>NW_027331777.1:1200000-1571764 GCF_033568475.1 Henckelia pumila
TCCGCGGTTTTGGTTGTACACCATTAGTCCTTACTACTTGAAACATCATTGAGACTTTATATGCTAGTACTGTACTTTGACTCGTTTACCGACTCTATTGGGGTCATCAGGTGTCGGTAATGGGTACAGTTACGACACATATAGGAGTCGATGCTTTGTTGTCAAAGATTCACCACATACTTGCGAGTGTGGATATCCTATGCGATCTGAGGAGCTATTAGTGTGACAAATCTCTGGCCAGAGTACATGATGTATTTTAGGTTACTCGGTTTTCCTAGTAACACATGCGATGTCACTATTTGATCTCCAAGATGTAAATGCATAGTTATCGAATCTCGAACGACTCTCGATGCACCAATGGTTGTTGATTCGATCGAGATATATGGACGAAGGGACCGTACTGTACGCTAACCAAAATCTACTGGTTCTTGCAGGCACTATCAGTGATACCTAGGGAATCATGGGGCGATGTTGCCAGACACTCTTACCATGATTCGTTGGGCAAGTCGGAAATTGTTGTTTCGAGTCACAAGGAGTTGTGAGCCTACGGCTAGCTGTATCCCTGAACCATTGAGGATCACACAAGTAATGGATTACTAAACCCCGTTGAGATAGTTAAATTTAAAGAGTTAAATTTAATGAGAGAGAAGTTGGACTTCTTAACTAAAAAAGAGTGGAATTTCCTAAAATGACATAGGGATGGGCATTTTTAGAAATCACTGAATTTGGATTCAGAAAAATTATCTTGACTTTAAAAGGTGCAGAAATGGTTTCTGTGCATATTGGTGAAATCGGTTTATCAATCGGAGTCATGATGAATTTTATATTAATTTCTATAATAACGGGTTTGGCTTGTTGGGCTTAAGTTATGGATTATGGGCCCTAAGGAGTTAGAGTCCTAATATAATCATAACTTAATCTAGTCTAGAAATTATCTATAAATATATGAGTAGTGTTCAAAAATCATAAGTATTCCATATCGAAAAATAAAAATTTTTAAACTTCCGCTGCACCGGGTATCAATTCTTAATTGATCTGAACACGTTTTTCCAATAGTGGTATCAGAGCCAGGTTGCTCATATCAAACGATTAAATTAATCGATTGTACAAAATTTTTGGCCTCGGGTTTTTGAAACAAAAACAAAATTTTAAATTAAAATTTAAAGGGCACATCGGGCAGCGATTGTCGCTGCCTGGGGCAGCGATTGGATCGCTGCCCAGGGCAGCGATCCAAGGGGCAGCGACGGGCTGCCCTGCCCGGCCCCATTTTGGGGCGCGGGCTGCCCGGGATTGTCCCGGGTAGCCCGGGAAAAATTAAAATTAATTATAATTAGAATTTTAAATTTTTGAAATTTTAGTTTTTGGTCCGATCGAAAATTGTTTTTGATTGGTCCACGAGGCATCAGATCAAATTGTTTGAGTCCGAAATTTTTAAAATTGATTTTTGGATAAATTTGAATTTTTGGGAAATTTGTAAATCTTATCCGTTAAATTAGATTTTATAAAATTAATTATTTTGGTACAATTGATGATATGATATGATCTTATGAATGTATTAGATAAAATATGATTTTATCTTTTAATTATGATGTCATTGCATGTTATCCAATGTTTTAATTATTGAATTAATTATTGGATAAAAGAATGATCGATTGCCATGACCAATATTGTAGGTGTATGTTACGTAGTTTACATTTGGTTTTATTGTTGTTGGGTTTTATTAATGGGCTTGGTTTATGGCCCAATTTGAATTGTCATTTGTAATAAAAAGTGGGCTTGGTTTATGGCCCGTTCCCACCCCTTAAATATGTATCCCCTACTTGTCATCGAAATTTATTGTAAATTTGTTAGACTTAGTGGGAGATAAAGATTTGAAGACAATGGTGGGCCCAGCAGACGATAAAGACCGAAGAAATGTAAATGGAAGCTCAATGTAATAGGATTGCATTGCATACTTGCATATCACCTAGGATTGGACTTAGACTCGTGATTGGCAACCACGGGTCTATTAGATAATGGGATCGATCATCCTTAAATAATATATGATATTATTGATGTATGCATGTTTAGACTAAATTGTATGAATCCCGCAAGCATACATAAATTGCATGATGAGACAGATTTTCAAAAATTAAAAATCCCTCATTTTAAATATGATTTAAAATTGATATCAAGATAAACAAAAGAGAATTTAAATTTTGTTTAAATATTCCTACCTTCCATCAACGATCAATGTATAAGATGCTATCCGCGGGCACGGTCCGGCTCATATTATTGGGGGGGCCCGTTCGTCGGAAAGCTGTACATTGGATAGAAACATGTTGTAAGTTGGGTGGAACTCCCATGGGATTGGCTCATATTATTGGGGATCCACATGGCGACCGTCCATCACAACTTAATATTGATGGGTCATCTTGACATGTCACATTAAACGGCGTCATATTATTGGGCCTTTATTGGACATGAGGTAAAAACATGGGGGTTGCTTTGGAAGTAATTGGGCTCTACCTTTTGAAAATTATGGTTGGCTGATATTATTCGGGACTATGATTTGTCAATTGGACTCCATGTTCCCACTAAGGAAAGGAGTTTCCCGTTTTTCACTAGAGGGTAGTGAAATCGTTAAAATAGTGGGAGTGTAATTCATAAAATTAAAATTCGCCATATTTTATGTCTTAGTAAATTAATTAAACAATCATCGATTATTGTCTGTTTCATCTCAGTATATCATTATGATGAATCTTCGTAATCCACATGTTTCAATTCTCGAACAAAACAAACTTTCTGGAGCAACTATACGGAATGGTTCAATAAGTTAAGATTGTCCAGAGTTCGGTAAAGATTTTCTAAGTGTTAGAAAAGGCTTCTCCGAAAACAGCCCCGGCTGATGTAACTGCCAAAAGGTTGGCCGAACTAGAGAAATGGTTGGACCATGATCTCAAGGCCAAATGTTACATGCAAAATTGGACAAGTCTAAACAAGTTTGCCATCACTGCAAGAAACCCGGTCATTGGAAACGTAACTGCAAAGGGTATGTTATACATTGAAATAAATGTTTTACTTAATACTACTTCTTGGATATTGGATACCAGATGTAGATCTCACATTTACAATGAATTGCAAATGATGACAAGAAGTAATAAGCTTAGGAAGGGTGAGACCCAGCTAAGACTCGGAAATGGTTCTAGAGTTGAAGCCCAAGCTATAGGAGACATTTATTTAGTTTTGCAGAACGATTTTAAGTTCTTCTTGAGAGACGTTTTATTTGTGCCAGATTCGATTAAAAACATTATTTCTATTTCTATGCTTGATAGAAATGGTTTTTCTTGTAATTTTGTGAATGTGATTTGCAATATTTACAAGAATGAATGTTTGATTGGAAATGGACAACTTGAAAACGATCTATATAACTTAAAATTAAAAGACGTTCCAATTAATTATGTTTATAAGCCGGTAACAAAAAACAAGAGGAAAAATGATAGTCAAAACCCGGCAAACCTTTGGCATGCTAGGCTAGGTCATATTTCCTCAAGGAGGATGAACAAGTTAGTGGGAGAGGGCATGTTTGATATGTCTGATATTAACTCTCTACCTACTTGTGAGTCCTGCCTAAAAGGAAAAATGACTAAATCTCCTTTCAAAGGGAAGCCTGAGTGTAGTCAAAACCTGTTGGATTTGATCCATACAGATGTCTGTGGACCATTTAGTATCGGTACTAAATTTGGACACACCTACTTCATTACCTTTACTGATGATTATTCGAGGTATGGGTATTTATATTTAATGAAATATAAGTCTGAATCATTTGAAAAGTTCAAAGAATTCAAGGCTGAAGTAGAAAACAAACAAGGTAGAAGTATTAAAGCACTTCGATCGGATCGAGGTGGAGAATACTTAAGTACCGAGTTTTTGAGCTATCTAAAATAGAATGGGATTCTCTCTCAGTGGACTCCTCCTATGACACCTCAGCTGAATGGTGTCTCGGAGCGTCGCAATCAAACTTTGTTGGACATGGTTCAATCTATGATGAGCTTCACTGAGCTCCCACCTTCGTTTTGGGGCTATGCGCTTGAAACGGCGGTATTGTTGTTGAACAATGTCCACACCAAAGCAGTGAATAAAACTCCATATGAGTTATGGAATGGCAAAGCTCCTAAGTATTCGTACTTGAGGATTTGGGGATGTCCTGCTTACGTGAAGCAGACAGTGGGAGATAAGTTGGATAGTCAATCCACCTTATGTTATTTTGTAGGATATCCGAAGAATTCAATCGGATATTATTTCTATCATCCTACTGAAACAAAAGTGTTTGTTTCAAGGAATGCCACCTTCATGGAGAAGGAGTTCTTATTATATAAGAAAGGCAAGATGATGGAACTTGAAGAAATTCGAGAAGAACCCGAGATACAAAATAACGATCCCACACTGCAAGAACCTTCAGTGGACACGCCAACACCTAGGAGATCCGAGAGGACTTCTAGACCTCCTATTCGATATGGTCTTCTTCTTGAAGGGGATCAAAGTGAACCCGACATTGGATGTGATCCAAGAAACTTCAAGGAAGCAATTTCTGATGCGGATTTGATTTTATGGCTTGATGCTATGCAGTCGGAAATAGACTCGATGCATACAAACCAAGTTTGGTCTTTAGTAGATCCTCCCGATGGAATTGTTCCAATAGGGTGTAAATGGATCTACAAGAGAAAACTTGGGTCTGATGGCAAGGTACTAACCTACAAGGCACGATTGGTAGCAAAAGGTTATACTCAAAGACAAGGAGTTGACTATGATGAAACCTTTTCACCAGTCGCAATGTTCAAGTTCATAAGAATCCTTATTGCCATAACAGCATGGTATGACTATGAGATATGGCAAATGGATGTGAAGACTGCATTTCTTAATGGAAACATTAAGGAAGAAATCTATATGATGCAGCCCGAGGGATTCACATCCATGGGAAGCGAGCATAAGGTATGCAAGCTTCAGAGATCAATTTATGGTCTCAAACAAGTATCAAGAAGTTGGAACCAGAAATTTGATGAAACAATGAAGGACTTTGGTTTCATCAAAAAACCCGGAGGAACCGTGCGTGTACAAGAAAGTAGTTAAGGATGCGGTGACGTTCTTAGTGCTTTATGTTGATGACATCCTACTCATTGGGAATGACATAGGGATGTTGCAGTCAACAAAGATATGGTTATCAGATAGATTCTCGATGAAGGATTTGGGTGAGGCATCCTATATTCTAGGGATACAGATCTATAGAGATAGATCTAAGAGAATGATAGGACTCACTCAAGCAACCTACATCGACACCATATTGAAAAGGTTTTCTATGGATGAGTCCAAGAGAGGACATCTACCTATGTGTCATGGAGTTTCTCTATACAAGTCTATGTGTCCCAAGACTGACGAAGAGATAGAGAAAATGACACACATACCATATGCCTCAGCCATAGGTAGTATTATGTATGGGATGATATCTACCAGACCGGATGTAGCCTTTGCTCTGAGTGTCACGAGCAGATATCAGGCCAACCCCGGTCAAATGCATTGAAAAGTCATGAAGGATATTCTTAAGTACTTGAGAAGGACTAAGAATATATTCATGGTTTATGGAGGAAGAGAATTGAAATTGGAAGGCTATACTGACTCTAGCTTCCAAAGAGACGTGGATGACTCGAAGTCAACCTCTGGATTTGTATTCATGCTCAATGGCGGTGCTGTCTCTTGGAAGAGTTCCAAGCAAGACACCACAGCGGATTCCACCACTGAGGCAGAATACATTGTAGCATCAGCTGCTGCTAAAGAGGCCGTTTGGATGAGGAATTTCATCCAAGAGTTGGGCGTAATTCCTGAAGTTGTTGGTCCAGTTCCGGTATACTGCAACAACACTGGTGCCATTGCTCAGGCAAAGGAACCAAGGTCTCATCAAAGATCCAAACACGTACTGAGGAAATACCACATCATCCGGGAGATTGTGGAAAGAGGAGACATCACTATCGAGAGAGTGGCCTCTACAGACAATATCGCTGATCCACTTACTAAGCCCTTGCCAGGACCATTGTTTGACAAACATCGCGAAGCAATGGGATTGCGTAGTGTGACTAGTTGGCTTTAGGGCAAGTGGGAGATTGAAATAGTGGGTGCCCGGTTAGCCAACTTGTGGCTAAGGGCTTTTGTGACTCTATGTATAAACAATCTTTGTTTAATATAATTTACATTCATTAATGGCATTTTCTTTGTCTTTCTTCATATTGTTATATTGTGATATACTATTGATGTTTTGATAAAGACCTTGAATATCCTATAGTGTAAGTAAGATGAGATAGTGAATAAAAAGAGATCACTATTATGAAACACATCTTATAGTCACTGTATATTCTAAACAGTTCCTAGTCAATTGAGCCGTCCGCTAATAAGGATAAGGATCGCTCGAGATTGAGACTAGCATTTGTGATGCCAAGTACCACGTTTCATTGGTAATGGACATGGAGATGTTCAAAGCATGCAAATGGATATTCATATGATGAATGATCGAACTACCCTATTCGGACTTTCCAAGTGGTTATCACTTATCGAGTGGATAAAGTCCACGGTTTTGGTTGTACACCATTAGTCCTTACTACTTGAAACATCATTGAAACTCTATATGTTAGTACTGTACTTTGACTCGTTTACCGACTCTATTGGGGTCATCAGGTGTCGGGATTGGGTACAGTTACGACACATATAGGAGTCGATGCTTTGTTGTCAAGGATTCACCACATACTTGCGAGTGTGGATATCCTATGCGATCTGAGGAGATATTAGTGTGACGAATCTCTGGCCAGATTACATGATGTGTTTTAGGTTACTCGGTTTTCCTAGTAACACATGCGATGTCACTATTTGATCTCCAAGATGTAAATGCATAGTTATCGAATCTCGAACGACTCTCGATGCACCAATGGTTGTTGATTCGATCGGGATATATGGATGAAGGGACCGTACTGTACGCTAACCAAAATCTACTGGTTCTTGCAGGCACTATCAGTTATACCTAGGGAATCATGGGGCGATGTTGCTAGACGCTCTTACCATGATTCGTTGGGCAAGTCGGAAATTGTTGTTCCGAGTCACAAGGAGTTATGAGCCCACGGCTAGCTGTATCCCTGAACCATTGAGGGTCACACAAGTAATGGATTACTAAACCCCGTTGAGATAGTTAAATTTAAAGAGTTAAATTTAATGAAAGAGAAGTTGGACTTCTTAACTAAAAGAGAGTGGAATTTCCTAAAATGACATAGGGATGGGCATTTTTGGAAATCACTGAATTCGGATTCAGAAAAATTATCTTGACTTTAAAAGGTGCAGAAATGGTTTTTGTGCATATTGGTGAAATCGGTTTATCAATCGGATTCATGATGAATTTTATATTAATTTCTATAATAACGGGCTTGGCTTGTTGGGCTTAAGTTATGGATTATGGGCCCTAAGGAGTTAGAGTTCTAATATAATCATAACTTAATTTAGTCTAAAAATTATCTATAAATATATGAGTAGTGTTCGAAAATCATAAGTATTCCATATCGAAAAATAAAAATTTTTAAACTTCCGCTGCATCGGGTATCAATTCTTAATTGATCTGAACACGTTTTTCCAACACTTTCTTCTCGATGCTAGATCGTTCCGCAGTCCAGGTTAAATCCAATCAAACTATTCAGACAAGGTTTTACTGTTTTGAAACTCATTCAAGAGTATAAGAATTTTCAAGTAAACCCTATGAGATTGTTGATGATTTATGCATATCTCTTGATGATTCATGGGTATGTTGTTTAATTGTGAAACGTGAGGCGTTTCTGATGTTTTCGGTACAAGTTTGATGAGATGTAAGGGCATAGATGTTTGAAATCCAAACTTTTTGTGTTGAGTGTGTTGGGTATGAAATTTGATTCAGATCTTTGAGTTATTTTTTATGAGTGAGTTTTGAAGTATTATTTGAAGGTTTATTGAAGTTTTGAAGTGTTTTTCCTGATTTTAGGAAGATTGATCGTTTTAGGAATCCAAAAATTTGATTTTTTTGAAAACTGATTGCAGATTCGTAAATCTACAGAATTTTATTCGCAGTGTCCAAACCCTGGAAGAGGGTCCGGACACATGTTCGTGCATCGACGTATTTATTTTTAAAACAAATTTGGCTTATGCACGAACGTGGGCACGAGGTCCGTGCATCATCCGTGTACGGGTCCGGACATAGGTCTGTGACTCGACGTAGACGTACGAAATTATTTTGAAAACTTAATGCACGAACCCTAGCACGGGGTCCATGTCATGTCCGGATAAGGGTTCGGACAAGGGTCCGAATCGCTTCGAATTATGAAAGTTTAAATCCTTTGTTTTTGAGTTCTAAAAGTTATGTTTATGATATTTTTATGGTCTCTTAAATATATTTAGGAGGATTTATGTAAAAGTTTTATGTTTTCAATGTCCGGGACGGACGAAACGACTCACCCAAAATGGTTAAGCTATGTATGGCATGATTATGTGAATTTCTCATGAAAATCATTGTCTCATGAAATATTTTGAAGGATTGTATGCATGCAGTATCACGAGGAATTTTAAGAGCATGATTTTACGAGAAGTATGACAAAGGCATGATACGTTATGTTATGATAAGATTAATGATTGGATGCATGAAAAATATTTTAATGACTTATGCATCTTGTGGTGATTATACGGGGTATGCAATTCAGGATGAGCTCCGAAGCGGCTATCCAAACATGGCTCACGAGATGGTTATACGGGGTATGCACTTCGGGATGAGCTCCGAAGCGGCTATCCAAAGAATGAAAGTTTACAGGCGTAATGACATATGCTTGTTGATCAACAGGAAATTATGAATGGCTCAATATGACGGTTGCCACACTACTCATACTTCATCACCCCAAATATTTTTATGTTATGGCTACATCAAAGTTATATTTATTGCATGAAAGCTTAAGTTAATGTTTTCTCTTTTAAAGTTTAGAAAGATCATTTTTATGCATTTCCTTGTTGAGTCTTTAGACTCACTATACTTGAATGGTGAAGGTAACAATGTTGTTCATGCATTCATTGATGATTATGTGGTCGGGCATGAAGAAGAGGCAGGGGTCGGTCCAGTGGGTGATGCATGAGTGCAAAAGATTTATGAATGAAAGTTGTTCAAACCAATTTATGTTTTGACGGGAAAACAAGTTTTGAATTTTTAGTTGATGGCCATGTTTGGCATGGTATTTTAAATTTTATTTCTTTGTATGTGCACTTTTTAATCCGCTTATTTAATTAAGAAGATGATTCTTCCGCAAAGATTTTTATTTTCCTCAAAATTTTCATATCTTTTAAGTATGTAAGTTTCAGTAACGCTCCGATTGTAAAAAAAAATATTGGGACGTTACATAAGCTATGCCAAAAGTGTGATGTAAATCTAGGGTCTCGATCTGAAATGATAGATTTAGGCACACCATGCAATCTTACCACTTCTCTGACATAGATATCTGCCATCTGATCATGTCTATACTTCATTTTGTACGGAATAAAGCATGCCGATTTCGTCAATCTGTTGATAATCACCCAAATGGCATCACAACCTCTGGATGAACGTGGTAACTGTGTAACGAAATCCATGAAAATGTGATCTCATTTCCATTCTGGAATGGAAAAACTCTGTAATAGACCACCTGACTTCTTTCTTTCAGCTTTTACCTGTTGGAAATTCAAACATCGAGACACAAATTCTATGACATCTGATTTCATCTGTTTCCACCAATACTGTGTCTTCAATCATTGTAGATATTTCTGCCACCAGGATGAATACTGAATCTAATGCTATGAGCCTCTTTCAAAATCTGTTGTTTCAAATCTGAAACATCTGGTACAAAAATTCTGTTATTCACATATAAAACATCATCCGCACTGACCTGATATTCTGATTGATGTCCAAATCTGATCATCTCAATCAATTTCTAAATATTCTTATCAACTTTATGTGCTTCTTTGATTCTTATCAACAGTTCTGGCTCAGCTTGAATAGCACAAACTCTTATAGGATGCATATTTTTTTCAAATACTAATCCAAAAATACAGCAATCTTCTACCAATTGAGATACACCTATCGTAGATAAGGATAAAAAAACATACCTTTCTACTCAAGGTATCTGCAGCTGCATTGGATTTCCCTGGATAGTATTTAATCTCGCAATCGAAATATTTCAATAAATCTAGCCATCTTCGTTGCCTCATATTCAGTTCAAACTTTGACAACAGATATTTCAAGCGTTTATGATCAGAATAAATTTCAAATCTCACCGTATAGATAATGTTGTCATATCTTCAAAGAAAATACGATGGCTTCCAATTCAAGATCATGAATTGGATATCTGGTTTTATGTGGCTTTAGCTATCTTGAGGCATAAGAAATGACATGACCTCTCTACATAAGCACACATCCCAAACCTCTGTGAGAAGCATCACAATAAACAACATAATCACCAGTACCTGAATGAATTGTCAACACAAGTGCACTAGTCAATATTTTTCTTCAACTCAAGAAAACTGGCTTCACAAGCTTTTGTCCAGACATACAGCATATTTTCCGAGTAAATTGAGTAATAGGCTTGGCAATGCTGGAGAAATCTCTGATAAATCTGAGATAGTATTCTGCTAAGCCCATAAAACTTTGTATTTATGGAACTGATGTCGTTCTAGGCAAATTGATCACAACCTCTACTTTTCTTGGATCAACAGAAATCCCATCACCTGAAATAATATGCCCAAGAAAAAATACTCGATCTAGCCAGAATTCACATTTCGATAATTTGGCATATAATTTCTCTGTTCTCAAAGTCTGTAAAATGATTCTCAGATGCTCAGCATGATCATTCAGATTCTTAGAATAGATAAGAATATCATCGATAAAAATAATGATAAAGTCATCCAAATATTTCTGAAACACTCTATTCATCAATCCCATAAATACTGCTGGAGTGTTTGTTAATCCAAAAGATTTGAATATAAATTCATAATGTTCATACCTTGTTCTGAATGCAGTTTTACGGATATCTTCATCTCGAATCCTCAACTGATGATATCCAAAATCAATCTTGGAATAGATAGCTGAACCCTGCAACTAATCAAACAAATTGTCTATTTTGGGCAATGGGTATTTGTTCTTTACCGTCGCTGTAACGCCCCGTTTTTATCTTAAATGAGTTTATTTGAGTTAATCGGAGATTACAGAGTTCACGAGCCGACTCGATTTTGATCAGGGTCTATTTTGCAAATTTTGGATTTTTCAGGGACTAAAACGCAAATATTGAGTTTAATATATTATCTACACTTGGAAGAGATTTGACTTAGTCTCTATTCCTTCTCCTTCTTCCCTTCCATCGTGTTCTTCCATTGGAGCTTGGGGAAACGCTTCTTCAAGCTTTCAAAATCCAGTCCGAGCTCGATCCGTCCGTTAGAAATTAATTCTGAAGGCAGATTATCGATCACTGCAGTGAGAGCTCTGTTATATTGTAAGTATTTCTCCGATCGGATATGTTTTGTTTTTTGGAGGTTGTTAGAATCGATTTAGATTCTAGTATGTTGTTCTAGACAGAGTTCTGATCGTTTATTATCTGTCGGTTTTGAATTAGAGCGACGTCCGGATTTGTTATGATTTTTGGAAGCCATTTTCGAAAATGTGGATTTTGAGATTGATGGGTTTGCTTTGTTATTGTTGTTTTGGGCATTGATTTGAGGTTATATCAGTATTGAACTACTGTCTGCATTTCCGATTTGTTCAGTTTATAGCCGTTATGCCGTCGGTTTGAGTTTTGGGTTTTCGAATCGTTTTTGTTATTGAGTGAAGCCTTGGCTTGTGAATGATCGTGGTTGTTGATCAACTCTTGTATTCGTACAGATTCGTTGGAGTGTGTCGAGCCCTGTGTTAGCAGCATTGTTCGTCGAGAGTTGGACGAAGAACGGTAAAGAGATTTCCTTGAACCGTTGTTTGTTGTTTAGGTTGTCTAGTTGTTGATACAATCTTTTGTTGTAGCTTGTCCGGAGTTGGATCTACGGCATTGAAAGGTAAAAGCAATCTTTGTAGCGGGATAGCATACTCGGGACAGTTGGTTCTCGAGTTTCCCTTGAAATCACATATTGCATTGATACTGGTTCTAGTTTATGGAACCTGTATTTTGTTGATTATTTGAATGAATTATATGGCTAAGTTTCTTTTGTTTCCATATGCATTCATATTGAGCCAGCACTATGTTGAAGAACGCGGCTTTCAGATCAGTTATGATTGATACCCGGTGCAGCGAAAGTTTAAAATTTTGTATGGAACGATTCCATAATGGGTATCAACCTTACGATTAAATTGTGTGTGTAAAAATTTAAATAACAATTATAAATTTTTACCTTTAATCTCGAATCGAGATTCTGGACACCAACAGATTTCTCTGCTCTTGTTGTATATCCCTGGAACTGATGGACGAACTGTTCTTCAATCAGGTCCACGAACAGAGATTTAATCCCTCTGATAGATTGCACTAGAAAATCTATCAGAAGTTTTCTACGAAGAGATTAACGAATTTGATCCGTTAAACCAGACTGTAATTCAAAATCACAGGCTGGATTTTTCTGTCAGACAGAGGGTAGGGGGCGGCCACTTTTTAGAAAAATACTTAGGGTTTTCGAAAATTGTGACCTGTTGTGTATTATTTCTGTACTGCAATAACTTATTTATAATGTAGGCCACTAACAGCTTAGGGCCCATTAGTCATAAGTTCAGGCCCGACAAGCAAAGCCCGCATGTTCAGAAATTAATATAAAATTCATCGTGACTCCGATTGATAAACCGATTTCACCAATGTGCACAGAAACCATTTCTGCACCTTTTAAAGTCAAGATAAAATTTTCTGAATCCGAATTCAGTGATTTCCAAAAATGGTCATCCCTATGTCATTTTAGGAAATCTTACTCCTCTACTCTTAAATAAGAAGTCCAACTTCTTCGTTCATTAAATTTAACTCTTTAAATTTAACTATCTCAACGGGGATTAAAAATCCATTACACTGTGTGACCCTCAATGGTTCAGGGATACAGCTAGCCGTGGGCTCACAACTCCTTGTGACTCGGAACAACAATTTCCGACTTGCCCATCGAATCATGGTATGAGCGCCTAGCAACATCGCCCCATGATTCCCTAGGTATCACTGATAGTGCCTACAAGAACCGGTAGATTTTGGTTAGCGTACAGTACGGTCCCTTCATCCATATATCCCGATCGAATCAACAACCATTGGTATATCGAGAGTCGCTCGAGATTCGATAACTATGCAATGCATCTTGAAGATCAAATAGTGACATCGCATGTGCTACTAAGAAACCATTTCTTAAATCACATCATGTACTCTGGCCAGAGATTCGTCACACTAATATCTCCTCAGATCGCATAGGATATCCACACTCGCAAGTATGTGGTGAATCCTTGACAACAAAGCATCGACTCCTATATGTGTTGTAACTGTACCCAATCCCGACACCTGATGACCCCAATAGAGTCGGTAAACGAGTCAAAGCACAGTACTAGCATATAGAGTCTCAATGATGTCTCAAGTAATAAGGACTAATGGTGTACAACCAAAACCGCGGACTTTATCCACTCGATAATTGATAACCACTTGGAAAGTTCGGATAGGGTAGTTCGATCATTCATCATATGAATATCCATTTTCATGCTTCGAACATCTCTATGTTCCTTACCAATGAAACGTGGTACTCTGCATCGCAAATGCTAGTCTCAAACTCGAGCGATTCTTATCCTTATTATCGGACGGCTCAATCGACTAGGAACAGTTTAGAATATACAGTGACTATAAGATGTGTTTCATGATAGACATCTCCATGTTCTACCACATCTTACATACACTATAGTATATTCAAGGTCTTTATCAAAACAACAATAGTATATCACAATATCACAATATGAAGAAAGACAAAGTCATTGCCATTAATAAAAGTGTAAATTATATTAAACAAAAGATTGTTTATACAAAGAGTCATCAAAGCCCTTAGCCACAAGTTGGCTCACCGGGCACCCACTCTTTCAATCTCCCACTTGCCCTAAAGCCAACTAGTCATACTACGTAGACCCATTGCTTCGCGATGTTTGTCAAATAATGGTCCTGGCAAGGGCTTAGTAAGTGGATCAGCGATATTGTCTGCAGAGGCCACTCTTTCGACAGTGATGTCTCCTCTTTCCACAATCTCCCGGATGATGTGGTATTTTCTCAGTACGTGTTTGGATCTTTGATGAGACCTTGGTTCCTTTGCCTGAGCAATGGCACCCGTGTTGTCACAGTACACCGGGACTGGACCAACAACTTCAGGAATGACGCCCAACTCTTGGACGAAATTCCTCATCCAAACGGCCTCTTTAGCAGCAGCTGATGCTGCAATGTATTCAGCCTCAGTGGTGGAATCCGCTGTGGTGTCCTGCTTGGAACTCTTCCAAGAGACAGCACCACCATTGAGCATGAACACAAATCCAGAGGTTGACTTCGAGTCATCCACGTCACTTTGGATGCTAGAGTCGGTATAGCCTTCCAATTTTAGTTCTCTTCCTCCATATACCATGAACATATTCTTAGTCCTTCGTAAGTACTTAAGAAAGTCCTTCACGGCTTTCCAATGCATTTGACCGGGATTAGCTTGATATCTGCTCGTGACACTCAGAGCAAATGCTACATCCGGTCTGGTAGATATCATCCCATACATGATACTACCTATGGCTGATGCATATGGTACATGTGTCATTTTCTCTATCTCTTCATCAGTCTTGGGACACATAGACTTGGATAGAGAAACTCCATGACACATGGGTAGATGTCCTCTCTTGGACCCATCCATTGAAAACCGTTTCAATATGGTGTCGATGTAGGTTGATTGAGTGAGTCCTATTATTCTCTTAGATCTATCTCTATAGATCTGTATCCCAAGAATATAGGATGCCTCACCCAAATCCTTCATCGAGAATCTACCTGATAACCATATCTTTGTTGACTGCAACATCCCTACATCATTCCCAATGAGTAGGATGTCATCAACATAAAGTACTAAGAATGTCACAGCATCCTTAACTACTTTCTTGTACACGCATGGTTCCTCCGGATTCTTGATGAAACCAAAATCTTTTATTGTTTCATCAAATTTCTGGTTCCAACTTCTTGATGCTTGTTTTAGACCATAAATTGATCTCTGAAGCTTGCATACCTTATGCTCGCTTCCCATGGATGTGAACCCCTCAGGCTGCTTCATATAGATTTCTTCCTTAATGTCTCCATTAAGAAAAGCAGTCTTCACATCCATTTGCCATATCTCATAGTCATACCATGCAGCTATGGCAATAAGGATTCTTATGAACTTGAACATTGCAACTGGTGAAAAGGTTTCATCATAGTCAACTCCTTGTCTTTGAGTATAACCTTTTGCCACCAATCGCGCCTTGTAGGTCAATACCTTACCATCAGGCCCAAGCTTTCTCTTGTAGATCCATTTACACCCTATTGGAACAATTCCATCGGGAGGATCTACTAAGACCAAACTTGGTTTGTATGCATCGAATCTATTTCCGACTGCATAGCTTCAAGCCATAAATTTGAATCCGCATCAGAAATTGCTTCCTTGAAGTTTCTTGGATCACATCCAACATCGGGTTCATCTTGATCCCCTTCAAGAAGAAGACCATATCGAATAGGAGGTCTAGAAGTCCTCTCGGATCTTCTAGGTACAGGCGTGTCTAGCAATGGTTCCTGAGGTGTAGGATCGTTATTTTGTATTTCGGGTTCTTCTCGAATTTCTTCGAGTTCCATCATCTTGCCTTTCTTATCCAATAAGAACTCCTTCTCCAAGAAGGTGGCATTCCTTGAAACAAACACCTTTGTTTCAGCGGGATAATAGAAATAATATCCGATTGAATTCTTCGGATACCCTACAAAATAACATAAGCTGGATCGACTATCCAACTTATCTCCCACTGTCCGCTTCACGTAAGCAGGACATCCCCAAATCCTCAAGTACGAATACTTAGGAGCTTTGCCATTCCATAACTCGTATGGTGTTTTGTCCACTGCTTTAGTGTGGACGTTGTTCAACAACAATACCGCCGTTTCAAGCGCATAGCCCCAAAACGAAGGTGGAAGCTCAGTGAAGCTCATCATGGATCGAACCATGTCCAACAAAGTTCGATTACGACGCTCTGATACACCATTAAGCTGTGGTGTCATAGGAGGAGTCCACTGAGAGAGAATCTCATTCTCTTTTAGATAGTCCAAAAACTCGGTACTCAAGTATTCTCCACCTCGATCCGATCGAAGTGCTTTAATACTTTTACCTAGCTTGTTTTCTACTTCAGCCTTGAATTCTTTGAACTTTTCAAATGCTTCAGACTTATATTTCATTAAATATAAATACCCATACCTTGAATAATCATCAGTAAAGGTAATGAAGTAGGTGTGGCCATACTGAGTCCCAACTCTAAATGGACCACAAACATCTTTATGGATCAAATCCAACAGATTTTGACTACGCTCAGGTTTCCCCTTAAAAGGAGATTTAGTCATTTTTCCTTTTAGGCAGGATTCACAAGTAGGTAGAGAGTTAATATCAGACATATCAAACATGCCCTCTCCCACTAGTTTGTTCATCCTCCTTGAGGAAATATGACCTAGCCTAGCGTGCCAAAGGTTTGCCGGGTTTTGGCTATCGATTTTCCTTTTGTTTGTTGTTGCCGGTTTATCGGCATAATTTATTGGAACGTCTTTTAGTTTTAAGTTGTATAGATCGTTTTCAAGTTGTCCATTTCCAATCAAACATTCATTCTTGTAAATATTGCAAATCCCATTCACAAAATTGCAAGAATAACCATCTTTATCAAGCATAGAAACAGAAATAATGTTTTTAATCAAATCCGGAACAAATAAAACATCTCTTAAAAGTAACTTAAAACCGTTCTGCAAAATTAAATAAACATCTCCCATGGCTTTTGCTTCAACTCTGGAACCATTTCCGAGCCTCAGCTGGGTCTCACCCATCCTAAGCCTGCGACTTCTTGTCATCACCTGCAAATCATTGCAAATGTGAGATCCACATCCGGTATCCAATACCCAAGAAGTAGTATTAAGTGAAACATTTATTTCAATATAGAACATACCCTTTGCAGTTCGCAACTGCTCTAGATATTCCTTGCAGTTACGCTTCCAATGACCGGGCTTCTTGCAGTAATGGCAAACATCCTTGGATTTTTCCATGTTTGAAGCCTTTGTCTTGTACTTCTTCTCGGGTTCGATTTTCCTGGGTGGGGCAGAACGTTTCTTACCCTTCGTACTTGGCCCCTTCTTAGCAGAAGAAGAGGAGCCCACCAAGAAAGCCGATTTATCCTTCTTTAATGTGGATTCATATGTCACAAGCATATTGACCATCTCTTCAAGGGAGGCCTCTATCTTGTTCATATTGAAATTTACCACAAATCCGTCAAACGAAGAAGGAAGAGACAGAAGTAGTAAGTCCACGTTGAGTTCATGCTCCAACACCAAATCAAGGGTTACCAACTTCTGTATGAGCCAAATCACTCGTACCCCATGATCACGGACCGAAGTCCCTTCACGCATGTGACACGTCATTAGCTCCTTTACAGTAGCGAACCTTTCAGCCCTTGATTGAGCCCCAAAAAGTTCCTTGAGTTGAACGTGAATGTCAGCAGCATTCACGGTGTCCTCAAATCGCCTCTGGAGTTCATCAGACATCGAGGCTTGCATATAGCATTTGGTCTTGATATCATGGTCCCACCATGTATCAAGCTTGGCTAACTCCTCCGGACTTACGTCAGCTGGTGCTTCCTTCGGAGGAGATTTCTCTAACACGTAGAGCATCTTCTCCGAAGTCAAGACAATCTTCAACTTACGGAACCATTCCGTATAGTTTGCGCCAGTCAATTTATTTTGTTCGAGGATCGAGAAAAGTGGATTACGCGAATTCATCGTATGAAATACTGAAAAGAAACAGACAAATATCAGTGATTGTTTAAGCAATTTACTAACACATAAAATAGGCGAAATTTATTCTATGAATCTCACTCCCACTATTTTAATGATTTCACTACCCTCTAGTGAAAACGGGAAACTGTTTTCCTTAGTGAGAACATGGAGTCCAATTAACAAACTTATGGTCCCGAATAATATCAGCCAACCATAATTTTCAAATGGTAGAGCCCAATTGCTTCCAAAGCAACCTCCATGTTTTTACCTCATGTCCAATAAGGGCCCAATAATATGACGCCGTTTATTGTGACATGTCAAGATGACCCATCAATATTAAGTTGTGATGGACGGTCGCCATGTAGATCCCCCAATAATATGAGCCGATCCCATGGGAGTTCCACCCAACTTACAACATGTGTCGATCCAATGTACAGCTTTCCGACGAACGGGACCCCCCAATAATATGAGCCGGACCGTATCCGCGGGTAGCATCTCATACATTGATCGTTGATAGAAGGTAGGAACATTTAAACAAATTTAAATTTCCTTTATTTATCTTGATATCAATTTTAAATCATATTTAAAATGAGGGATTTTTAATTATAAAAATTTGTCTCATCATTTTTAAAATTTTGTATGCTTGTCGGATTCACACAATTATGTCTAAAACATGCATACAACTATAATATCACATATTATATAGGATGATCGATTCCATTTCTAATCGACCCGTGGTTGCCAATCACGAGTCTTAGTCCAATCCTAGGTAATATGCAGTATGCAATGCAATCCTATTACATTTGCTTCCAATTTACATTTCTTCTGTCTTTATTGTCTGCTGGGCCCACCTCCATCTTCAAATCTTGATCTCCCACTAAATCTAATGTATTTACAATAAATAACAATGACAAGTAGGGGATACATTTTTAAGGGGTGGGAACGGGCCATAAACCAAGCCCACTTTTATTACATATGACATTCATATTGGGCCATAAACCAGGCCCATTAATAAAACCAACAACAATAAAAACAAATGTAAATTCCTAACATTCACCTACAAAATTGGTCATGGCAATCGATCATCCTTATCCAATAACATTTAATTCAAAATTAATTTATTGGATAACATGCAATGGCAATTTAAATTTAAAAGGATAAAATCATATTTCATACATAAAATCTTATTTTACATACAAAATCATATTTTATCTTTTTATCAAATAAAATCATATTTTATCTATAAAATCCAATTTTATACATAAAATCATATTTTACTCAATATATATCCATAAGATCATATCTTATCATCAATTGTACCAAAAATAATTAATTTCAAAATTCAATTAAAGGATAAAATATTAAAATTTTCCAAAAATTCAAATTTATCCAAAAATCAATTTTAAAATTTTCGGACTCGAACAATTCGATCCGACGCCTCGTGGACCAATCAAAACAATTTTCGATCGGACCAAAAATAGAATTTTAACATATTAAAATTTAATTTAAAAAATTAAAAATAATTTTTCCCGCGGGCCGCCCGGGACATTCCCGGGCCGGGCAGCCCGGCTGCCCCTAGGGCAGCGACGATCGCTGCCCTGGGCAGCGCCGTGCGCCGCCCCTGCTCCGGGCAGCGATCCAATCGCTGCCCGGGTTTTTGCCCGAAAAATATTTTTTATTTTAAAATATTTATTTTGTTTCAAAAACCGAGGCCTAAAAATTTTTGTACAATCGATTAATTTAATCGCTTGATCTGAGCAACCTGGCTCTGATACCACTATTGAAGAACGCGGCTTTCAGATCAATTATGATTGATACCCGGTGCAGCGGAAGTTTAAAATTTTGTATGGAACGATTCCATAATGGGTATCAACCTTACGATTAAAATATGTGTGTAAAAATTTAAATAACAATTATAAATTTTTACCTTTAATCTCGAATCGAGATTCTGGACACCAACAGATTTCTCTGCTCTTGTTGTATATCCCTGGAACTGATGGACGAACTGTTCTTCAATCAGGTCCACGAACAGAGATTTAATCCCTCTGATAGATTGCACTAGAAAATCTATCAGAAGTTTTCTACAAAGAGATTAACGAATTTGATCCGTTAAACCAGACTGTAATTCAAAATCACAGGCTGGATTTTTCTGTCAGACAGAGGGTAGGGGGCGGCCACTTTTTAGAAAAATACTTAGGGTTTTCGAAAATTGTGACCTGTTGTGTATTATTTCTGTACTGCAATAACTTATTTATAATGTAGGCCACTAACAGCTTAGGGCCCATTAGTCATAAGTTCAGGCCCGACAAGCAAAGCCCGCATGTTCAGAAATTAATATAAAATTCATCGTGACTCCGATTGATAAACCGATTTCACCAATGTGCACAGAAACCATTTCTGCACCTTTTAAAGTCAAGATAAAATTTTTTGAATCCGAATTCAGTGATTTCCAAAAATGGTCATCCCTATGTCATTTTAGGAAATCTTACTCCTCTACTCTTAAATAAGAAGTCCAACTTCTTCGTTCATTAAATTTAACTCTTTAAATTTAACTATCTCAACGGGGATTAAAAATCCATTACACTGTGTGACCCTCAATGGTTCAGGGATACAGCTAGCCGTGGGCTCACAACTCCTTGTGACTTGGAACAACAATTTCCGACTTGCCCATCGAATCATGGTATGAGCGCCTAGCAACATCGCCCCATGATTCCCTAGGTATCACTGATAGTGCCTACAAGAACCAGTAGATTTTGGTTAGCGTACAGTACGGTCCCTTCATCCATATATCCCGATCGAATCAACAACCATTGGTATATCGAGAGTCGCTCGAGATTCGATAACTATGCAATGCATCTTGAAGATCAAATAGTGACATCGCATGTGCTACTAAGAAACCATTTCTTAAATCACATCATGTACTCTGGCCAGAGATTCGTCACACTAATATCTCCTCAGATCGCATAGGATATCCACACTCGCAAGTATGTGGTGAATCCTTGACAACAAAGCATCGACTCCTATATGTGTTGTAACTGTACCCAATCCCGACACCTGATGACCCAATAGAGTCGGTAAATGAGTCAAAGCACAGTACTAGCATATAGAGTCTCAATGATGTCTCAAGTAATAAGGACTAATGGTGTACAACCAAAACCGCGGACTTTATCCACTCGATAAGTGATAACCACTTGGAAAGTCCGGATAGGGTAGTTCGATCATTCATCATATGAATATCTATTTGCATGCTTCGAACATCTCTATGTTCCTTACCAATGAAACGTGGTACTCTGCATCGCAAATGCTAGTCTCAAACTCGAGCGATCCTTATCCTTATTATCGGACGGCTCAATCGACTAGGAACAGTTTAGAATATACAGTGACTATAAGATGTGTTTCATGATATACATCTCCATGTTCTACCACATCTTACATACACTATAGTATATTCAAGGTCTTTATCAAAACAACAATAGTATATCACAATATCACAATATGAATAAAGACAAAGTCATTGCCATTAATAAAAGTGTAAATTATATTAAACAAAATATTGTTTATACAAAGAGTCATCAAAGCCCTTAGCCACAAGTTGGCTCACCGGGCACCCACTCTTTCACACTATTGTTTCGATGGGCAGAACAGCCTTTTGTTAGACGTTTGGGAGCTATATTCGAGTGGCCTAGGACGTAGTCGTTGCGCCTAGTGCTAGCATACTCATTATAGTTGCTCAAAGTCTAGAGGAGTGGGATACGTGGCACCACCTCGATTGGGAGAGTCGGTGAGTCGTCACGTGATCTCATCCTCGGGATCCCAAAAGCACAGCAGCAATCCTTTGTTATCAGATTTGATATCCCGATTTAAAGACATGCATTTCATTACGTTGTTATTGATTTTGTTGTTGTCTTGGAAGCATGTTTATTGTTGTATTACTTGATATGTTGCTTTTACTGGGATTATCATTCTCACCGGTTATCCGGCTGTTGCTTTGTTTTGTATGTGTACTTGGCAACAGGAAGGGCAGGATCAAGTCAGCATAGACCTGGTTAGCGTCCAGAGCAAGAGATAGAAGTGAGACTCGTTTAGAAGTCGAATCAGCATGTCAACCTAGTTATGTTTTGCGATCATGTTTAGTCATTCGAACTTCTCGTATATGTTTTGTAAGCAAGAAACGATGTAGGTGCTATCGAATTGAATGTTGCTCTCCCCTAAACCTTTCTTGTATTGTTATTGGAATGTCAAATACTCTTAATGCAGTGTTTAGGTTTTGATTGAGTTTATTGCAGTGCCTTAACTTTTCTGGGCGAGGGGACGATGCGGGCGCGCGGCCTCTTTGCGAGGTATGAGCGCGGGCACGCTTCCTTTAGCGCGGGCGCGCTGGGAATTGTGGGGCGTAGGCGCGGGCGCGCTGATGTCAGTGCGGGCGCGCGAGCCCCATTTTTAAAAAAAATATATATTGGGTTCTTGATTACTTATCGCTTGTTGTCTGATATTAGTTGATTAGAAACGAGGTCTCACATTAAGTGGTATCAGAGATTTAAGATTCTTGGTCGAACTAGAGTGAGCGGGTAGATCGAGTCTGCGTGTATTGACTCCTCGCATGTGTTTGAATTATTTTAACTGTGTACTTAATTCCATGCGAGCATGCTTTATTATTGAGAATTATTGAATTACATGGTTATGTGATTTAATTTATAAAGCATGATCTACTTGAGATATAACTGTTTCTGTTACCGACTGGTATCCGGTATTCCAAGCGGTTGTAAGGGCACTGATTGTAGCGATTGAGATATCTCGTGTCCTAACCTTTGATTATCAGATGGGTCCTCGTCGAGTAATAAACAGAAACACACCGCCAGTTATCCCTGCGACTGAGCAGGCTAGCACTGAAGTTGATCAGTTGGATGCTTCAACAACGCCTATGGAAACCTTGCTGAAGAGGTTTCAGTCGTTCAATCCGCCGTTATTGATGGGTTCAGAAAATCCAGTTGACTGCGAGAGTTGGTTGGATGATATTGATCAGCTGTTCGATTCCATTGATTACACAGATGACCGCAGAATCAGGTTAGTCATTCATCAGCTACGTGGGTTTGCTAAGAGCTGGTGGATAATGACAAAGAAAGCAATGGAGAGTAGAGGTACGGAAGTTACTTGGACTCTTTTTAAATCTGAGTTTTATAAGCGGTTTTTCCCTATCTCGTATCGCAAAGATAAGGGAGCAGAGTTTGCCAATCTGAGGCAAGGGAATCTGAACATTGAAGAGTACGTGGCTAAGTTCGATAGTCTGTTGCATTTTGCACCGCTAATTGCCGGAGATGAAGAAGCTAAGGCAGATCAGTTCATCAATGGTTTGAACCCCGACGTCTTCACGTTGGTAAACACCAACAGGCCTCAAAACTTTGCGGATGCTATGAATTACGCAAAGGGAGCAGAAGCAGGCTTGTGGAGGCAAAGAGGTAACCAGGTAGCACCTCAGCAACAGAGGCAGTATCAGAACCCACCATCTCAGTATCAGAATCAGCCACCGCAGCATCAAAACCAGCAGCAAAGGTATGAAGGTGGAAACAGTGGGGGAAACAGAAAAGATCAGTACAAAGCAAGAGGTAAACAGTTCAAGAGGCAAGGAAACAGTTCGTCCAGTTCCAGTGGTTCGAAGCAATTCGGTTCAGGACAGAGTTCTGGATCTTCAGCCATGTACTGCAGCAAGTGTGGGGGAAGACACTCATCGGATCAGTGTGTGGGAGTCTTCGGTAATTGTAACACCTGTCAGCAACCGGGACACTTCTCTAAGGTGTGCCCACAACATAACAGAGATAGAGCTCAGAGTGGGAGTTCGTCTAGACCTGCAGCTCAACCCGAGAGGCAGTCTTCTGCAATGCACTCTTTCCAGCCTCAGCAGCAGAACAGACAGGGAGGTAACTCTAGTGCGAACCAGCCTCCGAGACAGCAGGCACGAGTCTTTGCTTTGACAGAGGATCAGGCTCAGGCAGCACCTGACGATGTTATAGCAGGTAACTGTTCGATTTTCGGTTATTCTGCTCTTGTTTTGATAGATACAGGTGCTTCCCATTCCTTTATCTCTGAGAAATTTGTGTTATTGCATGCTTTGCCGACTGAATTGTTGCCTACAGTAGTAGCTGTTACTTCACCTTTGGGTGGAGGAATTGTTTCTGTCAGACTAATCAGGAACTGTTAACTTTGTTTCGAGGGGAATTTGTTAGAATTCGACTGTATTGTGCTTGGGTTGTCATATTTTGATTGTATTGTCGGTATAGATGCTTTGACCAAGTACAGGGCAACAGTTGATTGTTTTCTGAAAGTTGTCAGGTTCAGACCTGAAATGGCAGACGAGTGGAAATTCTTTGGTAAGGGTTCTCGATCTAGAATTCCTTTGATTTCAGTGTTATCTATGACTCGTTTGTTACAGAGAGGTGCAGAAGGATTTTTGGTTTATGCGGTTGATGTACTGAAATCTAGCCCAGCTTTGGTTGACTTACCAGTGGTTAGAGATTTTGCGGATGTGTTTCCGGAAGATGTTCCTGGATTGCCGCCTATTCGAGAAATTTAATTCAGCATTGACTTAGTGTCAGGTACTCAACCTATTTCAAAAGCTCCTTATCGTATGGCACTTGTTGAATTGAGAGAGTTGAAGGATCAGCTTGAGGATTTAATTGCCAAGGGATACATCAGACCTAGTGTGTCGCCTTGGAGTGCTCCTGTGCTTTTTGTTCGGAAGAAGGATGGTTCTATGCGGTTCTGTATCGACTACCGCCAATTGAATCAGGCTACAGTTAAGAACAGGTATCCTTTTGTTGAAGAACGCGGCGATCAAATCAATCAGGATTGATACCCGGTGCAGCGGAAGTTTAAAAATTTTATATGGAACAATTCCATAATGGGTATCAACCTTACGATTAAATTGTGTGTGTGTAAAAATTAAATAACGATTATAAATTTTTACCTCCAATCTCGAAGCGAGATTATGGACATCAACAGATTGCTCTGCTCTTGTTGTATATCCCTGGAACTGATGGACGAACTGTTCTTCAATCAGGTCCACGAACGGATATTTAATCCCTCTGATAGATTGCACTAGAAAATCTATCAGAAGTTTCTACGAAGAGATTAACGAATTTGATCCGTTAAACCAGAATGTAAATCAAAATTCACAGACTGGATTTTCCGAGCAGAGGGGAGAAAGGGGGCGGCCACTATTGAGAGAAAAATACTAGGGTTTTCGAAAATTGTGACCTGTTGTGTGTAATTTCTGTACTGCAATAACTTATTTATAATGTAGGCCACTAACAGCTTAGGGCCCATTAGTCATAAGTTCAAGCCCGACAAGCAAAGCCCGCATGTTCAGAAATTAATATAAAATTCATCGTGACTCCAATTGATAAACCGATTTCACCAATGTGCACAGAAACCATTTCTGCACCTTTTAAAGTCAAGATAAATTTTTCTGAATTCGAATTTAGTGATTTCCAAAAATGCCCCATCCCTATGTCATTTTAGGAAATCTTACTCCTCTACTCATAATTAAGAAGTCCAACTTCTTTGTTCATTAAATTTAACTCTTTAAATTTAACTATCTCAACGGGGATTAAAAATCCATTACTCTGTGTGACCCTCAATGGTTCAGGGATACAGCTAGCCGTGGGCTCACAACTCCTTGTGACTCGGAACAACAATTTCCGACTTGCCCATCGAATCATGGTAAGAGCGTCTAGCAACATCGCCCCATGATTCCCTAGGTATCACTGATAGTGCCTACAAGAACCAGTAGATTTTGGTTAGCGTACAGTACGGTCCCTTCATCCATATATCCCGATCGAATCAACAACCATTGGTAAATCGAGAGTCGTTCGAGATTCGATAACTATGCAATACATCTTGAAGATCAAATAGTGACATCGCATGTGCTACTAAAAAACCATTTCTTAAAACACATCATGTACTCTGGCCAGAGATTCGTCACACTATTATCTCCTCATATTGCATAGGATATCCACACTCGCAAGTATGTGGTGAATCCTTGACAACAAAGCATCGACTCCTATATGTGTTGTAACTGTACCCAATCCCGACACCTGATGACCCCAATAGAGTCGGTAAACGAGTCAAAGCACAGTACTAGCATATAGAGTCTCAATGATGTTTCAAGTAGTAAGGACTAATGGTGTACAACCAAAACCGCGGACTTTATCCACTCGATAAGTGATAACCACTTGGAAAGTCCGGATAGGGTAGTTCGATCATTCATCGTATGAATATCCATTTGCATGCTTCGAACATCTCTATGTTCCTTACCAATGAAACGTGGTACTCTGCATCGCAAATGCTAGTCTCAAACTCAAGCGATCCTTATCCTTATTATCGGACGGCTCAATCGACTAGGAACAGTTTAGAATATACAGTGACTATAAGATGTGTTTCATGATAGACATCTCTATGTTCTACCACATCTTACATACACTATAGTATATTCAAGGTCTTTATCAAAACAACAATAGTATATCACAATATAACAATATGAAGAAAGATAAAGTCATTGCCATTAATAAAAGTGTAAATTATATTAAACAAAAGATTGTTTATACAAAGAGTCATCAAAGCCCTTAGCCACAAGTTGGCTCACCGGGCACCCACTCTTTCAATCTCCCACTTTCCCTAAAGCCAACTAGTCATACTACGTAGACCCATTGCTTCGCGATGTTTGTCAAATAATGGTTCTGGCAAGGGCTTAGTAAGTGGATCAGCGATATTGTCTGCAGAGGCCACTCTTTCGACAGTGATGTCTCCTCTTTTCACAATCTCCCGGATGATGTGGTATTTCCTCAGTACGTGTTTGGATCTTTGATGAGACCTTGGTTCCTTTGCCTGAGCAACGGCACCCGTGTTGTCACAGTACACCGGGACTGGACCAACAACTTCAGGAATTACGCCCAAATCTTGGATGAAATTCCTCATCCAAATGGCCTCTTTAGCAGCAGCTGATGCTGCAATGTATTCTGCCTCAGTGGTGGAATCCGCTGTGGTGTCCTGCTTGGAACTTTTCCAAGAGACAGCACCGCCATTGAGCATGAACACAAATCCAGAGGTTGACTTCGAGTCATCCACGTCACTTTGGAAGCTAGAGTCGGTATAGCCTTCCAATTTTAGTTCTCTTTCTCCATATACCATGAACATATTCTTAGTCCTTCGTAAGTACTTAAGAATGTCCTTCACGGCTTTCCAATGCATTTGACCGGGATTAGCTTGATATCTGCTCGTGACACTCAGAGCAAATGATACATCCGGTCTGGTAGATATCATCCCATACATGATACTACCTATGGCTGAAGCATATGGTACATGTGTCATTTTCTCTATCTCTTCATCCGTCTTGGGACACATAGACTTGGATAGAGAAACTCCATGACACATGGGTAGATGTCCTCTCTTGGACCCATCCATTGAAAACCGTTTCAATATGGTGTCGATGTAGGTTGATTGAGTGAGTCCTATCATTCTCTTAGATCTATCTCTATAGATCTGTATCCCTAGAATATAGGATGCCTCACCCAAATCCTTCATCGAGAATCTACCTGATAACCATATCTTTGTTGACTGCAACATCCCTACGTCATTCCCAATGAGTAGGATGTCATCAACATAAAGTACTAAGAATGTCACAGCATCCTTAACTACTTTCTTGTACACGCATGGTTCCTCCGGGTTCTTGATGAAACCAAAATCCTTTATTGTTTCATCAAATTTCTGGTTCCAACTTCTTGATGCTTGTTTTAGACCATAAATTGATCTCTGAAGCTTGCATACCTTATGCTCGCTTCCCATGGATGTGTAACCCTCAGGTTGCTTCATATAGATTTCTTCCTTAATGTCTCCATTAAGAAAAGCAGTCTTCACATCCATTTGACATATCTCATAGTCATACCAAGCAGCTATGGCAATAAGGATTCTTATGGACTTGAACATTGCAACTGGTGAAAAGGTTTCATCATAGTCAACTCCTTGTCTTTGAGTATAACCTTTCGCCACCAATCGCGCCTTGTAGGTCAATACCTTACCATCAGGCCCAATCTTTCTCTTGTAGATCCATTTACACCCTATTGGAACAATTCCATCGGGAGGATCTACTAAAGACCAAACTTGGTTTGTATGCATCGAATCTATTTCCGACTGCATAGCTTCAAGCCATAAATTTGAACCGCATCAGAAATTGCTTCCTTGAAGTTTGTTGGATCACATCCAACATCGGGTTCATCTTGATCCCCTTCAAGAAGAAGACCATATCTAATAGGAGGTCTAGAAGTCCTCTCGGATCTTCTAGGTACAGGCGTGTCTATCAATGGTTCCTGAGGTGTAGGATCGTTATTTTGTATTTCGGGTTCTTCTCGAATTTCTTCGAGTTCCATCATCTCGCCTTTCTTATCCAATAAGAACTCCTTCTCCAAGAAGGTGGCATTCCTTAAAACAAACACCTTTGTTTCAGCAGGATAATAGAAATAATATCCGATTGAATTCTTCGGATACCCTACAAAATAACAAAAGCTGGATCGACTATCCAACTTATCTCCCACTGTCCGCTTCACGTAAGCAGGACATCCCCAAATCCTCAAGTACGAATACTTAGGAGCTTTGCCATTCCATAACTCGTATGGTGTTTTGTCCACTGCTTTAGTGTGGATGTTGTTCAACAACAATACCGTCGTTTCAAGCGCATAGCCCCAAAACGAAGGTGGAAGCTCAGTGAAGCTCATCATGGATCGAACCATGTCCAACAAAGTTCGATTACAACGCTCCGATACACCATTCAGCTGTGGTGTCATAGGAGGAGTCCACTGAGAGAGAATCCCATTTTCTTTTAGATAGTCCAAAAACTCGGTACTTAAGTATTCTCCACCTCGATCCGATCGAAGTGCTTTAATACTTTTACCTAGCTTGTTTTCTACTTCAGCCTTGAATTCTTTGAACTTTTCAAATGCTTCAGACTTATATTTCATTAAATATAAATACCCATACCTAGAATAATCATCAGTAAAGGTAATGAAGTAGGTGTGGCCATATTGAGTACCAACTCTAAATGGACCACAAACATCTGTATGGATCAAATCCAACAGATTTTGACTACGCTCAGGTTTCCCCTTAAAAGGAGATTTAGTCATTTTTCCTTTCAGGCAGGATTCACAAGTAGGTAGAGAGTTAATATCAGACATATCAAACATGCTCTCTCCCACTAGCTTGTTCATCCTCCTTGAGGAAATATGACCTAGCCTAGCATGCCAAAGGTTTGCCGAGTTTTGACTATCGATTTTCCTTTTGTTTGTTGTTGCCGGTTTATCAACATAATTTATTGGAACGTCTTTTAGTTTTAAGTTATATAGATCGTTTTCAAGTTGTCCATGTCCAATCAAACATTCATTCTTGTAAATATTGCAAATCTCATTCACAAAATTGCAAGAATAGCCATCTCTATCAAGCATAGAAACAGAAATAATGTTTTTAATCAAATCCGGAACAAATAAAACATCTCTCAAAAGTAACTTATACCCAAGAAGTAGTATTAAGTGAAACATTTATTTCAATATAGAACATACCCTTCGCAGTTCGCAACTGCTCTAGATATTCCTTGCAGTTACGCTTCCAATGACCGGGCTTCTTGCAGTAATGGCAAACATCCTTGGATTTTTCCATGTTTGAAGCCTTTGTCTTGTACTTCTTCTCGGGTTCGATTTTCTTGGGTGGGGCAGAACGTTTCTTACCCTTTGTACTTGGCCCCTTCTTAGCAGAAGAAGAGGAGCCCACCAAGAAAGCCGGTTTATCCTTCTTTAGTGTGGATTCATATGTCACAAGCATATTGACCATCTCTTCAAGGGAGGCCTCTATCTTGTTCATATTGAAATTCACCACAAATCCGTCAAACGAAGAAGGAATAGACAGAAGTAGTAAGTCCACGTTGAGTTCATGCTCCAACACCAAATCAAGGGTTACCAACTTCTGTATGAGCCAAATCACTCATACCCCATGATCACGGACCGAAGTCCCTTCACGCATGCGACACGTCATTAGCTCCTTTACAGTAGCGAACCTTTCAGCCCTCGATTGAGCCCCAAAAAGTTCCTTGAGTTTTACGTGAATGTCAGCAGCATTCACGGTGTCCTCAAATCGCCTCTGGAGTTCATCAGACATCGAGGCTTGCATATAGCATTTGGCCTTGATATCATGGTCCCACCATGTATCAAGTTTGGCTAACTCTTCCGGACTTATGTCAGCTGGTGCTTCCTTCGGAGGAGATTTTTCTAACACGTAGAGCATCTTCTCCGAAGTCAAGACAATCTTCAACTTACGGAACCATTCCGTATAGTTTGCGCCAGTCAACTTATTTTGTTCGAGGATCGAGAAAAGTGGATTACGCGAATTCATCTTTATGAAATACTGAAAAGAAACAGACAAATATCAGTGATTTTTTAAGTAATTTACTAAGACATAAAATAGGCGAAATTTATTTTATGAATCTCACTCCCACTATTTTAACGATTTCACTACCCTCTAGTGAAAACGGGAAACTGTTTTCCTTAGTGAGAACATGGAGTCCTATTGACAAACTATGGTCCCGAATAATATCAGCCAACCATAATTTTCAAAAGGTAGAGCCCAATTGCTTCCAAAGCAACCTCCACGTGTTTACCTCATGTCCAATAAGGGCCCAATAATATGACGCCGATTATTGTGACATGTCAAGATGACCCATCAATATTAAGTTGTGATGGACGGTCGCCATGCGGATCCCCCAATAATATGAGCCGATCCCATGGGAGTTCCACCCAACTTACAACATGTGTCGATCCAATGTACAGCTTTTCGACGAACGGGCCCCCCCAATAATATGAGCCGGACCGTATCCGCGGGTAGCATCTCATACATTGATCGTTGATGGAAGGTAGGAACATTTAAACAAATTTAAATTTCCTTTATTTATCTTGATATCAATTTTAAATCATATTTAAAATGAGGAATTTTAATTATGAAAATTTGTCTCATCATTTTTAAAATTTTTGTATGCTTGCCGGATTCACACAATTTTTTCTAAAACATGCATACAACAATAATATCATATATTATATAGGATGATCGATTCCATTTCTAATCGACCTGTGGTTGCCAATCACGAGTCTTAGTCCAATCCTAGGTAATATGCAGTATGCAATGCAATCCTATTACATTTTGCTTCCAATTTACATTTCTTCTGTCTTTATTGTCTGCTGGGCCCACCTCCATCTTCAAATCTTGATCTCCCACTAAATCTAATGTATATACAATAAATAACAATGACAAGTAGGGGATACATTTTTAAGGGGTGGGAACGGGCCATAAACCAAGCCCACTTTTATTACATATGACAATTCATATTGGGTCATAAACCAGGCCCATTAATAAATCCAACAACAATAAAAACAAATGTAAATTCCTAACATACACCTACAAAATTGGTCATGGCAATCGATCATCCTTATCCAATAACATTTAATTCAAAATTAATTTATTGGATAACATGCAATGGCAATTTAAATTTAAAAGGATAAAATCATATTTCATATATAAAATCTTATTTTACATACAAAATCATATTTTATCTTTTTATCAAATAAAATCATATTTTATCTATAAAATCCAATTTTATACATAAAATCATATTTTACTCAATATTTCCATAAGATCATATCTTATCATCAATTGTACCAAAAATAATTAATTTCAAAATTCAATTTAACGGATAAAATATTTAAATTTTCCAAAAATTCAAATTTATCCAAAAATCAATTTTAAAATTTTCGGACTCGAACAATTCGATCCGACGCCTCGTGGACCAATCAAAAACAATTTTCGATCGGACCAAAAATAGAATTTTAACATATTAAAATTTAATTTAAAAATTAAAAAATTATTTTTTCCCGCGGGCCGCCCGGGACATTCCAGGGCTGCCCGCGCCCTAATGGGGTCGGGCCGGGCAGCGCCGTGCGCTGCCCGGGGCAGCGACCATCGCTGCCCCCCCGGGCAGCGATCCAATCGCTGCCCGGGTTTTTGCCCGAAAAAAATTTTTTTTATTTTTAAAATATTTATTTTGTTTCAAAAACCGAGGCTTAAAAATTTTTTGTACAATCGATTAATTTAATCGCTTGATCTGAGCAACCTGGCTCTGATACCACTGTTGAAGAACGCGGCGATCAGATCAATCAGGATTGATACCCGGTGCAGCGGAAGTTTAAAAATTTTATATGGAACAATTCCATAATGGGTATCAACCTTACGATTAAATTGTGTGTGTGTAAAAATTAAATAACGATTATAAATTTTTACCTCCAATCTCGAAGCGAGATTATGGACACAACAGATTGCTCTGCTCTTGTTGTATATCCCTGGAACTGATGGACGAACTGTTCTTCAATCAGGTCCACGAACGGATATTTAATCCCTCTGATAGATTGCACTAGAAAATCTATCAGAAGTTTCTACGAAGAGATTAACGAATTTGATCCGTTAAACCAGAATGTAAATCAAAATTCACAGACTGGATTTTCCGAGCAGAGGGGAGAAAGGGGGCGGCCACTATTGAGAGAAAAATACTAGGGTTTTCGAAAATTGTGACCTGTTGTGTGTAATTTCTGTACTGCAATAACTTATTTATAATGTAGGCTACTAACAGCTTAGGGCCCATTAGTCATAAGTTCAAGCCCGACAAGCAAAGCCCGCATGTTCAGAAATTAATATAAAATTCATCGTGACTCCGATTGATAAACCGATTTCACCAATGTGCACAGAAACCATTTCTGCACCTTTTAAAGTCAAGATAATTTTTTCTGAATCCGAATTCAGTGATTTCCAAAAATGCCTCATCCCTATGTCATTTTAGGAAATCTTACTCCTCTACTCATAATTAAGAAGTCCAACTTCTTTGTTCATTAAATTTAACTCTTTAAATTTAACTATCTCAACGGGGATTAAAAATCCATTACTCTGTGTGACCCTCAATGGTTCAGGGATACAGCTAGCCGTGGGCTCACAACTCCTTGTGACTCGGAACAACAATTTCCGACTTGCCCATCGAATCATGGTAAGAGCGTCTAGCAACATCGCCCCATGATTCCCTAGGTATCACTGATAGTGCCTGCAAGAACCAATAGATTTTGGTTAGCGTACAGTACGGTCCCTTCATCCATATATCCCGATCGAATCAACAACCATTGGTAAATCGAGAGTCGTTCGAGATTCGATAACTATGCAATACATCTTGAAGATCAAATAGTGACATCGCATGTGCTACTAAGAAACCATTTCTTAAAACACATCATGTACTCTGGCCAGAGATTCGTCACACTAATATCTCCTCAGATCGCATAGGATATCCACACTCGCAAGTATGTGGTGAATCCTTGACAACAAAGCATCGACTCCTATATGTGTTGTAACTGTACCCAATCCCGACACCTGATGACCCCAATAGAGTCGGTAAACGAGTCAAAGCACAGTACTAGCATAGAGTCTCAATGATGTTTCAAGTAGTAAGGACTAATGGTGTACAACCAAAACCGCGGACTTTATCCACTCGATAAGTGATAACCACTTGGAAAGTCCGGATAGGGTAGTTCGATCATTCATCGTATGAATATCCATTTGCATGCTTCGAACATCTCTATGTTTCTTACCAATGAAACGTGGTACTCTGCATCGCAAATGCTAGTCTCAAACTCGAGCGATCCTTATCCTTATTATCGGACGGCTCAATCGACTAGGAACAGTTTAGAATATACAGTGACTATAAGATGTGTTTCATGATAGACATCTCCATGTTCTACCACATCTTACATACACTACAGTATATTCAAGGTCTTTATCAAAAAAACAATAGTATATCACAATATAACAATATGAAGAAAGATAAAGTCATTGCCATTAATAAAAGTGTAAATTATATTAAACAAAAGATTGTTTATACAAAGAGTCATCAAAGCCCTTAGCCACAAGTTGGCTCACCGGGCACCCAATCTTTCACCTTTACCCCAAATAGATGACCTTTTTGATCAACTGCAGGGTTCTTCTGTCTACTCTAAGATTGATCTGAGGTCAGGTTATCACCAGTTGAGAGTGCGAGAGGAAGACGTTCCTAAGACCGCATTCAGAACGAGGTATGGTCATTTTGAGTTTATAGTCATGCCGTTCGGTTTGACTAACGCTCCAGCGGTTTTTATGGGTTTGATGAACCGTATCTTTCAGCGTTTTTTAGATGAGTTCGTCATTATCTTTATCGATGATATTCTTATCTACTCGAAGAACCGTACTGACCATGCAGAGCACTTGAAGACCGTACTCCAGATTTTACGAGCTGAGCAGTTGTTTGCCAAGCTGTCTAAGTGTGAATTCTGGTTAGATCGAGTTGTCTTTCTCGGTCATATTATTTCTGAAGATGGGATTTCTGTCGATCCCAGCAAGATTGAAGCGGTTATGAAGTGGCCTAGACCTACTTCAGTGCCGGAGATCCGAAGCTTCATGGGTTTAGCTGGTTATTACCGTCGTTTCATCGAGGGTTTCTCGTCTATTGCCAAGCCTATTACCCAGCTGACTCAGAAGAATGCGCCTTTTGTCTGGACTGCAGATTGTGATGCTAGCTTTGTTGATCTGAAGAGGAGACTGACCAGTGCTCCAATTCTTTTTATTCCGAAAGGTACTGGAGGTTTCACAGTCTATTGTGATGCTTCTAACCGAGGCTTGGGTTGTGTTCTTATGCAGCATAAGCATGTGGTAGCGTATGCATCGAGACAGCTGAAACCGCACGAGACTCGTTATCCGATTCATGATCTTGAACTAGCTGCGATCGTCTTTGCTCTGAAGATCTGGCGTCACTATCTTTATGGTGAGTCTTTCGAGATCTTTTCTGACCATAAGAGCCTTAAGTACTTGTTTTCACAGGCAGAGCTGAATATGCGACAGAGAAGATGGTTAGACCTGTTGAAGGATTTCGATTGTGAAATCAAGTATTGTCCGGGAAAGTCGAATGCAGTTGCAGATGCCTTGAGCCGAAAGCTATGTTCTTTATCTCTTACTACTATTGGTATTTCTCAGTTGATCGATGATTGTTGCACTTCTGGTTTAGAGTTTGAAACAGATAGGGAGACTATCAGAGTGTTTGCTATTCAAGCCGAACCGGAGTTGTTTGTTACAATCAGAGAAGCACAGAAGTCTGAGCCGAGCATTCAGGTTTCAGTAGAGAAAGTCAGATCTGGGCATCAGTCTGAATTCCAGGTTAGAGATGATGTACTGTATGTGAATAACCGTATTGTTGTGCCTGATATTTCGGAGTTGAGGCAGCGTATTCTTCGAGAGGCTCATTGCAGTCGGTTTAGTATTCATCCTGGAGGTCGTAAGATGTACAACAATCTGTAGATTCAGTTTTGGTGGAAGAGAATGAAGAGCGACGTAGCGAGGTTTGTATCTCGGTGTTTGAATTGTCAGCAGGTGAAAGCAGAACGGAAGCGACCAGGAGGTTTGTTGCACAGTCTATCTGTTCCTGAATGGAAGTGGGATCACATTTCCATGGATTTCGTCACGAAGCTACCACGATCCGTTCGAGGATGCGATGCCATTTGGGTAGTGATCGACCGATTGACGAAGTCTGCGTGTTTTATTCCGTACAGGATGACGTATCGTCATGATCAGATGGCTGAGTTGTATGTTAGCAATGTTGTGAGACTGCATGGTGTGCCGAAGTCGATCGTTTCAGACAGAGATCCTAGATTCACTTCTCACTTCTGGCACAGTCTTCAGGGGGCACTTGGTACTCGATTGCATCTGAGTATAGCTTATCATCCTCAGATCGATGGACAGTCAGAGCGGACTATCCAGACGTTAGAGGATATGCTGTGAGCGGTAGTGCTAGACTTTGGCACTAGTTGGCAGGATTCTTTGCCTTTTGTCGAGTTTTCTTACAACAACAGCTTCCAAGCGAGTATCGGTATGGCGCCTTTTGAGGCTTTGTATGGTAGAAAGTGCCGATCTCCGTTGTTTTGGGATGAATTGTCCGATTCACCAGATTTGGGACCGGAGATGCTTAGAGATATGGCGGAGCAGGTTAAGATCATTCAGACCAGAATGAAGTCAGCTCAAGATAGACAGGCGAAGTATGCGAATGTCAGGCGTAGACCTTTGAGTTTTGATCAGGGAGACCGAGTCTTTCTGAAGATTTCACCTTTCAGAGGCACTGTCAGATTCGGTAAGAGAGGAAAGTTATCTCCGAGATTCATCGGGCAGTACGAGATTCTCGAGAAGATAGGCGATCTTGCCTATAGACTTGCACTTCCTCCGTCTTTATCTGGTATTCACGACTTTTTTCACGTCTCTATGCTGCGAAAGTATCAACCAGATATTTCTCATATCCTTCAGCCTGACGAAGCCGAGTTAGACGAGACTCTGAGCTACTTTGAGCGACCGATTCAGATCCTTGATCGGAAGGAGAAACAACTCAAAACCAAGTCGATCCCGTTAGTGAAAGTGCAGTGGAGCCATCACGGCGTCGAGGAAGCGACTTGGGAGACAGAATCTGACATGAGACAGCGATTTCCGGAGTTATTCGGATGACGTGAGTTCTTCTTACTGTCTTTAGTTCTTTATTCTATCTTATGAGTTGTGGTTCTTGTTGATTTCGAGGACGAAATCTCTTCTTAGTGGGGGAGAATTGTAACACCCCATTTTTATCTTAAATGAGTTTATTTGAGTTAATCGGAGATTACAGAGTTCACGAGCCGACTCGATTTTGATCAGGGTCTATTTTGCAAATTTTGGATTTTTCAGGGACTAAAACGCAAATATTGAGTTTAATATATTATCTACACTTGGAAGAGATTTGACTTAGTCTCTATTGCTTCTCCTTCTTCCCTTCCATCGTGTTCTTCCATTGGAGCTTGGGGAAACGCTTCTTCAAGCTTTCAAAATCCAGTCCGAGCTCGATCCGTCCGTTAGAAATTAATTCTGAAGGCAGATTATCGATCACTGCAGTGAGAGCTCTGTTATATTGTAAGTATTTCTCCGATCGGATATGTTTTGTTTTTCGGAGGTTGTTAGAATCGATTTAGATTCTAGTATGTTGTTCTAGACAGAGTTCTGATCGTTTATTATCTGTCGGTTTTGAATTAGAGCGACGTTCGGATTTGTTATGATTTTTGGAAGCCATTTTCGAAAATGTGGATTTTGAGATTGATGGGTTTGCTTTGTTATTGTTGTTTTGGGCATTGATTTGAGGTTATATCAGTATTGAACTACTGTCTGCATTTCCGGTTTGTTTAGTTTATAGTCGTTATGCCGTCGGTTTGAGTTTTGGGTTTTTGAATCGTTTTTGGTATTGAGTGAAGCCTTGGCTTGTGAATGATCGTGGTTGTTGATCAACTCTTGTATTCGTATAGATTCTTTGGAGTGTGTCGAGCCCTGTGTTAGCAGCATTGTTCGTCGAGAGTTGGATGAAGAACGGTAAAGAGATTTCCTTGAACCGTTGTTTGTTGTTTAGGTTGTCTAGTTGTTGATACAATCTTTTGTTGTAGCTTGTCCGGAGTTGGATCTACGGCATTGAAAGGTAAAAGCAATCTTTGTAGCGGGATAGCATACTCGGGACAGTTGGTTCTCGAGTTTCCCTTGAAATCACATATTGCATTGATACTGGTTCTAGTTTATGGAACCTGTATTTTGTTGATTATTTGAATGAATTATATGGCTAAGTTCCTTTTGTTTCCATATGCATTCATATTGAGCCAGCACTATTGTTTCGATGGGCAGAACAGCCTTTTGTTAGATGTTTGGGAGCTATATTCGAGTGGCCTAGGACGTAGTCGTTGCGCCTAGTGCTAGCATACTCATTATAGTTGCTCAAAGTCTAGAGGAGTGGGATACGTGGCACCACCTCGATTGGGAGAGTCGGTGAGTCGTCACGTGATCTCATCCTCGGGATCCCAAAAGCACAGCAGCAATCCTTTGTTATCAGATTTGATATCCCGGTTTAAAGACATGCATTTCATTACGTTGTTATTGATTTTGTTGTTGTCTTGGAAGCATGTTTATTGTTGTATTACTTGATATGTTGCTTTTACTGGGATTATCATTCTCACCGGTTATCCGGCTGTTGCTTTGTTTTGTATGTGTACTTGGCAACAGGAAGGGCAGGATCAAGTCAGCATAGACCTGGTTAGCGTCCAGAGCAAGAGATAGAAGTGAGACTCGTTTAGAAGTAATCAGCATGTCAATCTAGTTATGTTTTGCGATCATGTTTAGTCATTCGAACTTCTCGTATATGTTTTGTAAGCAAGAAACGATGTAGGTGCTATCGAATTGAATGTTGCTCTCCCCTAAACCTTTCTTGTATTGTTATTGGAATGTCAAATACTCTTAATGCAGTGTTTAGGTTTTGATTGAGTTTATTGCAGTGCCTTAACTTTTCTGGGCAAGGGGAAGGCGCGGGCGCGCGGCCTCTTTGCGAGGTATGAGCGCGGGCGCGCTGGGAATTGCGGGGCGTAGGCGCGGGCGCGCTGATGTCAGCGTGGGCGCGCGAGCCCCCTTTTAAAAAATATATATATATATATTGGGTTCTTGATTACTTATCGCTTGTTGTCTGATATTAGTTGATTAGAAATGAGGTCTCACAGTCGCCTTGTTCAATTGACGCTAAACAATACACAACTGCATAGATCCATTTTTTTTTCGTACAAAAAGTACCGGAGTGCCCCAAGGTGAAATGCTCGGCCTAATGTACCCTTTTGGAAAGTAAATCTTCAAGTTGTTCCTTCAACTCCTTTAATTCAATCGGTGCCATCCTGTAAGGAGCTTTAGATATTAGTTGTGTACCTTGAATTAATTCAATACTGAAGTCTATTTCCCCCACTGGAGGCAAACCAAAAATTTCATCCCGGAATACATCAGCAAAATCTAGTACCACTGGTATATCTATCAATGCTGGACTAGCTTTCATGACATCTACTGCATAAACAAAAAATCCTTATGCACCTTTCTGCAATAAACGGGTCATGGATAACACAGATATCAAAGGGATCTTGGTTCTAGAACCCTTACCGTAGAATTTCCATTCATCTGCCATTTCGAGTTTGAATCTGACCCTTTTCTGGAAACAATCCACGGTCACCCTGTACTTGGTTAACATGTCTATGCCAATAATACAATCGAAATCTGATAATCCAAGTACTATACAATCCAAAGATATCACATTCCCGTTATATTGTAGTGCACAGTTTCTAATTAATCTGACAGATACAATGCCTTCACCCAAAGGTGAAGAAATAGCAACAACAGCAGGCAATGGCTCAGACGATAAAGAATGCAACATAGAAAATTTATCAAAAATGAATGTATGTGATGCACCTGTTGAAAGAGCGGGTGCCCGATTAGCCAACTTATGGCTAAGGGCTTTTATGACTCTATGTATAAACAATCTTTGTTTAATATAATTTACATTAATTAATGGCATTTTCTTTATCTTTCTACATAATGTTATATTGTGATATACTATTGTTGTTTTGATAAAGACCTTGAATATACTATAGTGTAAGTAAGATGAGATAGTGAATAAAGAGAGATCACTATTATGAAACACATCTTATAGTCATTGTATATTCTAAACAGTTCTTAGTCAATTGATCCGTCCGCTAATAAGGATAAGGATCGCTCGAGATTGAGACTACCATTTGTGATGTCAAGTACCACGTTTCATTGGTAATGAACATGGAGATGTTCAAAGCATGAAAATGGATATTCATATGATGAATGATCGAACTACCCTATTCGGACTTTGCAAGTGGTTATCACTTATCGAGTGGATAAAGTCCGAGGTTTTGGTTGTACACCATTAGTCCTTACTACTTGAAACATCATTGAGACTCTATATGCTAGTACTGTACTTTGAATCGTTTACCGACTCTATTGGGGTCATCAGGTGTCGGGATTAGGTACAGTTACGACACATATAGGAGTCGATGCTTTGTTGTCAAGGATTCACCACATACTTGCGAGTGTGGATATCCTATGCGATCTGAGGAGATATTAGTATGACGAATCTCTGGCCAGAGTACATGATGTGTTTTAGGTTACTCGTTTTTCCTAGTAACACATGCGATGTCACTATTTGATCTCCAAGATGTAATGCATAGTTATCGAATCTCGAACGACTCTTGATGCACCAATGATTGTTGATTCGATCGGGATATATGGTTGAAGGGACCGTACTGTACGCTAACCAAAATCTATTGGTTCTTGCAGGCACTATCAGTGATACCTAGGGAATCATGGGGCGATGTTGCTAGGCGCTCATACCATGATTCGATGGATAAGTCGGAAATTGTTGTTCCGAGTCACAAGGAGTTGTGAGCCCACGGCTAGCTGTATCCCTGAACCATTGAGGGTCACACAAGTAATGGATAACTAAACCCCGTTGAGATAGTTAAATTTAAAGATTTAAATTTAATGAAAGAGAAGTTGGACTTCTTAAATAAAAGGAGTGTAATTTCCTAAAATGACATAGGGATGGGCATTTTTGGAAATCACTGAATTCGGATTCAGAAAAATTATCTTGACTTCAAAAGATGCAGAAATGGTTTCTGTGCACATTGATAAAATCAGTTTATAAATCGGAGTCACGATGAATTTTATATTAATTTCTATAATAACAGGCTTGGCTTGTTGGGCTTAAGTTATGGATTGTGGGGCCTAAGGAGTTAGAGTCCTAATACAATTATAACTTAATCTAGTCTAGAAATTATCTATAAATACATGTGTAGTGTTCGAAAATCATATGCTTTCAGTCTTGCAATTTTCGAATTACACACATATATTTTCAAGAGGATTTTTCGAAAATCTTCTACTCCTTTTTGAGATAATTCAGTCTGTAATTTTTGTGAAAAATTACATTCTGAATTGACAGATAAAATCTGTTTATTCTCTTCGATAAACATCTGATTTATTTTTAGTGCAATCAATCAGAGGGTTTTAGTTTTCTATTCGTGGACTTAATTCCGGAGGTTGATCGTGATAGTCATCGGTTCCCGGGATTTACAAGAAGAGCAGATTAAATTCTGTTGGAGTCCATAATCAAGCCTTTTCTTGAATAGGTAAAATATTTAACTGTGTTTATTATTTTACTTGAAACAATTTTAATCGTTAGGATTTGATACCCACGATATGGAATCGTTCCATATCGAAAAATAAAATTTTTAAACTTCCGCTGCTTCGGGTATCACATCCGTGTGATCAGAGAACGCATGTTCCAACACCTGTATCTATCAAAACATAGACAGGATAACAAAAAATAAAGCAGTTACCTGCTATAACATTGTCAGGTTCTGCCTGAGCCTGCTCCTCAGTCAATGCAACACTCTTGCATGTTGCATAGAAGGTTGAGTCACAGTCTGGCTTCCTCCTGGCCTAGTCTGTGGCTGAAATGAATGCACTGATTGCCTTTCTTATTGAGATACTGGTCTAGATGTACTGGCACCAGTTGCTCTTTCTGTTGCTCTTTGAGGACATACCTTGGCATAGTGATCAGTTTGATGACAAATATTGCAGTTGCCTGATACTCCTCTGCATTGATCAGTGGCATGTTTACCCCCACACTTACTGCAATAAACTCCGGAAAATGCTGACTTTGACTTGAACCAAACTGCCTCGAGCCACTAGAACTGGATGAACTACTTCAGGATTTCTTAAATTTATTACCTTTTGGCCTGAAACGAGAATCCTTTCTGCCACTGCTTCCACCCTCAAATCTGAAAGATGGTTGCTGAAATGGTGGCGGATTCTGTAGCAATGGCAATGGTACTGGCTGTTGAGATGGCTTTGGAATTAATGGTGCTCCTCTCTGCCTCAATAAACCAGCCTCTGCTCCTTTTGCTCTGTTCAAAGCATCAGCGAAATTATTGGGTCGTCCACTGTTAACCAAAGTAAAAACATCTGGATTCAAGCCATTAATAAACTGGTCCGCCATGGCTTCATCACTAGATGATATATGTGGGGAAAACTTCAAAAGGATAGAAAATTTGGCCACATATTATTCTATATTCAACTGGCCCTGCTTCAAACTCGCAATTCTGCTCCTCTGTCTTCTCTGTAGGAGACTGGAAAGAAACGTTGATAGAATTCAATTTTAAATACAGACCAAGTGATAGTCGTACCTTGATGTTCCAAAGCTTTCTTTGTAGTGATCCACCAACTTTTGGCGACCTCATGAAGTTGATGTACTACCAATCTGATACGACAATCATCAGAATAATCAAGTGAGTCAAACAACTGCTCAATTTCTTCTAGCCAGTTCTCACAATCAACTGAATTCTCTGTCCCTTTCAGTGTTGGTGGTTTGAATGACTGAAACCTCTTCAACAGTGTCTCCATCGGTGTAGCAGTCACATCCATCAGATCAGCAGATGTACTACCCTATGCATTTTGAGGTTCTGCCATTGTCTGTTGTAGATTCGGCTGTTCTGGCTGAGGAATAGCCACTGTTTGTCTAGTAATCGGTGCTTTACGGGGAGGCATATCTGATTGTCAAACAGATTAGTGCATATACAATATCATATGCAGCATGTTATTCCCATCCTTCTCTGATTAGCATTCTCATGCGTTCTCATGAGAATTCAGGTTCTGATCGAGGATAATATGGAATAATATTGCACATAGAGCATGCAGTGGCAATGAAAGCACATAATCATGCAATCATATAAATCTTGCCATAATAAAACATGCTCGCATATAATGCACATAATCACATATAGCATTCAATCTCATGCAATATAAAGAAATCAGACAGACTCAATCTACCCCGCTCATTAACTTCTATCTCAGTCCAGAACCTATGCTCTAATACCACCTGTTGTGGGGACCTCGGGTGCTAATATGATCTTGTAGGGCAATTAGAATTAAACATAATTACATCATTAACATCATCCAAGCATGGAAGGAAAAAACTAAAAAAAAATTATATAGGACCCGAGCATGGCTTGCTCGTGCGCATGCTCGCGCGCTCGAGCGAGCAGCTCACGAGTTCCAGCCCTCCATGGCTCGCTCGAGCGCACCAGCCGGCGATCGAGCGAGCTAAGCTCTACCCGAACTGTCATTTTTCTGCTTTTGCTATCAAAGTAAAGATTTCTGATGTACTTGTAATTATAACAACTCAAATATGTATACAAACCTCACAAAAATATGTTATACATGCAATAATTAGAGTCGTGTTTGTGTTGCATATTTCAATATCACTCTGTTGTTGTTTTGCATGCATTTGTGTGTTTTAATTAAGCATTTCGTTCATATTTTATATATCGTGTCTACATTACATGCTCCCGGGTTTATTGTGTAGAACATAACATTTTGGCTGGAAAATGGAGTCAAAAGTTTGGCCGCTCGATCTGCATACTTAGACCGATCGAGCGGGCGCCATATAGAAGAAAAACTCGAGACATAAGTTTGGTCGATCGATCAGCTGAACACAACCGATGGAGCGGGTGTGGAGAAAAGACGGAAATTTGAAACAGAAAAATTCTCGATCGATCTGCTGAACTCAACGGCTCGAGCGGCTCGCGCTGTTCAGGAAAATATCTTTAATTTAGGAAATTTTTATTTTTAAGGACTCTTGCCTTAAATAAGATTTATATTCCGATTTTTAAAGAGAATCATTAGACTGGGAGGCTTAGAACGTGGATAAAGTCTTTGGGCGGCTAGGTTTCTTCGCAGTTTTCTTAATTTTTCTTAGACTGGCTTTTTCTTTCATGAAATCTTCTAGAGAATTCATGAATCGTTGTGGCTAGGTTTTAGAACTTGGTTGAGGAAGACAAACCCTTGATTTATTTATTTGTGAAATTCAGTTTTTCATCGTTTAATTCCAATTGAGTATCAAGAGTTGTTTGGAAATGATTGTCATGGTTGTGTGTTTGATTATTGGATTGATCACCTGATGATTTATCATACAAACTATAGTTAAATTAGAATTCAAATCTGTAATTTTTTGAATCATCTGATTTGTGAAGCAACTGCAACTGATAATCGTCCGCTTGTGAGTTTATTAAATTTTAGGAACAACAATTGACTAGATTAAATATAACCTCTTGTGTATGTGTTGTCTAGATTCGTCAGTTTTACTAGTTTACATGTTGCCTTGGATTTAAATCTAATCGCTTGTATTGGGTTGATTCATTGGTAAGGGTTAATTTAGAACGCTTGTGTCTAGTTAACTAAGATTAAGGTGAAACAGAAATTAAATTTCCAATGATAAATATTCAAATGTTAATTAATTATTTTTAGATAATCGATGATCGAATGAATGATTTCAAGGGTGTAGTCGATCGATACCAAGGCTTGTTAATTTATTGATTACTCATATTCCTAATTTTGCATGCTAATGATAAAATTTAATTTTAAAATTGCTTTAAATTTTTAGTAGTTAATTTCAAAACTCAAACCCCCTTTATTTTATTTTAGTAATTTTTAAGAACACGATAAGTTTCACTTTTCTGGTGGGAACGATCCCTACTCTCAATACTGCATATTTTATTTATCTGAGTTGGGTCGGGTATGCGACGCGACTAAGCTTTACCAAATAACTAGCTTGGACAAGAAGCTCAACATGTTTATTTAATTACAACCTCACAAGATTGCAACAAATACACAAGTTTAGACCCAAATCTTCAACTACTGAGTTCATACAACTTCTTAACAGAATGTACATACGCTAAACTTGTTTCAAAACACAATGTTTGACAGCACTTATACATATTAACCCGAGTCACCACATGTTAATACTCTATCTCGAGCTATCCATGTCGAGTCTTACCAGCTCCTGCCCCACCTATTGCCATGCACACATACAAAACACAGTAATAGACGGATAACTCCGGTGAGAATATAATTCCTAGTATAAATAACATAGCATGCAAGAATATAAACATTAATGCAATGCATGTTTCAACAATAGGCTATCAAATCTGATATCAATAGAATCTTGGTTCTTGGGATCCCGGAGAATAAAATCTGAAACCAATCACCGACTCTCCCAATCGAGGTGACGTCAAGTATCTTAATTTCCCTGACTTTGGTGCAACTATAGTGAGTCGCCTAGTTCTGGAAGTAAATCTACATTCCGTGCCACTCAACTATATCCCTCCAAACGTCATTTCACAATCTAGGCCAATCGACCCTCTATGTTTTTCAGATTAGAGTTCAAGGTAAATGCAACATAATCTTGATGAACCAAATACTATAAAACATCTTGAACAACCAAATCAAATAATAACTCAACAAAAATTCATCTGTATCAAAGAATAACACATAGGCAAACAAGTATGTGATTTTAAAGGGAATGCTCGAGAATCATATCTATCGCGAGTGTTCTATCACATCTGGATTTTCTGTCATTTATACCTTTCAATCTTGATTCTGAAAGTGCTTCAAATCTGAAACATAACATCAAGAACTTATATCAAAAGTTGTCCAAAGTCTTGGCAATTCGATCAATACAAACTAACTTCAAAACTTCTTCAAATCTTTCTCGGTTCGAAGGCTAAAGTCTCGAGCTCGACAAACTTCATTACAAAGCTGAAAATGAAGTATTTGGAACAAATATTATCAGCTTATACTCAAGAATTCTCAACTCAACATCAATATCAAAATCTTGACAATTCTCGAATCGACGGCGTAACGGCTAAAAACCGACAACCGAAACAATATCCAACTCAATCCAACATTCATATATAACATAATTTCCCTACATATCAGCATGTATATACAGGTCCAAAACATAATTTAGAATTGAACATTTCCACTATTTCTTCAAAAATTCACAACAAATCAAATCGACGTTCTTTCTCCGATCCGTCTTCGAATATACAATCGATGCTAGCTCATAAACTTATATATCCAAGAATAATAAAATTCTATCTTAAAATTAAAAATCAAATATGTTAAAGTTGAATGAACTTGTACAAAAACGTAGCTCTCGACGAGGTGATCGCAGATATATATTTATCTCGAAATTCTGATGGCCGGATCGCGAGAAATCAGAGCTTTAAAAGAACAAAAATGGCGTGCAAGTGAAATTCTTAAGCTTCTCCTTCATTTCTGATGTTTGCACGTATAAAATATGAATAAGCAAGTGGGAATTAGATATATTCAATCATATTTGCAGTTTAGTCCCTGAACTTTTGCATAATTGCAAATCAATCCCCGGACCAGCGATTTAATTCAATTTCAATCCTAATTAATTTAAGAATATTAGAATTTAATTCTAAACTCTAAATATTCCCAAATTAAATATTTTTGGATTAAAATTAAATAATCTCGGCCCTTACAGCGAGCAACAGTTAAGTATGAAAGAATTGATAAGTGTGTTTCATGCATTATTTTATGCAAGTTTTTGAGTCTATTTTGCATGTATTCGTATTGTGTTAGGGTCATTTAAGTTTAATTTTATTCTCGTTCATGCATATTGTCTTTATTTTATTTTTTTTGGTTTATTTGTAGGTACAATGAAGAAAGAATGATTTTTGGAAACAAGAGGCGCACCACAAGAAGGAATTACGAAGCAGAAGTTGACAAAAATTATTTATTATGCTAGAGTGATCCAAATCCGATCTTCACCATTCAAAATGAAGTTTAACATGTTATAAAGTTGTTGTTCAAATTTCGGCTTGATGCAACGGCTAGAACTTCAGATATGAATTTTTCAAAACTGCTGCGCGCTGGACCAGAAATTGGGCGCTCGAGCAAAGCTTTTATGCACTTGAGCGCAAAACGAAGAATTTTTAAGAGTCGGGCAAAAAGTTTGGCGCTCGAGCGGGGCTTTTATGCGCTCGAGCGCTATCACGACATGGAAATTTTTATTTTTTCGGACTCTATCAATAAAAAAAGAAAGAGGTTGGATTTGGGGGCATATAAATATTAGAATTTGAGGAGAATTCGGGACTTGACGCATATTTGAGGACGGCGGTTAAGGCGTGGGAGATTGAAAACTTGGAAGAATGCTCGATTCTAGTTTCTTCTTTCTTCTTCTTTTTATGATTTAAACTACTTTTTGAATCTTGATTTCGTTTATTAAGTAGTTTTTCTTCAATCAAGACCACGAGATTGTGTCGAAACTAATTTATTTATGTTTGAAACGTGGTTACATGTTGGATTATATTTTGGATTTTTTTATTATTGATTGATGTTAGTTTAATATTTCTTGTGAATAGTCTGATCACCTAGTCACATGTGTGTTGATTAATCACGAATCAAAAGAGGATTGATTAAATATAGCTTCAAATATATCAATCAACATATGGTTAAACCGTCTAGAAAGAGTAATCAGTTTTAGTATACGGTTTTAGGTGAAAACTGAATTTTCATAAATATTGAATGCATCTGAGTTTGATTAGAATCAATTAGAAATAATTAATCCGTCCAACTTGAATAAGTTTAGCAAGTCTAAAATAGATTGTTAAATAATATAGGAAAATTCACCGTGATTGAAATAAATATGATTTTCGGTCTGTGCCACGTGGATGCATAAATTAGTTCGATACCTTCGTGTATCTTGGTTGTCTTAGTTTAATTGAATTTTTCATTACGCTTAGTTTTTAGCTATTTTTATAATTATTTATTATTCTTATTTTTATTTTTATTTAATATTTCGACTCGTTGTCCATATACTACTACTTGATCTAGTGCGCTTGCTAGTTCCAACCGAATTTTACGGTCATCGGGTGTCTCTTAAATCCCTTGATTTTACAATAATCTTGAAACTATTTAGAGCATAATTCCAGCTCATTATCTGTACTCAAAACTTTAAGTTTATTTCCTGTTTGAGTCTCTTGAAGTTGCAGCCAATCCTTCAAAGTTTTGAATTCTTTTACCTTATGCTTAAGAGTATACAACCATACCATCCTATATCTATATATATATATATATATATATATATATATATATATATATAATTCAAACATATATATATATATAATTCAAACTAATATTAATTAATTTCTCATTCATCTTATTTGGTTATCGAGAAATAATTTTTTTACGAATTCTACTCGTGATATAGAATTTGTTCGTTACGCAACTTATTCGAATTATTTATCGACTCTAAATGAGTACACAACTCATTTTTCCAACAACCTATGTCTTGAAATCGTAAAACTGAGTTGGAAGAATTAGATGTCAATATCTATGGAACCATTGATTCCTTCATCTTTCATGTGCCTAAATAACTTCAACAATAAATTACAGGCATCATCACCTAGTGTATCAGCAACGACGAAACTGTGAATCTGCTTCTCGATCTCAATCCAACTTATCCCCATCTCTTTTGCAATCCCCCTCTCCTTCATCTTCTTGATTGTATGTGCTCTTTCTTTCCATCTCTCTCTGGAAGAATAAATGTTGGCCATGGAAATATATGGTGCAGGGCTATCCGGTGCCGCCTCTGCCAGCTGGTCAGCAGCATACTCCCCTGTGTCAATGTCACCATAAATGCTGCAAGCCCCAAGTAATGCCTGCCAAACAAGTACATCAGGCTTCACCGGTAGCATCTCTATAAAGTTCTTAGCTTCTTTAATAAGACCTGCACGGCCAAGCATATCGATAATACACGCGTAATGATCCGGTCTTGGATGCATTCCATATGTTGTCTCCATTGATTTAAGGAACTCCATACCCTTGTGTACAAGTCCTGCATGACTACAAACGTGCAGCAAGGATAGAAATGTAACTTGTGTTGGTTCCACGCCTTTTGAATTCATTTCATCGTAAAAATGTAGAGCCTTTAAGGCATTCCCATGTTGAGCAAATGCAGCAATCATGGAGTTCCATGAAACTTGATTCTTTTGGGGCATGCTGTCGAAGACCTTCACAGATTCTTCCAATTCTGCACATTTGGCATACATGTTAATCAATCCATTGCTAACAAAGACATTTGACGTAAATCCTTCCTTGATAACCGATGTATGAACTTGTACACCAAGACCCCAAGCGGCGTCGATGCCACAAACTCCAAGAATGGCGGAAACCATGTTCGGGTCCAACTTGGCGCCAACATTTACCATTTTCACAAACATTCGGATGGCCTCTTCCTCAAAACCATTTTGTGCAAAACCAGTAAGCATAACAGTTACAGAAACCTCGTCAAAAATCTCACCAGACTCAAATATCAACCATGCTTCTTCCACACGACTACATTTAGAATACATATCCATCAACGCACTTTGTATACAAATATCTGATTGCATCCCCAGCTTCCATACAACACCATGAACTTGAGCACCTTCCTTGTGTGTTTGCAACCCAGAGCATGCCATTAGCGCGGTCAAATACGTCAGATGATTGGGAGACACTACTGCACTGTGATACATGTCTGCAAACAGCTTCAAGCTTTCATCGTAAAACTCATTTTGTGCCAAACCCGAAATGACGGCTGTCCATGTTATCACATTTCTCTCCTCCATCTCATAAAAAACAGTCACGCCCTGAACAGAAGCCAAACATCTGAAATAAGATGTCATCAAGGCATTCCCTACTGATATCTCCTTCCCATAACCGCATGAAATGACCAATGTGTGTATCATCTTTACGATCCTGACTGATTCAGTTCCACTGCCATGACAAGCCCACAACACCGAGGTTAAACTCACATGGTCAAACCGATAAACCCCCGAACCAATCATCTCTCTGAAATACCTAAATCCCAATTCTAAGTTGCCATGTTTCAAGAAAACCGAGATAAGCGAGTTCCAAGAGACAGTGTCTTTAAGGGGCATATCTTCAAACAGCTTGACTGCATCGCAGAGTTGGCCGTATTTCCCATAGGCGTGCAGTAAACAGTTATAAGTTACAAGGATATTTCGAATTTCTGATGGGTTTCTGAAGTAAATGAATGGTGGATTCTTGACAATAGAGGCGTGTAGAGAAGCACCAAAACTGATATTCCCTTGTCTTCCGCAAGTGCAAAGCAGCGCTTTCATGCATGATTCTTCCAAGGGATTGAAGATTTCTGCCGGTACTCGGGAAGTTGGGAAAGTCGCAAGGCGGCGCAATGACGATATTAAAGGTGGCGGAAGGAGTTTGGTGGCGTTCATCCATCAACTCTCTATTGCATGAGAATTTTCTCTACATCATATCTTTGTAAGGACACTTTTTGTGATTAATTCATAAAAGATTTTTATTATAAAAAAAATTCAGAAAAACTTATTTCAATAAACTAAACTTTACAATCATATTAATTCGCTAATCAATCTTTTTGTTTCAAATAATAAGATATTTTTGAAAAACAAATTTACGAATAAAATCCTTATTATATCCTTTTTAATTCATTAAAAATGACTGTACATGTTCATAGGAGTATGTCAAACAATGGAAAAATACAAGTTAGCATCAAATTGGAGTATATATTTGGAACCTAAAAAAAAGGAAAGAATATGATTGGAAATTTGGAACGGAGGTAATATAATTTATAAATAATAAATCATGTATATTACAAAAATTCTGAATAATATAATACATCACATTATATTGTACGCCATTACACATACCCAGAATTACCTCTTTCACGTTTTCTAAGCATAAATGGCCTCTGCTAAAATATCCACTTGTTCTCTTTTTTTTTTTTTTTTTTAATGATATTCACTAAATATTATTTACTTCTTTATTTTTTGAGTAAAGAATAATATTATTTACTTCCAAGAATCCCAAAAATTGAACTTTATCAAAGACTTGAGCATTGCAAAATGATTGGTGCTGTCTTAAAGTATTTCAATTCAAAAAGCATGGTCCTTGGTGGGGTAAAAACACCAAGGACCATGCTTATTGAAATTAAGGACTGTTGCAGGACTGAAGAAATAATCCATTTGAAATGTCTCTGTCATTTACATTCAGTAGCAGGACACAACATGGCAAGCCCCAATGATCAAGCAGAATGATCCAGTTTCTGTTAGCAAGAATTATGATTGGAAACTCCTATATAAAAGTAACTAAAATGAAATGGTTGAATGAATACATGCATTTTAATTGTTGATTTTGGGTAATGACAGTAACGACTTCCGGTTGTTTTTCATGTTTCTCAACTTCAGTGGACTCCACACCAACTGTTTCTTATGCAGCGCCACAACCGTAGGATGCCTCGGAATCTGTGAACCTGATGTGGTTGAGACAGAGAGTATTAACGAGACGAAATGGCATGTTCATCCTCTTCTGAATAGGAGAAAATATATAGTTTACTGACCTGATGCTTGTGAAGGGGGACTTCCTCTGAATTTACTGCTTCTAAAGGAAAGAGGTGTAGCTTCTGTAGCAGCATTTGACATTTGTCTCCATTGTGGCAGCGGAGAAGATACTCTTGATGTTCTCCATACTTTTTTTGGATCCCACACAAATGATTGTCGGCCCACAGCACGATCAGGCCTTGATCTGACAGTCGAATAGTGAAGTGGAGCTATCATGTTTGAGTTAGATTCAGGGCGGAGAGTTGCAACAGAAGCCCTTCTTCTGGGCTGAAGAAGCTGATTTGTTGATGGTGGAGGTCTTGCAACGACAGAGCCTCGCCTTGCTTTAAAAATTGGCTTAGCCCTGTCATCTGATATATTCTCTTTGTGTTCGTTCACGACTGGTAGATATGACGCCTTGTGTTTGTTCGGGGGAATAGGAGATGGATTTGTCATAAAGTTTGTGATTCTTCGGAGTGGTAACCTCAACTTTGTTGGGGCCAAAGGAGGCTTTTTGTCAGTTGTATTTTGTCCTCGGTTTGAAGTTGATACAGCTGAGGACTTAGTTGAAATTGAGGACAAAGCTCTGGTCTCCTGTTTTATTCTAGTTTTTCTTTCCACATCTAATTGATTTTCAAGATCGCGAACCTGTAGAGTAGATATCAAACAATCTTAGTGACAAGACCCCAACAAGAAATAGATTGAACTGAAAAATATATAATTTACTTTATACTTCAACCAGTTGATTGCATCATGCATTCTATACATGCGAGTACATATATCTGTACCTTATCTTGAAGATTTTTGCAAATATGTTCTCTAGCAACGAGCCTTAATTGCAAAGCCTGAATATTGTCCTGCAACTTCTTTGCTTCCTTCTCATCTTGTTTTGCCTTTTCCGCCTGTTAATGCAAAACAAATAAAGAGAAAAAGGGAATCAGTAGGAGGGCATGTGAATTGATATACCAGAAAACTATATTGTTTGTTTCTCCCATACCAACTGCTTGTATTTCAGAAGCTCGGCATGGTCTGTCTGTTTCCGAGCAGGTCCATGTTCCACTCCTCGTATGCGACTAGCAAAATTCAAGGAGCAAAGAGTTTCACCTAAATCATCCGCAATTGGGCTGATTTGCACAAACATCAAAGTTTTACAGTCTCCTCCTGCATTCAGTTACAATTGGCATGATTAGTAGAAAAACTATAATTTACCAACAGCTTGGCCTCTGTTGCAGAATATTTAATAAAGAACGCAAAAAAGTTCAAGTTGCTCACCTAAAGAACTCTGCAGAATATGAGTAAGCTTCGAGTTCCTGAAGGTAAAAAAAGAAAGACATGGTTACAAAATAATTTTGGAATTTTATAACTCTTCCACACAACACAATCACAGAGGAAAATAGAGAGGATACCTGTATGGAATATGAGATGATTTGGAGGCAAGGGCAGAGACAACATCCCCCAGTGCAGATAAGGATTTATTTATAAACTGGGATTCCTTCAGCCTTTCACCTTCAATTTCAATCTTACCTACACGCTCACTTCCTGCCAGGTCAACCAGCCACAAATGACTTTTTGTTCTTTCCCCATTTACTAAATTCTCTCCCACAACAGTCACACGTAACAAACTGCATAATAAATATTGTTAAATGAATATAGGCATTCCTTAAATCTGAATCAGATGAATCAACCAAAAAAAAAAGGAATGCAGATAAAACAGTACTAAAATTTTACCAGTGGGACCGGCTGCTCAGCTCATTAGCATTGGTTGATCCAACGGATCTTACTCGACCGCCTAACTCTAGCAGCCCCCAAACTTCATCTGTACCAAAAACTTGTGCTTCGACAAGTCCAGGGACCTCCTGAGTACCTTCAGCCGATTGTTTGATCTCCAGCCTGCATTTGCTAAGTGTTAACTCTTCTGGACATCCCCATAAAAGAAAAACTTATAATTTATTCCGTCTGAAGAAAATCAATATATTGGCTATGAATTCTTGTTGTCTTTTACCAGACTTGGACATATAAATATCTTACAGAGAGCATTCTTGAATCCTGTTTTTAAGCAAGTACTTCCTGATCAAGTCATTTAGAAACGGTGTCACTTCTTAAATCCCATATCCTTATTTCTTGTTTCTTAATCCTGCTATTTCTGTAATGCAAGTTTTCTGATCTTCAATCATTTGACCCATTTCCTCATCTTCTATTTCTATGATGTTAAGATCATCACGGTGTAAGGGTCAAGTGAGTTCATTTCCTAAATTGTGTAAATCTTAGGAAGTATGTCTCAGAGATTAAAAATAAATAAATAAATCAAATAAAATAAAATAAAATCTGAAGTTTGTTTTGAGCAGGAAAAACGCAAAGCAAGGCCAGTTCCATTTTGCATGTTTCAATTAGGAAGTGCGGTGTATACTATAGAATATGTGATATGGTAACACGGAGAAAAACACGTGACTATGTGCCTAAAACCTGAAAACTGTTCTCTGTTCAACGTAATGGAAATGTGTTTCTAAAACCTGGAAGCAGTGATACCCTCAATTTCTAAATGGATGACTGGGAAATTCTCTAAAATATGGGTAGCATTTCGTAGCTATATAATTTTTACAGTTTTTTATTCATTAGCTTCCCTAGGCACTAGGTTCATAACTCAAAATAAAAGGTAAGATAAGAAGGATTAATAGAGCCTTACTTCTTGGAAGGTTGGTTCGAGTTCTCAACCAGAAGATCCCTTATCTTCTCATTGTAAACCTCTAGCATGCTGACAGACAATTCATATTTCATACAGTTCCTTTCTTTTGATAATCTAAAGAGTTGCTCCAGAGTTCTGTAGTTTACTCCCCTATTTTCAGGTGTTCCTTCCATTGTGTAAGTCTTTCCTGTTCCAGTTTGTCCATAGGCGAATATGCATGCATTATAACCATCCAAAACAGAGGTCACTATCGGCAGAGTTTGAACAAAGACAGCCTCTGCATTGAAATTTCATTGATTAACGACTCAAAGAATTTTATTAGAGCTCAAATAAATGGTAATGCACATCATTTTGAAGTCATTTCTTTCTACCTTGGCTGTCCTCAGATCTGAATACATGATCCAACTTGAACTGCTTTCGAGAAGAATCAGAGCAGATGATCTGTAGCTCAGTTTCCTTAGACGAGGTAAAATCAAGGATTGAAGTCAAACCGTTATCAATCTCTTCCTGTTTTAGGGGCCTACACCTACAGAAGACTCTGATATTTCCTTTGAGTTCAATGACTTCATTGTAAAGATTCTTTCTTTCAGATGATTCTTCAAGGTACTTCTTTTTTAGTAGTTCACACTCTTCATAACTTTTCTTCTTCAGAAGTTCATGTTCAGTGACTAAAACTCAACAAAATATAGCATTAATAAGTTTCATTTATACGGTAGATGCTACCCGCAGTGTAGTGCCCTGCGGATAACGTGGTGGCGCATGATTGGCTAAAATCAGTGGGCCCCATGTGGACCCACTAATTTTGACCAATCATGGAGTTACACATCACCCGCAGGGTAGTGCCCTGCGGGCGGCATGTACTAAACCCATTTATACATCAAAACTTGTCAAAAAATCTCAAGGAGACTAAGATTGTAAAGAACGGGAGACACACCAAGATTCTGAAGAGCAGCAAAAGCTTCGGAACCAATTAAAGAATGAGCTGTGAAGCCCTTCACCTCATTACACAGAAGCTCATGTTCATTCCTAATAATCTGAAAACAAAGCAGTGTTACAGTCGATAGTAGCAGCCAAAGTGAAACTGCTAAAATCAAATGCTTCTTTCTGCCAGTAACCACATGATACCTTTACTTTCTCGCCAAGATCGTGGATTTTCTGAAGAATAGGAAGAGTCTGCTGCGGATAAGAACAAAATTCTTGGGTGTCCTCGGAGGCACCACTGCAGATATCCACCAAATCACTATTTCCTTCAAATTAAAAATCCCCAATCAGCGTCAAAAATAATTATGTCACCAGATCTCGAGTAAAACTACCCCCATTTCGCTCATGTTTCTTAATTTGTCAAGAAAATAAAGTAAACAGAAGTATCAAGATTTTTCCTTCAACCTACAGATTTCTCAGAGAGAGGACTCTATAATTTCTAAAAATTTAGAAGCTACTTCTCTCCTGAACAACAACGATAGGAAAACAGTGGAAATATATAACAATTAAAAAACAAACAAAATTATCTTGAGTAGTTGAAATCAAAAATCGGAACATCAGATCAAAATATACACTATACGACCGAATGATGAGAATTGATAACATGAATATCAGATCCAAATTAACACTTAAGACATACAATTCTCGCAGACAATTGAAGTTGAAAACAGGAACATTCAGTCCACAGTAACACTAAAATCCAAAACTCGCCAGGAAATCGAAAGTAAAAAAACAAGAATACTAGGTCAAAACATCCCCAAAACAAAAAACAAAACAAAGATGGCAAAAGAACAGGCGAAAGAAAGAGATTACCGTCCATGACAACAGTGAATTCACCTCTTTCGAATGATAGATCGAGAAATTCTAAAATGTTGCAGAAAACGAATTTCAGAGCTGAAATTTTGGAGAGAGAAATAGAGAGAGAGAGTGGATGAGAACGTGTGTGAAACGTTGAAATTTCAAAATTTAAAACTGGAGCAATCAAAACCGTCTAATTCAATTAAAGGATCTTCTTTCAACGGCTATAATTTCACAACCGGGCCGGGCCGGGCTGGAGCCATGTGCGTATCTTCGTGGGCATTTAATTATTAAATTTTCTCCGTCAAAAAATTATTAAATTTTCTTCTTGGTTCTATTAATTATTCATTTAAAATAGTTTTTATTTTTTTATTATAATTTATCTTACTATCTTACTATATTATTAAAGAAAAACACCACTTTTTTTTGAAACAAAGAAGAGCATCAATTAGTAACTGAATTAAAATTGATTTGGTGAAACCAGAAATGAAATATCTAAACTACCTTTCAAAAACGGGGGAAAAAAAAAAAACAAAACAAAAATCTTTAATTGATTGGTGAAGCTTGAGATGAAATTACAATTATATCTTAAATTATTTCTCAAAAAAACAAAAAATATTAGACAAACTAGTCGTTTTATGGTATCATCTTGTTTTGGCCATTAGAAATAATCTTATTTGTCAAAATGACAATCGTTATCTTTGTTTATATTTTTTAATTTTTAGATTAGATAGTTTTTTATTTAAAAAATTAGATTAGATAGTTATGACTTATATATATATTAAGAAATTTACCTATTCTTGACTGCTACAGTCCAGGCCTATCATTCACTTGCATCCACAACTGAATTTGATGATTGATGGGTTACGTTTAAAAATTTTACTGGGTTTGGGCCCAATCATAAAGGTTCACTCTAAATATTTTTGAGGCACAAGCTTATTTAAGTATTATTTATATTTAATTCAAACAGGCCCTGAATTCTACAAAAGCCCATAAAAGGCTCAAGCCCGTGAAACTCTCTGAATATCTATAAATAGCTCAAGTCACCTCATTATTATACACTTTCTTTAGCACTATAACGTTCTACTCTCGATTATTATTCCTTGATTAATCACTGACTTGAGCGTCGGAGTGCCTTCGCCGGAAACCCTACCGGCTTCTCTGACTTTGTTTTGTGACGTAAGAACAACCCATTGAAAATGTAATACCCGAAAAATCCATAAATCTATTCATTATTTATTAATTGAATTATAAATGGATTTTAAGTTACTTTATTTTATTATTTATTATTTAAATGATAAGATATTATGTGTTGTATAAATAATTTTAAAGTTGATATTTTATGTGTTTAAATATACGTTTATTTATTATGTTAAATGATTTTAATTGTTTTATGTACTTTAATTATGAAGTGTAGAGTTATGATTTAAATTAATTGATGTTAGGTATATACCTAATATATATTTATGTCTTACAAGATATTTAAATGTTTTCACGATTGAATTAATTTTGGACAGAAGGAACGAGACTAACCTATGCACGAGATCATAGAAAATATTCTTACGAGTATTTTGAGTATAATATTGTCATAGTTTTATTTTTTACCTCGAGTAGAGAATATCTCAATAATCCGATTTTAAGCATGTTGAACTGACTACGTTTTACTTAGCCAACACCACATCTGTCGTATTAATTCCTATCATTTCCATCTATCTACCCTCTACCCCACCCCATTACTCTCTTGTCTCTCACCCCCTCTCTACCTCACGTAATTCCCCTCTTCCTCTATCATTTTCCTCATCTTCTTCTTTGGAGTCTTTTTCTCCTGCGGTTCTTCATCTTCCAAGGTAATCCAAGCTTCCAAGTCCACTCGTGCCAATGCTAGCTCGTTGCCAAGAATTCGGATGAACTCCATCTACGGTTAAGGCAAGTTTTTCAACAAGTATTTTAAGGTTTTGAAACCCATTCAAGATTATAATTATTTTAATATGAAAATGTATGTTGATATGTATGTTTTAATGGTTTATGATTTTGAAGAAGCATGAAACTACGAGTATCAAGTTATGAATTGTTGAAATTATGAAGCGTGGTCGTTCTTGACAAGTTTTTGATAGATGTGTAGAAAATAATGATTCTTTTGAAGGTTATGATGTTATTTGAAGCATAAAGGATTCTGTTGTCTTATGTGTTTTTGTGGTGACAATACGGGATTGGTACTTTGGGATGGGCGCCGGAGGGACCTTTCCAAATCTATGGGACTGGCACTTCGAGATAAGCTACGGAGGGGCCTTTCCAATTATGAGTTAAGCGATGGAAAGACACGGGACTGGCACTTCGGGATAAGCTTCGGAGGGGCCTTTTTAATTACTTGTTGATCAATAATGAATGATAAGATCATGCCTATCATACGGTTGCCACAACTTCACATAATTCATCAATTAAGATTAAAATCATGTTCAACCTCATGTTTATGTTTATGCCATGATATGTTATGTTCATGGTTTAAGTTCATGGTTTATGTTCATGATTTACGTTCATCATTTGATGTATGTTCAAGTCTCATGATTTGAGTAAGATTTTTTAAGTGCATACATTTCTTCAAGGATCGAAAGGTAAGGTTATGCATTCACGCATGAAGTTGATTTTCAAGCTTTTTATGTTAGGCATGACGAAGTTCATGGTTATGGCATTTGCATTTTAAGAGCTTTGAAGATTATGTTCAGTAATTTTAAGTCTAATGCATTATGAAGTTCATGTTCTTTTAAGTTTGAATTATTTGGAAACCGTGATAAAATCAATATGTATATTTTAATCTTGCTGAGTCCATTAGACTCACTATATTTGAATGGTGCAGATGATTTAGCAGTTTTGATTTAAAAAGCTTTGGTAGCACAACTGAAGAGTTCAAGAGGCGAAGACATTGCAAGACACAATAATTCAAAAGCTCTGATGTATTTAAAGAGAAAATATTTACCTATGTTTATTTATGTTATGTTGTTATAATATTTTATGTGCGATGTTTAAAAGTAATGGTTGAATTATTTTCATTGTCAGTCTTTTAAAGATGAGTTTTGAGGATTTCAAATGTTTCGTCTTTTAAATGTTCATTTCACTTTGATATTTGTTATGGAAGTTCCTCGATTATTTTAAACGTATTTGATGTAGTATTTTGTTTATAGTAACTCACATTCCATTATCCTATTTAAATATTAGTAGTAAGTTTTGACGTGCCGTATTTTAAATGGTCTTTATTATAGAGATGCATCGGTGTTTATTAGACTTCGTGAACACGGAGTCACGAGTTTTATTGTTAAAGGTTTAAATTTTAAATTCTTTTGGAATTGGTGTGATGCACTCGCTGTATGGCTTTTAAGTTTAGAAAAAATTTCCCCAACCTTTTTCCGCAACTATTTTCATTAAATTCTTGTAAGAATACAGGACGTCACAGAAAATCTCGACTGAGAACATACAAAAAATAGTTGATACTCCGGATTTTACGGAAGAAACTTGTCGGGTACAAATATTTTTTGGTTACATCAGTTTGGCACCGTCTGTGAGAACTTGTTCTCTACGTCATTGAGAGCTCATATTACTTCACAAATATCTCAAAGACATAATGGAAATGAAAATGTACCGCCAAACATTACTCTCACCCAAAAAGCTTCAACTGCATTAATGGAAAACACAGTCGCATGCGCAGCAATAGAAGCAGTTGCTCAGTTCCTGGAATCTCGTAAGCGCAAAAGTACCAAGAAGAAGGGTCAGAGTGAAGGTTCATCATCTCGTGGCCCTAATAAAGAAGACCCAAAGAAATCTAAATCTAAAGTGAATCGCAAAGCTCCTGAGGGGACCAAGAAAAATTGTAGTAACCCGATTCTATTTTACAAGATTAATTGATTGATTTTGATTAAGGAATGGATTAAAGAATTGAATTGGATTTAATTAAAGAAAATTGGAAAATGGACTCGCAGGATTTTGGAACTTCCGAACCCAAGATCGGAGCTTCCGAACGGTTCGGAAGCAATGTTTTTTGTTCGGAAGCTACGTTCGGATCAGAGCTTCCAAAGTGAGATTGGAACTTCCGATCGATGTTAGGTCATGCACACTTTCGTCGTGTCAAGGAGTTTGGACACGTAGTAGATCGGAGCTTCCGATTGTCGTCTACAAATAGGGGTTCCGAGGATCACATTTCTCACACCATCTTCTTAGTTTATCTCTCGGTTTTAGTGTAATCTAGGTGATTTTCAGCCTTCCTAGGCTTGGTCCGGGAGTTAGCGAGGCACTCCGGGATTGCAGCGGAGTGGTGTCCAAGTTCTGGGGCAGTCATCTTTAGCGGGCTGACGACGGACGAAGGTATAGCTCTGGATCCTTATAGAAAATAGGAAGATGCTATATCTTAGTTAAGACTTTTAGAATAAAATTATGATGCATGAGTATTTTGAATTGTAGTGCTGACTATAGGCTTGGACATTAGAGCTGGTATAGCTTGCCTAGTTATTAGAGGTACGAAAGTACTGTTCGAGATACCCTGACTGAGTATGCATGTATTATTTGTTGCATTATTTATATGACATGATTTTATCTGCATATATTATGACATGTTATTATGCTGCATGCATAATCATCTTGAGCTTGTATGCTTGTGATATCCTGTAATAGGGTGTTTACTCTATCCTATCAATGGTTGAACATATAAACTCATGTCAGGTCACCAATATTGGTTGGACACGTAGACTTATGTCAGGTCACCATAAGTTGGGTATGTAGGTCACCTCCCGAAGCGACGACATAGTGTGCTACCTACCCAGGGCCCAATTCTGTTCTTGACCAAATATTCTTGACCTCGTGTCTTGGTACCTGTACACTTGCATACATGCACATATAATATTGTATACTCATACTCTCGTACTGAGCGTTTTATTATCACGTCCTCGTACTGTTGTTTCTGGACACCCTATTCCATGGGGCAAGTTTGCTATTGGATGAGGCGGGTGGTTCCAGGAGGGCTTAGGCTACAGATTGCCAGCAAGAGATGTCTGTATAAGCTTTCAGTGTTGTTGTATTTGGGTTGATACACTCTTTTTGATATTGTTGTATAACAGTATTTACAGATTTTCTTTCCTTGGGATTGTATTTTTTTTATGGTTTCAGCTGAATATATCTGATTATTTGTTTAATTAAGTTAAATGCATGCGTAAGCTCTTGATTAGTAGGTGATCATGGTGCGAGTCACTAAATTATGATATCAGAGCATGCATAGTAATCTTGAGATATAGATTTTTATCAAGGTAAAATGTTGCTTGTCTTGTAGATGGCAGGTCAGGATGATCAGAGTAGTCATGTTAGTATTTGACGATGGGGTGATGATAATGCTCAGGGACATCAACCAAATAAATTAAACAACTTAGGCTCATTAACGAATTTAGCCCAATTAATAAATTAAGCCCCCAATAACTATCTTAAGCCCAATAAGCTTGACTCAATAGCTAAATCAATTCATCCAAGCCCAAATAAAATTTTAGCTCAAATAAACAACTCAAGCCCAATAAACATCTTAGACCCAATAAATAAATTAAGTCCAATAAATATCTTAGACCCAATAACAAAATTGACCCAATGAATAAACCAAACACTTGGACTCCTAAATAAATTACCCGGCCCAAAATAAAATAATCCGGAACCAAATCATAACATATGACCCTAATACACTTTACCCGACCCGGACAACCCACTCGTCCGAGCCCTGTTTGAGCTGCCCGCTAGATAGACCACCCTTAAAACCATTCAACTGTTCACCTAGCCGACACTAGTTCAAGACATCTTAAACCAACACCCAAAAGGACCTAATCCAACCATCAACCATTGAACAACAACTAAAACCTAGCCATGGAAGAAAAATCATCCACAATACATAAAAACGTGAATAATGCATGAGTTAAAATTTGAGCTGTCATATCCACATACAAATGGAACAACACAATTTAATAACCAAAACAGTGAATATACTGATCTAAACGGTGTGAGCAAGGATGAGTATAACATGCCTTTGCGTTTAAAACGCACGAAAAACCTATACAGTTGCGGTTGCGCATATCGGGACTCAAAAATCTCATAATTATCCAATTCTGGATCAAATCCCTAATCTGTTGATTTCTGCCTCTAATTATCCTCAACGGGCTTCCGATCTGCGAAAAATCACACAATGGTCAAAAGTCAACCTTGGTCAACTCTGGTCAAACTTTGACCAAAAATTACCAAACTTTATTGCGCTCTCACCGCTTAACGATTTCGAATCTCGACTCGAAACTTGGATATTCAGATCTATCACGTCGAGACAATCGAAAATGGTTAGCATGTCGACGGCCGGAGACTCGCCGGAGAAGACGGCGGCGCGACGGCGGCGTCCGGCAGCGATGTCAAAACTTCTCCAAAATTTCTGAAATTTTGTAGGCTTGTAGAGCTCGACGAGACGATTCTAATGGACTAAGCCCCGACCGAAGAGGACCACCGAGGCGGCCGGAATCAGCGATTTACAGGCGGCGGCGGCGGCAAGCTCTAAGCTCCGATCCATGCGATTTCCGACTTAAAATGATGTAATAAGCTTGGGAAATAATCTACACACATCCTAGGACCTTTTAACAACACAAAAAACAATAAGAATCGACCTGAAATCCGATGATTCGCGCGAGGAAGATGATGAATAGTGTCGCCCCTTTCTCGACGTCGTGCTCCCCAAATCGAACATCAAAACTCACGATTCTTGGTATGGTTGTGATCGCCTCGACGAGAGCTACAAGATGGCATGCTCAATCTATGGCGAAAGGTGGCGGGCGGTGGTCGGCGACGGCGGGACGTGAATGGGGTTAGGGTTTTAGTGTGTGTTTTAGGTGTTTAGTGCGTGAGAGAGAGTGTACCACTTAATATTATAAAATTTGGTCCTAAAATGACCCGGCCTGATCCATTTCAATGCTCTTGTATTATTTTACACCAATATGTAATTTAACACATTTTTACAATTATCTGAAATAGCGAACTTTGACCTGGCAACTAGACCAGTTAATTCCCAATAAATAAATTGAGTCAATTTTAGGCTTTGACCAGTGACCCAAACTGATTATTTTTTCCAAATTAAATTTTCTGGCATCAATAATTATTTTTAATTTCATTATCTCAATAATTATCTCAAAATGTCAAAATTATCAGATATTCAAAAATAGTCAAACTCATTGACTAATTGACACGTGTATTTTGTAAATACACTCTATAACTCATTTGGCAGTAATAATTATTTTTTCAACTCAATAATTATTTTTAATTGCCAATTAATTCATTAATAAATTTTTGGGGTGTTACAACTCTCCCCCCTTAAATGGAATTTCGTCCTCGAAATTGGAGTAAGTACCGATAAGCTCTGGACAATACGTCCGCATAATGACCTTGGCCTCCCAAAGAGCCTCCTCCTCTGACTGATTCTACCACCGGACCTTGACCAAGGAAAAAACTCGCGTTCTAAGTATCTGCTCCTCCCGTGCTAAAATCTGCTCTAGTCGTTCCTCGGACGACAAGTCTGACGCCAACTGCAAAGGCTCATATCCATAACGCATCACGCTCTTCATGGGTGCAATCCTCACAAACACATGGTCTCCAACAGCAAACTCGAGGTCTCATAGTCGTCGCTTAGCATAACTCTTCTGACGAATCTGTGTGGCCCTTATCTTGTCCCAAATTCGAACCACGATATCTGTAGTCTGCTGAACTAACTCGGAACCTAAGAGAATCCTCTCGCCACCAACGTTCCAATGCACGGAAGATCTACACCTTGTTTCGAAAAAGTCTCATATGGAGCCATACCTATGGACGCCTGACAACTGATGCTATAGGTGAAATCCACTAACGGTAGTCTCAACTCCTAAGAGCCCTGAAATTCAATCACAACAGGATCTCAACAAAACCTCGATATCAACTGTCCCACGATTCTATCTGGTGCCCGCCAAACACTAAATTCCTATGGTGCTAACAATCACTATCAGTTACGAGCCAAAACAATGTCAAGACGACGTTCAGTATAACTCAGCTCAATAAATAACTTGATGGGTCATAATAAAATCGAAATCGAAGAGTCATGGTTCAGAACAATATCAAAATACAATAATCTGGAAAACAAATCTAAAAAAAAAAAAAAACAACTCGTTTGAAGTCTAATACAAGGGGTGATCGAATCAATTCAAAGCTCCATGAACAAAGGATACGAGCCAATCAATCAATATCAAATCAGATGATCATCTGTCAACAGGTATGCCATCATGTCCATAATCAATACAAATCAAAATCAAGGTTTTCAGTGTGGCTTACACACAAGGAAATCCGCACGCACTCAACGAAAATGAAATAAAATCCCAAGGTGTAATCTGATGTCAACAAAATAAAATCGAGGTCCCAATGGAATAGAATAACAATACTCACCCAAATCAATATCCATGTCCAGATTTAGAATTCAAGTTCTCCAGAAATATGAATTTCCAAAATTCATAACCGAAATATCATTCGAAGCCAAATTGACTGAATCTTCAATGAACAATGTCATGCGAATCAAGGAATGCATGAACTACGAGAAGGATTCCAATATTTTTGAAAAGAATAGATAAAATGACTCACGTAACTAATTTTCCTCACCGCTTAACGATTTCGAATATCGACTCAAAACTTGGATATTCGGATCTATCACGTCGAGACGATCGAAAATGGTTAGCATGTCGACGGCCGGAGACTCGCCGGAGAAGACGGCGGCGCGACGGCGGCGTTCGGCGGCGATGTCAAAACTTCTCCAAAATTTCTGAAATTTTGCAGGCTTGTAGAACTCGACGAGACAATTCTAATGGACTAAGCCCCGACCAAAGAGGACCACCGAGGCGGCCGGAATCGGCGATTTACAGGCGGCGGCGGCGGCAAGCTCTAAGCTCCGATCCATGCGATTTCCGACTTAAAATGATGTAATAAGCTTGGGAAATAATCTAAACACATCCTAGAACCTTTTAACAACACAAAAACAACAAGAATCGACCTGAAATCCGACGTTTTGCGCGAGGAAGATGATAAATAGTGTCGCCCCTTTCTCGACGTCGTGCTCCCCAAATCGGACACCAAAACTCACGATTCTTGGTATGGTTGTGATCGCCTCTACGAGAGCTACAAGATGGCATGCTCAATCGACGGCGAAAGGCGGGGGGCGGTGGGCGGCGACGGCGGGACGTGAATGAGGTTAGGGTTTTAGTATGTGTTTTAGGTGTTTAGTGCGTGAGAGAGAGTGTACCACTTAATATTATAAAATTTGATCCTAAAATGACCCGGTCTGATCCATTTCAATGCTCTTGTGTTATTTTACACCAATATGTAATTTAACACATTTTTACAATTATCTGAAATAGCGAACTTTGACCTGGAAACTAGACCATTTAATTCCCAATAAATAAATTGAGTCAATTTTAGGCTTTGACCAGTGACCCAAACTGATTATTTTCTCCAAATTAAATTATCTGGCATCAATAATTATTTTTAATTCCATTATCTCAATAATTATCTCAAAATTCCAAAATTATCAGATATTCAGAAATAGTCAAACTCATTGACTAATTGACACGTGTATTTTGTAAATACACTCTATAACTCATTTGGCAGTAATAATTATTTTTCCAACTCAATAATTATTTTTAATTGTCAATTAATTCGTTAATAAATTTTTGGGGCATTACACTTTGGGTCCCCGTGCTCAGCCTTTCAAGAAGTCTGCTTTTTCTTCTTCCTCCAGATCTGGGAGAGTGATGCGATTTGGAAGAAAGGGTCAGTGTAACCATAGTGGTAAGAATCATCAGACTGACAAGTGCCGGAAGGCTATAGGAGCATGTTTTCGATGCTAAGAGATTGGTCACCTGAAGAAGGATTGTCCATAGGCTGGGGAAGCTGGTTCTGGTTCTCAGGCTACAGTATAGCAGAGACCACAAGGACAGTCGGCAGGAGGTTCTAATCTGAGACCTCGTACTTTTGGTCAGGTGTTTGCCTTGTGGCATGATCAGACAGTGGAGGATAATGAGAGGATTATAGCAGTTACATTTCTATTATGCGGTATACCTGCTTTTGTTCTTATTGATACTGGTGCGTTTCATTTCTTCATATCTACTCGATTTGTCAAGCATCATAAGTTACCATACATTAACCTAGACATAATACTTTCTGTTTCTACACTAACGGGTTAGTCTGATCAATATCTGATGTGTGATATCTCATAATAAATTTTTTTTATGTGATTCCATGCGCTTAATTAACCCAATATCATACTGGACTTCTATTGCCTTGTATTTTTGTTTGGGTCTTTTTTTACAGATATCGGGCCTGTAATCTAGCAGTAATGCCCTATTCTATGATATCGGGCATGAATCTCACAATAAGACCCTATTATATTATATCAGGCATGCAATCTAGAAATAAGGCCTCAATCTACGGCCCGACACTTTATATGCCCGACCAACTCGGCATCATGTAAGCTCACATCAATGTGGAAGTCCAAAAAAACCCAACCAGCTCGGCATTATGTAAGCCCACGCAAAACGTGGCCATCCCCAAAAGCCCGACCAGCTCGGCACTATGTAAGCCCACGCAAAACGTGGTCGCCCCCAAAAATCCCAACCAGCTCGGCACTATGTAAGACCACGCAAAACGTGGCCGCCCCCAAAAAAGCCCGACCAGCTCGGCACTATGTAAAACCATGCAAAACGTGGCCGCCCCCAAAAAGTTCGACCAGCTCGGCACTATGTAAGCCCACGCGAAACGTGGCCTTCTTCCAAAATAGAACAACCATCTCGGTACAATGTAGGCCCATTAACTTGGCATTCTCAAAATCCTAATCAGCTCGTCACAATGAAACTGCAAGACCATTTGTGGCCCCACAAAAGCCCGATCTGCTCGGCACTCTAAGCCCATTAACTTGGCACATACATAAGTCTGACCACATGCTCGGCAACAAAAATTATTATCCACAGCTCTTTATTTGAGCGCGGTTTCATCAGATTATCGTCAATTGCTCTTTATTTGAGCTCAATTCTAAACAAATCTTCATCTACAAATATTTATTTGAGATAGACTTTCAAACAGCTCGGATCATCATTATCAGACTATATTTCTGTTGGGACTCTTAATCATGGTCTTCTTAGACAAGGATTTTTACTCTGGATTTCTATGGAATTTTGCGGCAATCAGTATTTTCTTGGACTCCGTCTTATGCTCAATTTTTAATTTGTTGGTTTCGGTATCTTGACCCAACTTTATATTGAGCAGTATAGTCAATATGGGCTCTTTTGGCGACTCTTTAACGATCCGATATGAAAGATAATTTGATTATATCTTTAGTGTCCAACGACTATATTAGCCACATTATATGGCACATTTCAATAAGCTCACTCTGTCACGACGCTCAAAGAAAATTGAAAACAATTAGAATATTGTCTTACATGCTCTAATATATAAATTCAACCACTTCAAAGTTCCTTCATTATTTCACTATTCGTCACTTCTTTTCGGGAGGTAGTATTGATGATATGATAAAAATCATATCATATCTTTATTTATATTTTAGAGATATATCAGAATATTGCATGTATATGCATGGATCCAGTTGTCTTATACATTAAAACTCTATATGAACTGAGACTTTCTTCTTATAAATAAGGGGTCTATAACCCTTATTACGTCATGTTTTTACATGCTTCCATACGCCTCTTATATGTTTTACATACGCCTTACATAAGTCTTACATATGTTTTTATACGCTTCGATACACCTCCCATACGTTTAACATATGCCTTATATTCGTCTTACATAGGGGTGCAAACGAACCGAATCGAACCGAATAATGGTAAAAATTTAAGGCTCGAATTTGGATCGAATTAATTATATTCGAGTTCGAGCTCGATTCGAAGCTCGAAAATTTCAAATATTTTGGCTCGAGCTCGGCTCGATGTAAAGTTCGAATTCGAGTTCGGCTCGAAATATTCGAACCCATTCGTGAACTATTCCAACTATTGCTCGGATATTATGGTTCGAAATGCTCGAAATATCCAAAAAGGTTCGAAATGTATATATATTTATTATATAATTATATTATGTTAATAAAATATTAAAGCTCGCGAATTATCGAAAAAAATAATTTTGGCTCGAGCTCGGCTTGAAAAAAGTTCGAACATGTTCGTATTTGACTCGAGTTCGATAAGTTCGAATACGAATCAAATATTTATTGAGTTGGCTCGAAAAGATCGCGAACCGGCTCGATTAATTTTACACTCCTAGTTTTATAACTTATGTTTTTACACTCTCTTATATGCATTCTACACGCTCTTAGACGCTCTTTTATACATTTATATGCGCTTTCATGTGTATCAGACACAATCTCATATATGTCTTTTCTATATGCTTTACATACATTTTCTATTGAATCCTATGCAGTTTCTATTGTCCTATACTGACTTGAGCGTCTAAGTGGCTTCATCTTCGGGCGGAGTCATCTCACATGTTTTCTTTGATACATAAAAATATTTTGAGATCATTCGTCTCGGTTTATTGAAGAAATTGGTTCTAATTGAAGGCTGATGATTTTTCACAATATCCAATTTACATGGATTTGTGTGTGTGTGTGTGCGTGTTTTTTTTTTAACACAAATTCGGGGTAGGGGAGGCTCGAACCTAACCGGATGCAAACAAGTACTAACATCTATGGTGTCACTATGGCTAAAGTTTTGTGGTTGATGTTGAGGGCTTTTTTCTTTTTCTTTTTTTCTTTTTGTTTAGATTTTGATACTTCAGTTGTTGTATAAGGAGTTAGAATTATTTACTTTTGCATTCTATACATATATATTATTAATTAAGGGAGAGAGATAAATAGTAACTAACTTTTGGTGAGATTTTTTTTTAATATGTCAATAATATCCTTAACTATTTTTTTTTCTAAATTTTTATTTATCTTTTTTAATAAATCTTTTTATTTTATAATTTAATTACAAATATTTAGAAAACAAAAATAAAATTATGATTATACGAGCATGCAACGCATACTCCAAGACTCTAGTATTTATTAAGCAAGAGTGCCTTACTAATTATCATCTATTTGGTATGACAACCTTAGTTATCATCTATTTATCTATTTTGAAATTCAAATTATTTGAAAAAAAAGATTGGGAAATAACTAATATAATATATTATTGTTTTACTAATTATAATTCTTAACCCAATTTGCTACCATAAATTTATTAAATTTTTTATTGAAATTAATTTTAATAAAAAAAAAACTCAATTTTTCGTCACACACAACGAGTGTATGCAAATAGGCTAGTAGCATATAGAGCATTTCCATCTGCAACCCCCCTAAAACAAAAATTTACTTTAAAATTTAGATTTTGCACTAAAAATACTTCCCCATCAACTAACCAACCAGTTCTCTGTATTTAGATTTTAGTAATAGTGAATCTATAAATTTGGAGAATGACATTCATTCCCTAAATAATAAAAGAGAAAATGATTTTTTTTGTCTATTAAATTGTCCATTTTTTTCGTTTTAGTCCATTAACTTTTCAAAATTTGATTTTTACATTAACTTTTAACTTTCGTTATTTTGGTCCAAATGCTGATGTTGCAGCTTGACAAGTTAGCATTTTCTAGATCCACGTCAGAATTTGTCGGTGTCATGTCATTATTTTTCAATGATACATTAGCAATTAAACTAAAATACCAAACCCAAATTTTGAAAATTTTGTTGACCAAACCCAAAATTGAACAAGTTAGTAGACAAAAAATATTATTTTTTAATAATAAAATAAGTATTATTTCTCTCCCCCAACTCATTTCTCACTTTCCCGTTTTCTTTTTGTCATTTCTTCTTCGGTTTCAACTCTCGTTTCTTCTTTCTCTAATTTTTTTTTTTGCTCAAATGATTTTGTTTGATGGTCAAACACTTATTAAATTTTGTATGCTATTGATTTGTATGTAAAATTTGTACCCATTGCTGTCGATTAGGTTTATACAAAGCGTATGAATATAATGAATTCATATTTGAGGGTTGTTGGAAAATATTAAGATATAAACCCAAATCCGAATGTCCCCTTATTAGGAGAGACCACAGGACAGAAAAGCTCGAAAAATGAAAAGAAGAAGAAAAAACACGAAGAAGAAAAAATATACACAATTAGCAACAGCAGTGGTTGAGAGAATAATCAATGACAAGAAGCAACTTCATGATGAGAAGACTGTCAAAATTGAAATGTTGGCGGAACATGAAAGAAGAAGGTTAAGATGAAAATGGAAATTAAAAAAGAAAAGATGAAGTAGAAAGACTGTTAATTTGATCACGATTGCAGAGGAAGAAAAAATGAAAAGATTATGTTGATGGATATTAGTGGATTGGATGCAATGCAACAAAAGAACATCATGAAACGTCGATTACAAATTCTTCAAAATACGAAGACTTGATATTTCAGATAATATCAAGTCGTATGATGACATTGCAATGTAATACTAAAATATATGACCATTGGAAGAATGTAGTCATTGGAATAATTTAATAAATATTAACTTATAGAAATATAGTCGTTGGCATAATTGTGCAAAATCATTACAAAGGTACTAATAATAAAAAATGTATGGGAGAGAGAAAAAATAATTATTGTGCAAAATCGTTACAAAGGTATTATCACTGAGCATAGAGTATTCTAGCTAGTAAAACCAGGAAGTTTGATGGTCATCACATGTACTTCATTGTTTTCATGAGAACGTACATTATTTAATTAAAAACATACCAATCTCAAACATGTAATATATATTTGTACAAAGAATTAAGTTTACAAAGTATAATTGCATGTCGTATCCTTTTTAATTTGGATTCGGACCTGAAATTATATTTCTTAATATTCGAAAGCATGCAGTCCGTTTCTTGAGATGATCGTTTTTCTTGTAAAAAAAATAAAAAAAATGCAAAAATAAAGGGAAAAACTTTACTGAAATTGAATTAGTTATTAATTGATCGACCTGAACCCAGATCGATAATAATAATAATAATAATAATAATAATAATAATAATAATAATAATAATAATGATGATGATTTAATATTATCTGGAGGAATTTGGAAGGTCTGTCCCTCCAAGAAAGTGCATGATAAGGGAAAGTGCCCTGGCTGGTTGGTAACTTGGGACTTGGTGTCCTGCCCCTCGTACGCTAGCAAATGTTAGGTTGCCTTCATACACTTCTGTGTATCCTCCAACCTATATATATATTTTATTCATTTTTATTAATTAAATATTTTCTGACCTGGAATTTATTTTATATATATAATATTGGGCAAAGGAACTAATTAGTACGTACCTCTCCAGCCAAATACCAAGGGTGCCACGGAGTTTTGACTTTAAGTTTCATCTGCTTCACAGAATTTAATGTTGAAGTCACCGGTATCCTTCCATCTGTATCCCCACTGTATGTATATATATTTTACATCAAACTATATAAATTAATTAATTTGTATTATATATTTTTTTATAAAAATTTATTTTACTTTTACAAGATTTAATTAAATACATTTTTCCCACAACCATAATATATATATAGCTTGGATTGAGAAAAAGCTGTATTTTAAATGCCGAAATCAACTAATGAAATTTGCAAAAATCAACCTGCCTAGCTAGATATATAGAGTTTTAATCCTCTGGTAAGTCAAAATTTGTTATTAATGAATTAAATTGGTTTCTTTTCATTTTTAAAATATTTTTTCCTCGCGAAACTGTTAATATATATATATAAAAAGTAGTAGGCATTGCTGATATATCCTATGTTATGTCAGCATACCGACCCAAAAAAGAAAAATTAAACTAAAAAAATGAATAAACAAGTAATTCATTGTACAAAGATTAAAATTAATCAGAAGAACAAAGCTATATTGAAGTAACAAGCCAACTCATATAATAATTTTTTAAATTTACTGATTCACTATAAAAACTTCAAGAGATCTAGTATTTATCAAAACTAGAGAATGGTATATTTGGTCGGAAAAAATAATCATGCATGTGTACGAAAAATGTGTGTCTCGATTAATAGTACTTTCAATGAAATGAAAAGAGAGAGAGCATACCTAAATATCCAAACTCGAAGTCCATTCGACATAAATTCTTCGAGAAGAGGAAACATGGTCGAAGGGCTGTCTAGCCATTTCTTGAGTACATCGCTGCACGATGACTATCTTTCCACGTTAATTAAAATTTCTTCATAATAAAAAATATTATAATAATTATAATAATAATAATAATAATGGGATATTAATAAAAATAATAATAAGTGACCTGCATGCTTCCCAATCATAATTAAGTTTTGTAACATTGGCATGCAGAGCCTGCTGAACCTCAGCCCGATTAAGGTATGCATGAACGTAATTGTCGCTGCATGGATCAGAACTCGTTACCTGCATAATATTTAATTTCATCTTTTTTAATTTGTCAAGTATATCACTATATATTCCCTGTAAAATAATAATATATAATAATAATAATAATAATAATAATAATAATAATAATAATAATAATAATAATAATAATTATAATAATAATAATGGGCAAAAATCAAAGAAAAAATGAGTAAAATTAATGAGAATTGAATGTCTATATTAGAGCATCAATGGAGTCCAGAAATTGACCGAGTCGATCGAACAATCCGTGGAGTTGATTTAATTATTTCGGAAGGTCAATTTTTTTAAATCAATTTCGCCAAATTTTTTGATTTCGATATATAATATATAGTAAGTATAGGAAAGTACGTATACCATCCATGGCCTAATCTATAATTCACACTATACTGTATAGAGGGAGTATCTCTTAGTAACTGTCTTGGTATGACTAGCTATGACCATTATGAATTTGCAATAATAACCTTTAATTTATTTGTATTTTATCTACAATTAGTTATTTCATTTAAAACTGATTAATTAAAAAAATGACTATTTTTTAAAGTTAATTATCCCCAAAAAAAAATGAAAGTGTAAAAATTTTTGAAATAAATTATTATTATTATTAAATAATAATAAAATATATATGTTATATTGCACATGTAACGGATATGCCCAATCCGCTGGTTGAAAACATATGTGAGTCATAGATCATGCATGAGGAGTGAGGACATACCGATGTTTTCTTAGGCTTTTGGGTGAGGCTTGAATTATGGCACAAGGGAGCATAAATGTTGTAAATATCGATGTTGCCGACGTTGCCGTCTGCTTCTTCGAGTGCCTGGCTACATTCTTCCGAGTCGCCGGAGGAGTTGGGGGAGAAATCACAGTACTTCATGATATCGTTAAAGGACTGATCCGATATAAGGGCGTGGCTCGCGAAAAATTCGTACATCCCTTTGGAGTCGGTCTCGTCGTTGATAACAGCATTTCCAATCTGCGGCATATTCAATGGTCTGGAGTTACATTTGGAAATAGTACTGTTGGGCATGCAATATAATTGCACTTCTGAATCAGAAAAAAATGATGGCCGATCTTTATTTTTTTTAAAAAAAATTGTTTTTAAGAGAAAATATCTTATTCTTAAACTAGATACATATGTTAATATTTTTGCAGCTAGCTCTTCGAAAATTATTGGAATAATTCATATATGATCTGGAAGTCCTAACTAGACATATTGCACATACATATCTACCGTCGTATCAATACTTTGACAAAATTCGAACTAAACATGCCCATTTTTATTTTTATTTTCTAATTTTACATGGGGGTGAGGATTTTAATTTTTCACTATCATGTGAGATTGAAACGCACGTGCGTGACATGTAGTTTTGGCCAATTAGAAGATCATGCACATATATAAATGATCGATGTATGGTATGGACCAAATATCTAATGACATATATAGCTTTAGGCAAGAGATCATATATGTAAACAAGCATCAATTTACTCCACACTAAGTGGCAAATTAGATGTGTGTGTGTTGTGGGGGGTTAACCTATGGCCTATAGGTAGCAATTGGACTAGCCAACCACCCACCCATTTACTCCACACTAAGTGGCAAATTAGATGTGTGTGTGTGTGTTTTGGGGGGGGGGGGGGGGGGGGGGGGGGGGGGGGGGGGGGGGTGGTTAACCTATGGCCTATAGCTAGCAATTGGACTAGCCAACCACCCACCCATAAAAAGATGTATAGCTCCCACTCTATATATATATATGTGCAAAACAAGACATATTGGGTTTAGTACATGCCGCCCGCATGACACTACTTTGCGGATGACGTGTAACCCCATGATTGGTCAAAATTAGTGGATTCCATGTAGAACCCACTGATTTTAACCAATAATGAACCACCACGTCACCCGCAGATCACTACCCTGTGGGTGGCATCGACTCAACCTGACATATTGAACTGTCAATTATCACTTATAGGCAAAACATTTTCTTAAAATATATATATATTATATATATATATATATTAATTTACTAAAATTAAAAACCAAAATAAAAAATTACATTAAGATAAAAATATATAAATAATTGTTGTTGTAAATTGGTCTATATATGTATAACTTAATAAAACTCTATATTGTCCCAATTTAGAGGACCAAATTATAGTGAGGTATGACGGAGCTGGTCCCAAAGAGAATATATATCAATAATGATGTTTTGACCAAATTTTATTTTTTTTAAAAAAAATAAAAATGATAAAAAAAAATTCCTGCTCTCCCAAAAAAATATATAAAAAGTTTGGAATTGAATTAATAATCGATTAAAAGCTAGCATGACAAAACTCACCATTATTCCTTTGAGATTAATAACATTCTTGTTTGCCTTGTGATTATGGTAGAGAATGGTATGTGCCAACTGAGGTACGTAGTGGCCGGCATAACTTTCTCCGGCAATGTAGAAATCTCGGTTTCGGTACTCCGGGAATCTTTCGAGCCAATTCAATAAAAATGCATAATTATCAGCAGCCGTCTTACTATCTCCTCCTATCACCATATCTTTCGTCGTGTTCGAGTATGAGAAGCCAACGCCCGCCGGAGATTCCAAAAACAACACATTTGCGGCTAAAAAATTAAAAATAATCAAACAGAGGATTCAAAATTATATTAATATTATTTGTGTTTTATAATATTGGGTATATAAGATTAATTAAAGTACCATAGTTCCATGCAAATTTATTTTTGTAGAGTGTTTTGCCATCGCTGTGAACTCTAAATGGTCCAAGCTCTTGCATTGCTCCATAGGCAAGAGAGGAGCAGCCAGGCCCTGTAACACAATAAATTCGAACTCTTTAAGTGTTACACAATAATTTATTATTTAATTAATTAATTCTGACAGGTAATTAGTATTTATTATTTTCTAAGGAAAAAAATATAAATGTATCATAGTCCCACGTGATGCGATGAATAATTTAATGTCAACGAATGTGTATAATTAATTACATCGGCTACAATTTCAAGTAATTATTAATTATTGTATGACAAGAAGAAGCCAATGATATGAGCCAAGGTCCAGGAATGGTTTTTTATTCCAAGAAAATTGCAAGACTAATTAACATGTATCCTTAATGTCTTTTTTTTTTTCCTTGGAATTAAATGTGCAATTTGAACCATCTAAAATATTGGTCTCAAAATTTCATTCAAAAAAATATATTAAAATTAAAATTACATTAATGTATATTAACCGTTAAAAACTATCGAGAAAAGAGTGAGTAAAAGAATATTAACAGACATCAAAATGTACTTATATATTCCAAATAATGGGTACGTACAAAAACCTAACTATCCCGATTGCGGAATAAATTATTTATTCCCTCGTGTAACTAGCTAAAACACATGAACCAATTACCCAATCTAGATGCATCGTTATTTTGTCATCAAAATCTACAAAAATTCATGCGTAGGATCAGATCGAATGCGCGATGTATTACTCATTGGCCATTGCAAATCCAAACAATTAAACAAACATGGAAAGAAAGTCATAGAACAATAATATCACATTTGAATTTAAGGTAAAGTGTTATAATAATATCATGTAGTACTGTAGTCAAAAAGTTTTTGAACTTTTGTTGGGATATTTATTTCCATGGAAACAGAACACGATATACACCATCTGAAAATGAATTAGTGCCAACCTGTGACAATAAAGCTAAAAGGAAAAAATCCCTCTGAATTCCACATAAAATAACATGTATAGAAAAACAAATTATAACCTAAATCTCACCTAACACAACTAAATTTAATTTATTCAAAAAATAATCTTTTTGTTTTTCCCCAAAAAAACCAAATACCTCCATTAAGCCAGAGAAGAAGAGGCAATGGCTTATCCGGAATCTGAGCTTCAGCAAAGTAATAGAAGAAAGCTCGGCCGGCGGTGCGATTCACCGTGACGTATCCGCCATATTGCTTGAACCTAACATGGGGCTGTCCGGGCAAGCTATCGATCCTATCACTTTCTTTCATCCCTTGTTGCGAATAAACCTCGGCTTCACGAAAATGGCGGCTCGCATCGAAATGGCTTCTGTCTATGCTTGGATTGCTCCTCAGAACAAGCTCGTTGGCAATGGAAAGAGATTGGGTTGGCTTCTTCTGTAGGAGTAGTACTAGAGTGAAGAAAAGAATGAGAAATATTAATGCTTTGGCTTCCATTGTAATTTTAATTTATGCACAAGATATATGTGTACGTGTGTGAGTATATATATATATATATAGAGTGATTTGTTGGGAGAGAGGAAAAATGTGTTGAAATGTATTAAAAAGTCTTCAACAAACCAGCAGAAATGTAGAGATTTGGAGCTACGACGTGGAATTCATTGTTTGGACAGAAAAAACCTTCCTCGGTTTGCAATTATCTTACTATATATATTTACTATATTATAATTGATAAACTTATTAGAGAAACTAACTTTGTTTATTTTAATATATTTTTAAATTTATTCTTATAATTCTTTCAAATATATTTAATGATTAAAAGGTAAAAATGTAATTTATGATTATAAAACTCCCACATCTTATCCCACTATCCCACTATCTTAATTTTTAATTATTATTTTTATAAAATTATATTATGTGCATATGCAATGCATGTGCTTAATATACTAGTATTAATGAAGCATAATTAGCTCGGAGAAATTATATTTTTTGTCTAGTAATTAATTTGCACGGTTTTTATTTCTTGTCCTAATATCGGTCAATTTATTGTCTCAATCTATTATTTTTTTTTAAAAAAAAATTAGTCTTTTTTCAACGGAATATTTCTGATCGAACACATACAATATCATATTAATTCGGCGATCGAAAAAATTAAAAGTTAGTGTATCAAAATCAAAATTTGAAAAGTTAATGAATCAAAACAAAAAAATAAACAAGTTATTGAACAAAAAAAAACTATTTTTCCTTTGGACGACACGTCACCACTCCGATGAAAGGGTCTAATTAAAACTGCAACATAAGTGTAAATCATTGGATTTACTGTAATATATAAATTGATCAACATAACAAAAATTGACGAAAATGCACGTTTTACAAGATCAAAATTTTACTTTTTCGATCATGTTGTATTTTTAAAATATAAGACTATATAGTAGTAATTTTACTCCATCAAATTTCATTTGTAATTAAACCATTAATTTTTTGTATTTTGTTTTTTTCTTCTATTATTATTATTTAAAATGGGTGCGATGTTTCTGTTGGGTTTTTGGAACACAATCAATCTTGATTTTGATGATAACAAAACTTGTTATTATGTTTCTAACATATTTACTCTAGTGTGAAGTTGTAAACTCAAGATGAAAGCTAAAACTTGAAACTAGCTAAACTGAATTTCTGGCGAGCTCCAGTGTTTCAATGATATCTTACATCTCAGTGATTCAAATGATTAGCCGCTAAAACGACTGCATAGAAAACACAATTTAGAACATATTGTATTCACATCAGTTGAGAAAAAACGGATGTTATCTAGATCAAACTGACGTTGTAATACCAAATAGAATCTGATCAGTTTAGCATAAAAACAGAATCAGTTTACCTCGAGCAGTTCTGGTATTTTGGTCATATCTTGCAGCTCCATTATTCGAATGGAACGATGCACTCTGATTTGGAAAGATAAGACAATGATCTAAAAATTATATTCGCAAGTCAAAGACTGAATCGGAACCTAAGGAGATTCTAAACTTCGTTGAAGTTATTGGTTCGGAACTGAAATTATCCAGAGCAGAATTTTTAGCATAGTCTGGTATATCAAGCATAACTCTCTCATATGAAATCTAAATTGAGTGATTTATGATTATGTGGAAAGCTAAGATAAAAAGATACAATGTTCATGTTTATAACTTTTCCCAAAAATCAACGAATCAAGAGATATAACACTAAACTGATCATATGCACTTAACTAATTTTGTGCTCAACCAAAGTTTGAGCAGCTCTGGTATTTCGAGCATAACTTTTGCATATGAACTCCAAATTGATTGATTCTTGTGGCATTGGAAAACTGAGATCAAGGATACAACCTTTGTATTATCACTTTTCCTAGATATCAACGAATCATGCCAAACAACATCCAGTTTAACAAATCAGTTTACCTTCTCAATTACTACTAAACTGATCTCACGGTGCTAAACTGATTACATGTTTCGGAAACTACTAAACTGATCTCGCTAAACTGCTCATGTACTGTAGTGACCCTTACCAAGATCACCTACTAAACAGAACTTAGGCATGCAATTAACTTAATCAAACAGTAAACCAGAAATAAACTGCGGAAGCAATAAATATTAATACAATCCCAAGGAAAGGAATCTGCAAATACCCAAATAGTTATACAACCAGATCGAACGCTGTATTAACCCAATACAAAAGAATAAACCTAGACGAAGCTCCAGCTGGCCAACCACTGTCTATCCCCTCTTGGATCCACCCGCCTCGTCCAATCGCAAACCTGCCCCATGGAATAGGGTGTCCAGAAACACAGAGTACGAGACGTGAGCATAAAACGCTCAGCACGAGAGTATGAGTATACATGCATGCAAAGTGAACTCTCTACAACTCGAGGTCAAGAATCGGATAACAAAGACAGACCGAGCCCTGGTATGTAACACGATGTGCCTTCGCTTCAAGAGGTGGCTCACATACCGAAATGCCAGTGGATACGCGAGACCCAAATCGATGGAAGTCCATCCACTAACAGGATAGGGTAAAACCCTACTAACAGACATCTCAAAAGAGATAACTCAAGATGCAAATGTATGCAGCATAAAATCATGGCATATAAATCATGCAGTCACATAATACATACATACTCAGTCAGGATATCTCGAACAGTACTTTCGTACCTCAAATACTAGGCGCGCTCTACTAGCTCTAGGTCTACGCCTATAATCCGCACTACAATGCCAAATAATACTAACATCATTATAGTGCTCTAAAATCCTTAACTAAGCTATTGCATACTCCTAAATATTTTTAGGAAGCAAAAGCTATACTTGCGTCCGTCGTCAGCCCTTTGCTGTCGATTGCCTCAAAACTAGGCCACAGCTCCGCTACGACGCCTGGATCGCTACGCCACTTCCGGATTCCCGACGGGACGCCTAGAATTCCTAGATCTGAGTAAGAAGGCTAAGGAATCAAGAGGAGAGAGGTGAATGGTGTGCTCAAATGTGAGACTCGACACCCTTTTTTATAGACCACGAACGGAACGTCTGTTCCTCATCGTTGCGTCCGTTCTGCCTGACGAACGTTGCTTCCGATCCCCATCGTTGCTTCCGATGTCCCATCAAGTGCATAAGCAATGACGTAATATTGTTTGACGTCATGGATGACATCAGCTGCAGAACGTTGCTTCCGTTCCCTGGACGTTGCTTCCGTTCTGCCTGACCCACCGGACCATTTTTTTTATCATTCTGGGTCTATTCCTGGGCTCCGTTAATCTAATTGACAACCCCTTAATCATGTTTAACTCAACTAACATGATTGATTAACACTTAATTACCAATTTCGGGTACGGGCTACTACATTCTCCCCCACTTAAGATATTTCGTCCTCGAAATTAGATCTTAAGTACTGAATGTAAAACAACATGCAAAAACATTCTTAATTCAAATCAAAAGTTTACAGAGTTTACAACTGAATACAACTCGAAAAGGAAATCAAAACAAATAAGGATGTTCTGAATGCATCCTGCTCTCAAGCTCACAAGTGGCCTCTTCAGTGCCTCGGCGCTGCCACTGAACTAAAACCAGAGGAATGACTTTATTCCGCAAGACCTTATCCTTATGATCCAGGATACGAATAGGTCTTTCAACATAAGTCAAATCCTTATCCACCTGAACTTCAGACGGCTGTAGAATATGAGATTGATCCGCCACATACCGTCGCAACAGAGATACGTGGAACACGTCGTGAATACTGGACAGATACGGTGGCAAAGCTAGACGATAAGCCAAATCGCCAATGCTCTCTAAGATCTCAAACGGACCAATAAACCTGGGATACAACTTGCCCTTAAGGCCAAATCTGAGAATTCTGCGGAAAGGTGACACTCTCAGAAACACTTTCTCCCCAACATCAAACTGCAGAGACCTACGCTTAGTATTAGCGTAGTTGGCCTGACGATCCTGTGCAATCTTAATCCGTTTCTTGATCTGATCAACAACATCTGCTGTCTGCTGGACTATGTCCGGTCCCTCAGCCTGTCTTTCCCCCACTTCTTCCCAGAAGAGTGGAGTACGACAATGACGCCCATACAACGCCTCAAAAGGTGTCATCCCAATGCTAGTATGATAGCTGTTGTTGTACGTGAACTCAATCAATGACAAATGATCCTGCCAAGCTGAACCAAAGTCCATAGTGCACGCTCGAAGCATATACTCCAAAGTACGAATAGTGCGCTCTGACGGACCATCTGTCTTCGGATGATAAGCAGTACTCAAACTGAGAGTAGTGCCCATCACACGCTGGACACTCCCCCAGAACCTAGAAGTAAACCTGGGGTCTCGATCGCTGATAATGCTCACAAGCACTCCATGAAGTCGAACGATCTCCTGAATGTACAACCGCGCCATACGATCTACAGAGTACTCTCGACTATAAGCAATGAAATGCGCTGACTTGGTAAGTCGGTCCACCACAACCCAGATAGCATCACAATTCCTCGAGGATACCGGAAAATGGGTCACAAAATCCATCGTGATAAGCTCTCATTTCCACTCAGGAATAGGCAGACTGTGAAGCAAACCTCCAGGTCGTCGGTGTTATGCCTTGACCTGCTGACAAACCAAGCATCTCGAGACATACTGATACACGCTGCATTTCATTCCCTTCCACCAAAACCGAGTACGTATATCCTTGTACATCTTGTTGCTCCCCGGATGAATACTCAACTTAGTGCGATGTGCTTGAGACAAGATCTCCTCTCGCAACTCTACATCCTCCGGAATCACAAGCCTACCAGACAAACACAGAAAGCCATCTGACTGATAGTGAAATCCAGACGTGCTACCCTCGTTGGCTAGACGAGCCAAACGTTGGGTCTTTGAATCAGACATCTGAGCATCCCAAATACGCGAATACAAAGCTGGCTCAGATAGTATTGCAAACATCTGGATACTCTGCATACCTTTCTTGTGCTTGAAGGTGTACCCTGAAGAACAACAGTCACCGATCGCACTAGACATAGAACAAGTCTGAAGTGCGGATAATCGCACCTTGCGACTCAAGGCATCAGCAATGAGATTAGCAGCTCCCGGATGGTACTTAATCTTGCAATCATAGTCCTTAAGCAAGTCCATCCAACGTCTCTGCCTCATGTTCAACTCTGCCTGAGTGAACAAATACTTGAGACTCTTGTGGTCGGTGAAGATCTCGAATTTCTCGCCATACAGATAATGGCGCCAGATCTTCAAAGCGAACAAAAAGGCTGCCAACTCCAAATCATGAACCGGATAATTGTCTTCGTGCAGCTTCAACTGTCTAGAAGCGTACGTGATCACATGCCCATTCTGAGTCAGGACACAACCTAACCCCTGAAGAGAAGCATCTGTGTAAACCACATACCCTCCAGATCCTGACGGTAATGCCAACACCGGCGCAGAAGTCAACCGTCGTCGAAGTTCACAAAAATTCTCCTCACACTCTGAGGACCATTCAAAATCAATACCCTTGCGGGTAAGCTGCGTCAACGGTCGAGCTAGCTGAGAGAAGTTCAGAATGAAACGACGATAATACCCTGCTAGACCCAGAAAACTACGGATCTCAGCAACCGTCGTCGGAAGCGACCAATTAAGCACAACCTCAATCTTGCTCGGATCAACAGAAATCCCCTCCCTGGATATGATATGGCCAAGAAAGACCACTCGATCCATCCAGAACTCACACTTACTCAACTTGGCATACAACTGCTCATCCCGAAGAGTTTGCAGTACTAATCGAAAGTGTGACGCATGCTCGTCCGCATTACGCAAATACACCAGGATGTCGTCAATGAAGACCACGACAAACTTTTCCAAATACTCCTCGAAGACCCGGCTCACCATATCCATAAATATAGCTGGCGCATTAGTCAAACCAAATGGCATCACTAGAAACTCGTAATGCCCATAGCGAGTACGGAATGCAGTCTTGGCTATGTCCTGATCTCGGACTCTCATCTGATGATACCCAGATCTCAAGTCAATCTTGGAGTAAACCGAAGTACCCTGCAGCTGATCAAACAAGTCATCAATACGAGGCAAAGGATACTTGTTCTTCACAGTAACTCAATGCAGCTGCCGATAGTCAATGCACAATCGCATAGACCCATCCTTCTTCTTCACAAAGAGAACAGGAGCTCTCCAAGGAGATGCACTAGGACGAATGTACCCCTTGTCCAAAAGATCCTGCAACTGATTCTTCAACTCTCCCATCTCTGACGGAGCCAGACGATACAGTGCTCGAGAAATAGGCGAAGTACCCGACATCAATTCTATGCCAAACTCGACTTCCCTAGCAGGAGAAAAACCCGGAATATCATCTGGAAATACAATACATCCAATGCATAAATAAAAAATCCCTCCGCACCTTTTTGCAATAAACGGGTCATGGATAACATACATATCAAAGGGATCTTGGCTCGAGAACCCTTACCGTAGAATTTACATTCATCTGTCATTTCAGGTCTAAATCAGACCACTTTCTGGAAACAGTCCACGGTCTCCCTGTACTTGGTTAACATGTCTATACCAATAATGCAATCGAAATCTGATAATCCAAGTACTATGCAATCCAAGTCAATAACATTCCTGTCATATTGCAAGGCACAATTTAGAAACACACAAACAAGTTTTGTCATCATCAAAATCAAGATTACTTGTGTTCCAAAAACCCAAAAATCTCCCCCTTTTTGATGATCACAAAACTTGGATAAAAATATGAACATTGAAACTCAAGTAATGCAAAAATCATATTTTTATCTAACATATTTCTCCCCCTTTTTGTGTGAATAAAAAGACACAAATTAAGTAGAAAATTTTCTCCTCCTTAAAATTATAATTGGCTCTCCCCCTATATTTTTGAAATTTGAAATCGATAAAAGTAGAGGGGTAACTAACCAACAAATTTTCAAAATATGCAATGCACAAAAATTTCCAACACAAAAAGTTAAGTTGAGCAACTAGCAAGATTCATTAAGAATGAACCAAATTAGCTCGAACCACCAAGCAACACAAAATCAAGATTTACATGTCAACTAAAATATTCATAAATCAATTAAGTATCCCTTTTTAATATTTAAGCACAACCATTGATGTAAGAGAAATGACTAGACATGCTTGATATCAAGGACATGCTTAACATAAGTAGAACATCATGTTGACAGTCAAACTCATGTGCTTCTTCAAATATAATTTAAAAATTAGTGTACCAAGTTTTCTTGAAGATCTATGGCTGTGATTCGAGGTAATAAGTTCCTTCAATCGATGAGTGCAACATCCTTGAGCTTTATGGCAAAAACACCAACTCATGTCCTATGCTTTATTTTTGCTGCAATCCTCTATGAGTCTAGTATGTAATGCAAAAAGTGGTTTGTCATTTGGGCACTCGAGCAAGGAGTTATGCCATTTTCCTAAGGGTCGCTGCAAGCTGCCAGAAAACTCAACTATGCATATATATGTTAGAAAATCGTGAAAAACGAGTTGAAAGCTCAAAATCAGTTTCAAATGCTATTTCAAGAACAACCCGCTCTGATACCAATTGATAAGATCAAAAACGGTGTGTAGAGGGGGGTTGAATACACACTTTTTAAAACATTCGAGCTACAATAGCTCGGTTCTTGAAATATTAAGCACCGATGAATTAAATCGAGTTTGGTTTTCAAACCAAACAGAAGAAACTTGAAATAATCATTCGTAGAAACTAATTTAACATTTTGTAAATAATTTTAAAAGGATGCAAGTTGAAATAATGAAAACGGTTTGGTTGAAGCATTTTATCAAACACTTTGTATGCAACATTTTTGTAGCTTATCAAACATATAAAATGCTTCAACAATACAATTCAATTCAAAACAGTAGCAATAAATAAATGAATTAAAAAATAGACATGAATTTGTTTATGGATGTTCGGAGATTTCAACAACTCCTATGTCACCCATTCTTCCTCCTCGGAAGGATATCACTAGAAGACTTTGATTTATACAATACATTTGTACAAACCTAATCCGGTTTAGGACATACACACTTTTTAAACAAGAACTCCTAGCCACTCAAATGATTGTAGGCCGCAACCTCACAATCCACATAATATTTAACGTCCTTATGCTAAGACTACAAACACAATATTTAACATCTTTGTGTTAAGACTCTCACTCAACTAATCATTAAAGTAAATCTCCATAATATGTGTGAGTGAGCTCTCTTCAACTGATATAGAAAGATTTAGGACAAGGAAGAATGTTCTATAAACTTGGTTTGGTGTGAAGAACTTGGCAGTGAGCGCTCATCTTTCTTCTTGTTCTTCACAACTTGGGCTTTGCTCTCAATCTATCTGATTTCTTCAATTTGGCTACCCATGCTTTGAATCTCTCTCAAAAGCTAGTGTTTGAACTCCAAGATGTTGTATTTATAGGCTCCAAGAGATATATAGTCGTGAAACACAGAAATAGAGCCGATAAAATATTCTTGTACTGTTTCTGGAGCTTAGCTGAATTCCATAAACTGATGTTTTAGTAAATTAACGCATTCTAGGAAGGTAAAATACTATATGAAGTCAATCATGTTAGTTGAGTTAAACATGATTAAGGGGTTGTCAATTAGATTAACGGAGCCCGGGAATAGACCCAGAATGATCAGAAATGGTCCGGTGGGTCAGGCAGAACGGAAGCAACGTCCTGGGAATGGAAGCAAAATTCTGCAGCTGATGTCATCCATGACTTCAGACAATATTACGTCATTGCTTACGCACTTGATGGGACATCGGAAGCAACGATGGGGATCGGAAGCAACGTTCGTCAGGCAGAACGGACGCAACGATGAGGAACGGATATTCCGTTTGTGATCTATAAATAGGGGGCCGAGTCTCACATTTGAGCACACCATTCACCTCTCTCCTCTCGATTCCTTATCCTTCTAACTCAGATCTAGGGAATTCAAGGCGTCCCGTCGGGAATCCGGAAGTGGCGTAGCGATCCAGGCGTCGTAACGGAGCTGTGGCATAGTTTTGAGGCAATCGACAGCAAAGGGCTGACGACGGATGCATGTATAGCTTTTGCTTCCTAAAAATATTTAGGAGTATGCAATAGCTTAGTTAAGGCTTTTAGAGCACTATAATGATGTTAGTATCATTTGGCATTGTAGTGCGGATTATAGGCGTAGACCTAGAGCTGGTAGAGCGCGCCTAGTATTTGAGGTACGAAAATAGTGTTCGAGATATCCTGACTGAGTATGCATGTATTATGTGACTGCATGATTTATATGCCATGATTTTATGCTGCATACATTTGCATCTTGAGCTATCTCTTTTGAGATGTCTGTTAGTAGGGTTTTACCTTATCCTGTTAGTGGATGGACTTCCATCGATTTGGGTCCCGCGTATCTACTGGAATTTCGGTATGTGAGCCACCTCCTGAAGCGACGGCACAGCGTGCTACATACCACGACCCGGTCTGTCTTTGTTATCCGATTCTTGACCTCGAGTTGTAGGGAGTTCACTTTGCATGCATGTATACTCATACTCTCGTGCTGAGCATTTTATGGCGGGTGGATCCAAGAGGGGCTAGACAGTGGTTGGCCAGCTGGAGCTTTGTCTAGGTTTATTCTTTTGTATTGGGTTAATACAGCGTTTTATCTGGTTGTATAACTATTTGGGTATTTGCAAATTCATTTCCTTGGGATTGCATTAATATTTATTGCTTCCGCAGTTTATTTCTTGTTTACTATTTGATTAAGTTAATTGCATGCCTAAGTTCTGTTTAGTAGGTGATCTCGGTAAGGGTCACTACATTTATGGTATCAGATCATGCATAGTATTCTTGGGATTAGATTCTGCATAAGATAACTGTGAGGTACTTTTGTAGATGGCGAACTATGATGACCAGATTAGCCATGGTAGGGGAGGTGGACGCTGGGGAGATGATGATCGTGAGCGTCGTCGGGAACATCATCATCGTCGTCGTGATGAGGAACGTTTCAGTGTGCGCCGATTCTTGCAGATGGGTCCTAAGCCCTTGGTAGGAGGCGAGTCTTCGGAGGATGTGAAGAACTGGTTAGACCGCATGGAGACGACTTTTCAGACGTTTCGTTGTACCGAGGAGCAGAAGATGGAAACGCTTGGTTATCTTCTAGACGGGCGAGCCCGTAAGTGATGGAGATTCACTTCTGCACCGTTCGTCACGGTGAGAGGAGTTGCCACTTGGGACGAGTTCCGCACAGCTTTTCAGAAGTTGTATTTTCCTCCTGCACTCCGTCAGATGAAGGCGGGTGAGCAACTGAGTCTACGACAGGGAGTCATGTCTATTGACGAGTACCAGCAGAAGTTCTTTGATATGTTATCCTATTGCCCGAGATTGCTGACAGCTCTGAGATGAAGTACAATATGTTCCTTCAGGGCCTTAACCCTGAGATTCATGATCGGGTGGCGGTTGGTGATGACATGACCTACGAGGGTTTGGTGAGCCGTTGTCACCAGGCGGAGGATAGCATTCGGCAGAACATGTCTTTCTCTCAGTCTAGGCCTGCGAGTTCTTTGGGTCCCCGTGCTCAGACTTTCAAGAAGTCCGGATCTACTTCTTCTTCCTCTGGTTCCGCTGGTATTGTTCATTTTGGGAAAAAGTAGAAGTGAGACCATTGTGGGAAGAACCATCCGTCAGACAAGTGTTGTAGAGCTTCTGGAGCTTGTTTTCATTGTGGAGAGGTGGGTCATCTCCGGAGGGATTTCCCACTATTTGGGGGAGGCGGTTCTGGTTCAGGATCTGGTTCTCAGGCTACCGTTCAGCAGAGGTCGCAGGGACAGTCTGCTGGAAGTTCTTACTTGAAGTCGCGAGCTTCTGGACAGGTGTTTGCCTTGAGGCATGATCAGGCAGTGGAGGAGAGTAAGAAGGTCATCGCAGGTACATTTCTGTTATATGATATACCTGCTCTTGTACTTATTGACACTGGTGCATCTCATTCCTTCATTTCTGCACATTTTTTTAAGAGACATAAGTTACCATGCATTGCACTAGACGTAGTAGTTTCTGTTTCTACTCCGATGGGTCAATCTGCTTTGGCTAAGCGTCTAGTGATGGGTTGCCCTTTAGAGTTAGAAGGAAACATTCTGATAGCGAATCTCATGGTTCTTGCGATGGATGACTTCGATTGTATTCTGGGGATAGACATGCTGACTACCTATTGAGCTTCAGTGGACTGCTATCAGGGATTAGTACGCTTTCATCCGGATGGGAGTGATAGCTGGTTTTTCTATGGTGAGGGAGCGCGACCCCCGATGCCTTTGGTATCAGCTTTGAGAGCCTGTCGAGCTCTAGCTTCTGGCGAGGAAGGCTGCCTTATCTATGCAGTTGATTTGTCCGCTGAGAGTATTGGGATAGAGAGTATTCCTGTTCAGTTCGAGAAATAAACTTCAACATTGAGTTAATGCCAGGTACGCAACCGATATCTAAAGCTCCTTACAGAATAGCACTTATTGAATTGAAGGATTTGAAGGACCAGTTGGAAGTTTTGTTGGCCAAAGGGTATATTAGGCAGAGCATTTCACCCTGGGGCACTTCAGTACTTTTTGTACGAAAGAAAGATGGTTCTATGAGGTTGTGTATTGATTATCGGCAACTGAACAAGGCAACAGTGAAGAATAAGTATCCATTGCCCAGAATAGACGATTTATTTGATCAGTTGCAAGGTTCAGTTATCTATTCTAAGATTGATTTGAGATCCGGATATCATCAGCTGAGGGTTCGAGATGAAGATATCCCTAAAACTGCTTTCAGAACAAGGTATGGTCATTATGAATTTATTGTCATGCCTTTTGGTTTAACCAATGCTCCTGCAGTATTTATTGGATTGATGAATAGAGTATTTCAGAAATACTTGGATGACTTTGTCATTATCTTTATTGATGATATTTTGATATATTCCAAGAATGTTCATGATCATCCTGAACATCTCAGAATCGTATTACAGGCTTTGAGAACTGAGAAATTATATTCCAAATTATCAAAATGTGAATTTTGGTTGCAGAAAGTTGTGTTTCTTGGGCATATCATTTCAGGTGATGGAATTTCAGTGGATCCAAGCAAGGTAGAGGCAGTGATCAACTGGCCTAGACCTACATTAGTGCCGGAAATATGGTGTTTCATGGGCTTAGCAGGATACTATCGTCTATTTATCTGGGATTTTTCCAGCATTGCCAAGCCTATTACGCAATTGACTCAGAAAAATATGTCGTATGTCTGGACTGAAGCTTGTGAAGATAGTTTCTTAGAGTTGAAGAAGAGGCTTACTAGTGCACCTATCTTGACGATTCCATTAGGTACATGTGATTTTGTTGTATATTTTGATGCTTCTCACAGAGGTTTAGGTTGAGTGCTGATGCAAAAAGGTCATGTCATTGCCTATGCCTCGAGACAGCTTAAGCCACACGAGACCAGATACCCAATTCATGATCTTGAATTGGCAGCCATTGTATTTGCTTTGAAGATATGGCGACATTATCTTTATGGTGAGAAGTTTGAAATCTTTTCTGATCATAAAAGCTTGACATATCTATTTTTTCAGTCAGAATTGAATATGAGACAACGTAGATGGCTAGATTTACTGAAAGATTTCGATTGCGAGATCAAATACTATCCAGAGAAATCCAATGCAGCCGCAGATGCCTTAACTAGAAAGGTATGTTCTTTATCATTGTCTACGATAGTTGTATCTCAATTGGTAGAATATTAATTTATTTCTGGATTAGTATTTGAGACAGATATGCAGCCTATCCGTGTTTTTGCTATTAAAGCTGAGCCAAAACTGTTGATACGAATCAAAGAAGCACAGAAAGTTGAACATAATATTCAGAAATCGATTGAAATGGTCAGATCTGGACATCAGTCAGAATATCAGGTCAGTGCTGATGATGTTTTATATGTGAATAACAGACTTGTTGTGCCAAATGTTTCAGATTTGAAACAGCAGATTATGAGAGAGGCTCATAGCAGTAGATTCAGTATTCATCCTGGTGGCAGAAAAATGTATAATGATCTGAAGATGCAGTATTGGTGGAAACAGATGAAGTAAGATGTGACTGATTTTGTGTCCAAATTTCTGAATTGCCAACAGGTAAAAGCTGAAAGAAATAAGTCAGGTGGTCTATTGCAGAGTTTATCTATTCCAGAATGGAAATGAGATCACATTTCCATGGATTTCGTTACACAGTTGCCACGTTCATCCAGAAGTTGCGATGCCATTTGGGTAATTATTGACATATTGACGAAATCAACATGCTTTATTCCATACAGAATGACGTATAGACATGATCAGATGGCTGAAATATACGTCAGAGAAGTGGTAAGATTACATGGTGTGCCTAAATCTATCATTTCAGATCGAGACCGTAGATTTACATCACAATTTTGGCATAGCTTACAGCAAGCTCTTGGTACTCAATTGCATCTGAGTACATCATATCATCCTCAAATAGACGGACAGTCAGAATGGACTATCCAGACACTTGAGGATATGCTTAGAGTTGTGGTGCTATATTTCGGCACTACGTGGCGAGATTCATTACCATTTGCAGAATGTTCTTTTAATAACAGCTATCAGACTAGCATTGAAATGGCTCCATTTGAAGCACTGTATGGAAAGAAATGTAGATCACCGTTGTATTGGGATGATATCTCAGAAACACCTGATGTTGGACCTGATATGATCCGTGAAATGACTGAAAAAGTGAAGTTGATTCAGAAGCGAATGAAAACAGCACAGGACAGACAAGAAAAGTATGCAAATATCAGACGTCGACCTCTATATTTTGATCAGGGACACAGAGTATTCTTGAAGATTTATCCATTTAGAGGTACAGTCAGATTTGACAAGAGAGGAAAATTATCTCCACGTATTATCGATTCATATGAGATTATCGAGAAGATAGGAAATCTTGCTTATCGACTCGCTCTTCCTCCATCTTTGTCTGGTATTCATGATGTATTCCATGTCTTTATGCTTCGGAAGTATCAGCCTGATCCTTTCCATATTCTTCAACCTGATGAAGCTGAACTTGACGAGACTCTTAGCTACTTTGAGCAACCTATTCAGATTATTGATCGCAAAGAAAAGCAGGTCAGAAACAAGACGATTCAGTTAGTCAAAGTTCAGTGGAGTCGACATGGCACTGAAGAAGCGACTTGGGAGACTGAGTCAGATATGAGACAGAGATTTTCAGATTTGTTTCATTGATGTGAGTTCTTATTCTTTTTTATGTTATTTCATTATCTTATGGGGAAAATTGTTTTTTTGGTCCTGTATGTTTGTCACTTTGCGATTTCAGTCCTTTATATTTTTAGATTTTAGTTTTAGTCCGTTATCTTTATTTTTTTGGTAATTTTAGTCCTTTTTCCGACGTGGTGCTGATGTGGCACCAATTCAGTGCTGATGTGGAGCTGACGTGTACAGTGCCACGTAAGCATTTTTGAATAAAAAGGACCGAAATTGCCAAATATCAGAACATGCAGGACTAAAACTGAAATGTGAAAACATAGAGGACCAAAATCGCAAAGTGAAAAATATATAGGACTAAATTTGCAATTTTCCCTTATCTTATGTGTATACAGATTGCTTATACAGATTGCATATGATTTCGAGGACAAACTCATGTCTTAGAGAGGGAGAAATGTAAGGCCCGGAATTATTTAATTTTAATAATATTTAGAGTTTAGAATTACATTCTAATATTCTTAAATTATTTAGGATTGAAATTGAATAAATCGCTTGTCCGGGGATTGAATTGCAAATAGCCAAAATTTCAGGGACTAAATCACAAATATGCAATACATATCTAAATTTCCACTTGCTTATTCACCTTCTTCATGTGTAATCATCAGAAAAGAGGGGAAGGAATCATATTTCTCATCCAACGCAATTTTTTACTTCTTGAAGCTCCGATAATTCGCGATCCGGCCGTCAGAATTCGAGATAAATATATATCTGGGATCACCGCTCTGAGAGCTACGTTTTGGTATAAGTTTTATTGAGTTCTCTCATATTTGATTTTTATGTTGAAGATGGAATTTTATTATTCTGGGATATATGAGTATATGAGCTAGCACCGATTGTTATTTGAAGACGGATCGGAAAAAGATTGTCGATCGGATTTCTTATGAATTTTAGAAACTTTATTCGAAAACCTTCCATTCTGAATTATGTTTGTTCGTGTATATACATGCAGATATGTTGGAAAATTATAGTATATATGAATGTTGGATTGAGTTGGATATTGTTTTGGTTGCCGGTTTGTAGCCGTTGCGCCGTCGGTTTTAGAATTTCTATATTGTTGAATCGATTGAATTAGACATCTTTAGATTGAGTTTAGAGCTTCTTATCACTTCATTTCTGTTAGAACCTAATGGGGGGGATTTAGGTTCCATTGACAACTTTAGCAATTTAAAGCGATTATGCTAGTACGCAAGCGGAAGACTTAAAGCAATCAAATATAAGTGCAGTAAATAAATTCATAATGTAAATAAAGCAGTAAAAGGGATAAGAGATGTTTATGGAAGTTCGACGATAAATCTTCTACGTCTCCCCTTCTTGGTTAATATCGATTAACCAAGGATCCACTAGCACTTCAACGTCTTGGCCTTGATGACTCCAAGGATAGCCGTACAACTCAACATGATCACCGCGCCGATACAACTCGAACACTTGGCCTTAAGGGCTCCAAAGATAGCCACAACACTCGTAAAATACACTTGGCTTCACACACAAGTGTTTACAATAACCGAGCAACCAACTCACAAATGATTTAATACAAACAACCCTCGATTTTGAATAAATCGCTCAACTATCACTTGAATACTTTGAAGAAGAGTATATTGCTTGAAATGAGAGATGAGAGTGAATTGGTGAGTTGAAATGGCTTGAAATGGCATGTATTTATAGCTGAAAATTCGGGCAGGTTCGTTGCGTCCGTTCTGGCCTTCATTGCGTCCGTTTGGTGCACATTTAATTTTTTCGGCGTTGGTGACGAATGTTGCGTCCGTTCCTACGTTCGTTGCATCCGTTCGGCACATTGCGTCTTTGTTCGGGCGAATTTGTTCCTTAAAAATTGGATAATGTTTTATGGTAGGAACGTTGCGAACGTTCCGGTTCGTTGTGGACTGAGCGAAAAACGTCAAAAATTCATAACTCATAGTCTACCCGTCGGATCGACTTGAAATTTGGACAGTAGCTTTAAAACATATTAAATTACATTGTGAACGGTGAAGATTGGATTTGCATGCCTCAAACGATTCCAATATGTTTCTGAAGTTACTTCATCGTATTTTTGCTTCTAGTTCTGCGCGGCAATTTTTAAAAATTCATAACTCCAAATCCGTCCGTTGGATTGACCTGAAATTTGGACCGTAGCTTTTGAGCATCCTAAAATTTAATATGACTGGTGGATATTGGAATTGGATGACTCAAAAACAATCAGCATTTTTCGCAATGTTTCTACTCCATGGTTTGTTCAATTCCATCGATAGAATATACGACACATGAATTTGATAGAAATCTAATCTGCAAAGTCTCACTTTAAACGATTAGAAACAATAACCTAGTTTTATAATTATTAAAACAAGATAAGTTATCGCATTAAAAACATTAATCTCGTTTAAGATATTTGTATGCGTTTAAGGCGTAACAATCTTCCCCTTTTTGATAATCACAAAACTTGGTTAAACAGAAGATATAAAGTGCAATGGAAATATATAAAAAGCTCCCTCTTAATGTAACAATATATTAAACAAGTTTTTTTTATCACATAATCAATTTTTATTTAACCCATTTGAATATTTAACCAAATTAATTCTCCCCATTTTTGTGATAATTAAAAAGGCAACAAATATGATAAATAAATAACACAATAAATAAAAACATATTTTATTGATAGAGAAATTTACAAAATACATCAAAATATAAAACTAAGAGTCATCATCCGAAGCTTCTTTAAGAAGGTTTTCTTCCATCAAATTGAGTCGCTCTTGGACAGATTGAAAAGATCCTCGCATCTCCATGGTCAAGTTTGTGATCAAGGTCTGAATAGACTGAATAGCGTAGTAGTTGCGATCCATATTGATCTCAAGCCGCTGAAGATACTCAAAGAGACGATCAGAAGATGGAGCCGGGGTAGGTGGAGGCTGAGGCATCATAGGAGGAGAAAAAGGTAGATTGCCCTAATCAAATGTATGTGAAGAAGATGGAGGAACCGTAGAAGAGAAAGGAATATCGGTGTTAGTGAAACCAACAGAAAATCCTTGCTCTTGAATGGAAGGAGGAATAAGAGAAAGAGGAATGTGAAAGTGGGTTACATGATGATAGCGGGTGAAAATATGAGCTGGATCATGCACCAATCGAGATAATACAGGATTCCATGACAACTCCATTTTAGTGATGGAGGCATGGTCAAGAGTATAGGTCTCAGTGATAGGCATCTTCTCCAGATCATCGAAGATAATGTCAAAGTGAGTCAGAATTCGGTTAATAAATCGAGCAAAAGGGAGAATGACTTTCTTTGAATTTTGGCAGTGTAATGCATGACCTGAATGATAAACCTAGGCAGGTTAAAAGATCGATGTGTAATAATGTGAAAAAGGACATAAATGTCCAGATATTTGCACTTGGGGTGGTATCCAGCGCGCGGAATGATGGAAGAAGTGATCAGCTTTTGGATAATTTGAAAATCAGGACAAAGCATCTTAAGAGATGGTCGATCATCACCAGCGTGAGGTGGTCGACCGAGAATGGCAGAAAGGGCCTCAAAACGGTTAAACTCGGGACTATCCTCAGGCTATTTAAATGCAAAGAACTCGCTGGGTCTATTTCTAGGAAGAGAGAACCATGCAGCGAGTCACCTGAAGAGAAACAAATGTACCGATTTTGAACAATTGTAACAGCATATATGTCATCATTGTACAATTCGAGTTCAAAATTGGCATAAAACTCATGGATAAGGGAGGAATAGATGAAATCTGGATCAGAGGGTTGGAAAAATGCGCCCCATTGTTGGAAATAAATAAGTTCCAACAAACGAAGATAAGAGGACGCCAAATAAGAGCGATCAAGAATACGACCCGGAAGAATCTGCCTATCACCAAATTCGGCAGGAATAGGTCGTGAGATTGCGGGTTGGTTAAGGTTGTGGACAAAAGGTTGAGTACGAGCACGAGTGCGTCGCCTCAGATTGGCGGGATCAACTTGGCGTCTATAAGCCATTTTGGAAGAAAATTTTCAAGCAAAAGGAATAAATAAGGCTTGATTTTGGTGTGAAAAACTGAATGGGTTCGGCTACTATATATAGGCAGTGAACGGAACGGAAGCAACGTTGCGTCCGTTCGTTATGGCGGGTAAATATTGCGGGAAAAATGAACCGAGAGTTTTAAAAGTGAGCGGGAATGGGGACTAACGGAAGCAGCGATAACTAACGTTGCGTCCGTTGGTGATTTGGTGTTAAAATTTTCGCGGTAACTTTGAAACTGAGGCGGGAATGCTGCAAACGGAAGCAACGTTGGTGCTATTGCGCAGTAAATGTTCGCGGTTCAAATTTTAAACTAAGGCGGGAAAAAGGAAGGGACGGAAGCAACGTTCTTAGAACGTTCGCAACGAAGAGTTATCGAACGGAAGCAACGTTCTTTGGATCGGATGCAACGTTCAGGAATTTGAAAAATTTTTATTTTGTCTCTTAGACTTATATTTTAAACCAAATAATACACATAAAATGTCAGCTTATAATTATGAATAAATACAATTAATTTATATTATCCAACATTAATTTGCTCGAATTTTAATATTAAGCTCCCCCTTAATATGACATTTAATTTATTTATGTCCACAAGTGATTACAACTCAATCATGCCAAGTTCACCACGCAAACGAATAAAAGTATTTTCATCTAGTGGTTTTGTAAAAATATCGGCAATTTGATTTGTCATGTCAACATATTGAAGTTCAACTTCATTTCGTTCGATGTGGTCACGAATAAAATGATGACGAATGACAATATGTTTGGTGCGCGAATGTTGAATCGGATTCTTTGTAAGACATATGGCGCTTGTGTTGTCACAAAAAATAGGGATTTTTGAAAAAGATACATGATAAGTGCATTTTGTATGCATTATTTCATGTTATTTTTATGTTTATTTTGTGTGCATTCATATTATTTTTATGTGTTTTTATGTGTTTTAGTGCATGTGTGTGTATTTCACTCCTTGGGTTAATTTTGTAGGAAAATGGAATTTTGAAGAGTGAATTACGGAGCAGCCTTGATCGAAAAATCATATTTAATTTTAGACACATTGAAATCCAATCTTCACCGTTCAGATTAAAGTTAAAGATGTTTTGAAGCTGCTGTCCAAATTTCAGCTCAATCCGACGGCTAGATCTCGAGATATGAATTTTTGAAAATTGTCGCTCGGCGCAGATTTTTTGTACTGCGCGCGCGCGAGAATCAAGCTCGCGCGCGCGCGAGTTTCGTGATCAGATCTCTGTTTTTAACTTCTGCGCGTGCGCGAGGCCTATGCCGCGCGCGCGCGTGTTTGGGGGTCATATGTGCTCCGAAAAGTCCTATTTTGTGGAGGAAATTAACTGGTAGGCGTTCCGGACCATATATATACAAGATATAACATATTTTTGAGGGTTTCCGAAGCTCCAGAGCGCAGACAACGCAAGAGGAGGCGGCTACAAGGCTTGGGAGAGAAGATTTCTTCTTTCTTTTCTTCTTTTTATTTTTATTTTTGAATTATTGTTTTTAATTATTGAGTAGTTTATTTTCAACCAAGACGGCGTGATTGGGCCAAACAAATTCATGTAGAAAACTTGGATGTTTGTTTGGGATTTTTCAGAGTTGATTTTATTTTATTGATTGTTAGATTTATATTTGTCTTGTGAATAGTCTGATCAACTGTTTGCTTGCATGTTAATCAATTCCAAGTCGACAGAGGAGGTATTGATTTTGATCACTCTGATAATTAACATATTGTAAAACTGACTAGAAATAGAATTCGGTTTCATTATGCGGTTTGGGTGTAAACTGAATTTTCATAAATATTTAATGCATTCAAATTTGATTAGAATTACGAAAGATTAGTTCATCAATATTTGAATAGGTTTGATTGTTCTAGAAATAGTCCTTTGAACAAATTAGGAAAATTCCCGTGAATTAAAATTAAATCTGAGTCCTGAATCGACTACATGTTACGTGATTTGTTCGGTACCTACGTGTGTCTTGGTTGTCTTTGTCTTGATTATTTTTATCTTCAGTTATTTTTATTCTTATTTCTTAATCAGTTTTTATTTTATATTCTTATTTTATTTAATTCAAAATCCTTCTATTATTTTGTCTAGATTAAGTAAAATAATTAATTCTTGAGAATTGACTGCAGTCTCTGTGGGATCGATACTTGGACTCTCAGTCCACTTTACTATTACTTGACCTGGTGCGCTTGCCAGTAGATTTTTATCAAACCGATTTAGCCGGTCAAGTTTTTGGCGCCGTTGCCGGGGACTGTTTAGTTGATATTAGGATAGATTATTTGCTTGAGGCTAGACATTTTTTTTTATTTCTATCTTTTCGTTCTTTTCGTTTTTTTTTATTTTATTTTAATTTTGATTTTTTTTCTTTTCTTTTGCTTGTGAGGTACTTGGAGATGGATCATCATCAGGTGTTCACAAGATTTGGCCAGCAATACTTGGAGCCATTCTATGCTGTTTGGGGGAGATTCAATGATTTGGCGAACAGATTTCGATGCCATAAATTTTCGAGCTACACCCTCACTCAATTTTTTTATGGTGGTTTGGATGAGATTACAAGAAGTTGAGTGGATTATGGAGCGTTGGCCACTGGCAGTCAATTGTTTAGAAGAGATGAAGACAGTGCGATGCACTTGTTAAATGATATGGCAGATTTTGACTACCATTGGCATTGTGATCCTTCACTGCAGGGTTGGAGTCACCAATATCCTCCAGATATCAACTCTAAAAATTTTGCGAACCAGCCACCGGAGCATCAAGAAGAGTGCATAGGGCGTTCTGAAGATTATGTGGCTCAGTTGGAAAATCTTGTGCGACAGCAGACAGAGTCAAATCAATTTTTAGAAAGCCGCATAAGTCTTTTGGATGAACAGATTGCGCTTATTAGAGAACCAATTTTGGATATCTGCCAATTGAGTGAAGTAACTGAGCCAGAGCATGAAGAAATCATTTTTGAGGAATCTTCTTGTGAAGAAGAGCCAAACGTAATAGTGGAGGAGGAAGAACTATACAAGGAGAGAGATTTTACCTCGTCAGTGGTCGTTTTATGTACACCGTTAGAAGATACTTTTTGACATTGACGCCACCTCCACAGTATTACATCCTCTTTGAGCTTCAGCCTAGAATCAGAGTCTCTTTCCAAAGGAAAAATTTCATGCCGAGTACTGTTGGACCGACAAGCTTAAACTGCAAATATCACGCCAAGCTTGAGGGCGAAGAAATTCAAAACCCATACGTAGAATCGTATGATTCTTACTATGGGCGGCAGCCGCTCTTTGATGGTGGCTTCTGCATAGTCGGACTATAGACTATAATTTTAGCGCTGCCTGGGAGGCAACCCAGTGTTTTTGCTTTTGTTTTAATTTTGTTTTTTTTTATATTTTGTTTTTATTTGATTTTGTTTTCTTTCCCATGCCAGTTGGTCATGCCTGCCGATATATCTAGACTGATGTTACTGTCCCAGCTGATGCCGTCAAGAAGGAAGAGAATGAAACGAAAACCAGGGGAGTGTTATTTTTGTTTTCATTGTGTTTTTGTTCGTTTTGAATTCTGTTCATTGTCTGAAGCATTGAGGGCAATGCTTTGGATAAGTATGGGGGGGTAGACTAGTTTATTTCATTATGTTTTGTGTTTGTGTTGCATAAAGTTCGTTTCATGTCTGTTTGCATATAGTGTGTTTTTGTTGTTGTTTGCATTGCATGAGTAGGATGAGTCATGATAGCCAATGATGATGAAGTTATGTCGAAAAAAAAAAAAAAAAAAAATTTTTGAAAAATTTTGCTCTTGACTGGACATGAGAAACTGTAGGTTGAACCGTGAATATTTTTAAGCACTAATGTCAGACCAGTGAATTGTAGCGAAAGATTTGATGAAGTTTCTGTCTGTTTGACCATTGCACGACAATAGGTGGTTTGTGGATCTTGATTGTGTTCTATGAATTTTGATGAGGCTCTAGTTTACACTTATGATCTTGGGCGCACCTAGAAAAATTTATATACAATTCCATCCGGGCCTTGAAAGGATTAAAATCCTAAAAAAAAAAAAAAAAAAAAAAATCAATCAAATTTAAGGCTAAGTATGCGGATTCAATGGGATTGATGCTCCATCCGGTCTATAGACGAGGGGATTAGAAAGAAAAAAATAGAATGATTTTTTGTATCCTAGCCAGTTATAGCTAAGTCAGCGGGTAATTATTGGGGCTAATGCAATACCGGGTGAAAAATCCGGAGGTGTGTAATTCATTATCTCAAGGGAGGTGGGTTTGTCTAGAGGTCATTGGAAGGAATGAGCACTTGAAGAGTTAAACTTGCACTAATTTTTCATAGGTCGCTAAGCAGATTTGAGACGAATTCGGTCTAAGTTGTATGAAACTGGAATGACATTTCACACACACACGTTCACGTTCAACCGAAGGTGTATTATGAAAAGTTGAGAGCATGTCTGTGTTTTATGTTTTGTGATTAAACTTCTCGGAGGCTGTGCACTCTCATGAATCATCCTTACTTATGTTTTTGTTTGCATTTTGTTTTTTCATGTCTTGCTCGAGGGCGAGCAAGGTTTAAGTATGGGGGTGTTGATAAGTGCATTTTGTATGCATTATTTCATGTTATTTTTATGTTTATTTTGTGTGCATTCATATTATTTTTATGTGTTTTTATGTGTTTTAGTGCATGTGTGTGTATTTCACTCCTTGGGTTAATTTTGTAGGAAAATGGAATTTTGAAGAGTGAATTACGGAGCAGCCTTGATCGAAAAATCATATTTAATTTTAGAGACATTGAAATCCAATCTCCACCGTTCAGATTAAATTTAAAGATGTTTTGAAGCTGCTGTCCAAATTTCAGCTCAATCCGACGGCTAGATCTCGAGATATAAATTTGTGAAAATTGTCGCTCGGCGCAGATTTTTTGTACTGCGCGCGCGCGAGAATCAAGCTCGCGCGCGCGCGAGTTTCGTGATCAGATCTCTGTTTTTAACTTCTGCGCGCGCGCGAGGCCTATGCCGCGCGCGCGCGCGTGTTTGAGGGTCATATGTGCTCCGAAAAGTCCTATTTTGTGGAGGATATTAACTGGTAGGCGTTCCGGACCATATATATACAAGATATAACATATTTTTGAGGGTTTCCAAAGCTCCAGAGCGCAGACAACGCAAGAGGAGGCGGCTACAAGGCTTGGGAGAGAAGATTTATTCTTTCTTTTCTTTTCTTCTTTTTATTTTTATTTTTGAATTATTGTTTTTAATTATTGAGTAGTTTATTTTCAACCAAGACGGCGTGATTGGGCCAAACAAATTCATGTAGAAAACTTGGATGTTTGTTTGAGATTTTTCAGAGTTGATTTTATTTTATTGATTGTTAGATTTATATTTGTCTTGTGAATAGTCTGATCAACTGTTTGCTTGCATGTTAATCAATTCCAAGTCGACAGAGGAGGTATTGATTTTGATCACTCTGATAATTAACATATTGTAAAACTGACTAGAAATAGAATTCGGTTTCATTATGCGGTTTGGGTGTAAACTGAATTTTCATAAATATTTAATGCATTCAAATTTGATTAGAATTACGAAAGATTAGTTCATCAATATTTGAATAGGTTTGATTGTTCTAGAAATAGTCCTTTGAACAAATTAGGAAAATTCCCGTGAATTAAAATTAAATCTGAGTCCTGAATCGACTACATGTTACGTGATTTGTTCGGTACCTACGTGTGTCTTGGTTGTCTTTGTCTTGATTATTTTTATCTTCAGTTATTTTTATTCTTATTTCTTAATCAGTTTTTATTTTATATTCTTATTTTATTTAATTCAAAATCCTTCTATTGTTTTGTCTAGATTAAGTAAAATAATTAATTCTTGAGAATTGACTGCAGTCTCTGTGGGATCGATACTTGGACTCTCAGTCCACTTTACTATTACTTGACCTGGTGCGCTTGCCAGTAGATTTTTATCAAACCGATTTAGCCGGTCAATACACCATAGTCGAGAAATTGATGCTTCATCCAAAGAATTTGCGCACAACAACTACCGGCAGCCATATATTCGGCTTCGGTCGTTGACAACGCAACACAATTTTGTTTCTTTGAAAACCAAGAAACTAAACAATTTCCTAGAAAGAAGCATGTTCCACTAGTGCTTTTCCTGTCCACCTTATATCCACCAAAGTCGGCATCACAGTAAGCTTTTAAATCAAAGAAAGAATTTTTGGAATACCACAAGCCGAGATTTGGAGTATTTGATAGATATTTGAAAATGCGTTTTAAGGCGAACAAATGTGATTCCTTTGGACATGATAGAAATCGTGCACACAAGCAAACACTAAACATAATGTCCGGTCTACTAGCAGTAGCATATAATAAGGAGCCAATCATACTACGAAAGGAAGATTGATCTACAGATTTACCATTTTCATCCTTGTTGAGTCTGATTGCTGTGCTCATCGGTGTGGATGATGATTTTGTGTTCTCCATCCCTAACTTCTTTAGAATCTCCTTGATATATTTGCTTTGGTTCACAAAGAACCCATCCTTGCACTGCTTGATTTGCAATCCGAGAAAATAATTAAGTTCCCCCATCATGCTCATCTCAAAGTGTTCCTGCATAAGCTTGGAGAAATCTTGATAGAGAGTTTCGTTAGTAGAACCAAAAATTATGTCATCAACATAAATTTGGACAATCAATAAATCATCTTTGACATTTTTGGTAAATAAGGTAATATCAATCTTTCCTCTCGAAAAACCATTTGAAAGAAGGAAAGTTGATAATTTTTCATACCAAGCTCGAGGAGCTTGTTTCAAACCATGCAATGCTTTGTTTAGTCTATACACATGATCAGGAAATAATGCATCAACAATGCCATCAGGTTGTTCAATGTAAACTTCCTCTTTTAGTTCACCATTCAGGAATGCACTCTTAACATCCATTTGAAATAACTTGAAATTTCTAGAGCAAGAAAAATCAAGTAGCATGCGAATAAATTCTAGTCTTGCAACAGGCGCATAAGTCTCATCATAATCAATGCCTTCTTCTTGACTATATCCTTTCGCCACAAGCTAGCTTTATTTCTAGTAATAGTACCATGCTCGTCAAGTTTATTTCTAAAGACCCACTTAGTACCAATAATAGATCTATCATGCGGCCTAGGAACAAGACACTAAACATCATTGCGCTTGAATTCATTTAATTCATCTTGCATAGCAATAATCCATGCATCATCTAATAAAGCATCATCAATGCACTTAGGTTCAACATGCAAAACAAAAGCAAGATGATTGCAAATATTATTAAGAGAAGATCAAGTGGTTACTCCCTTCTAAGGACTTCCAATGATAAGATCCATAGGATGATCTTTGTGAAGCGTCCAATCCTTCGGAAGTGGTGTTTCCTCAACAGAAACATCTATATCATTTAAGCTTGATGAAGCCATCTCTTCTTCGAGTAATTCTACATCATCATTGTTAGTACGAGAAACTATAGACATAGATTCATCAAATACAATATGCATTGATTCTTCAACGAGTAAAGTGCGTTTATTAAATACTCTAAAAGCCTTACTCGTAGTAGAATACCCAAGAAAAATACCTTTGTTGGATTTGGCATCAAAATTTCCAAGGTTGTCCTTACCATTATTATGAATGTAGCATTTTGATCCAAAAGCCCGAAAGTATGAAATGTTAGGCTTTCTCCCTCTCCATAATTCATATGAAGTTTTCTTGAGAATTGGCCTTATTGATACACGATTGATAATGTAACAGGCAATGTTCATTGCTTCAGCCCAAAAATATTTTGCTAGAGAATGCTCACATATCATGGTCCTCACAATCTCCACAAGTGTCCTATTTTTCCTCTCAACGACCCCGTTTTTTTGAGGAGTCCTAGGACAAGAAAAATTGTGACCGATGTGTTGGGTAACTGGCGTTCAGATCAATCACGATTGATACCCGGTGCAGCGGAAGTTTAAAATTTTTAGTATGGAACAATTCCATAGTGTGGGTATCAACCATACGATTAAATTATTTGTGTGTGTAAAATTAAATAACTATTATTAAATTTTACCTTCAATCTCGAAGCGAGATTATTGGACACCACACAGATTTCTCTGCGCTTCCTGTATCTCCCTGGAACTGATGAACAAGCTTTCCTTCAATCAGGTCCACGAATAGAGGTTTAATCCCTCTGATAGATTGCACTAGAAAATCTATCAGAAGTTTTCTACGAAGAGAATAAACGAATTTGATTCGCTATTCCAGACTGCAATTCAAAATCACAGACCGGAATTTCTCAGGCAGAGAAAGGGAAGGGGCGGCCGAACTGAGAGGGGAGGCTAGGGTTTTTCGAAAAATCCTGTCTCAATTATGACCAGTTGTGTGTAATTTCTGTACTGCAATAACTTATTTATAATGCAGGCCACTAACACCTTAGGGCCCATTAGTCATAAGTTGAGGCCCGACAAGCAAAGCCCGCATGTTCAGAAATTAATATAAAATTCATCGTGACTCCGATTGATAAACCGATTTTACCAATGTGCACAGAAACCATTTCTGCACATTTTAAAGTCAAGATAAATTTTCCTGAATCCGAATTCAGTGGTTTCCAAAAATGTACATCCCTATGTCATTTTAGGAAATCCTACTCCCTTACTCTTATTTAAGAAGTCCAACTTCTTTATTCATTAAATTTAACTCTTTAAATTTAACTATCTCAACGGGGATTAAAACTCCATTACACTGTGTGACCCTCAATGGTTCAGGGATACAGCTAGCCGTGGGCTCACAACTCCTTGTGACTCGGAACAACGATTTCCGACTTGCCCAACGAATCATGGTAAAGCGCCTAGCAACATCGCCCCATGATTCCCTAGGTATCACTGATAGTGCCTACAAGAACCAGTAGATTTTGGTTAGCGTACAGTACGGTCCCTTCATCCATATATCCCGATCGAATCAACAACCATTGGTATATCGAGAGTCGCTCAAGATTCGATAACTATGCAATACATCTTGAAGATCAAATTAGTGACATCGCATGTGCTACTAAGAAACCATTTCTTAAATCACATCAAGTACTCTGGCCAGAGATTCGTCACACTAATATCTCCTCAGATCGCATAGGATATCCACACTCGCAAGTATGTGGTGAATCCTTGACAACAATGCATCGACTCCTATATGTGTTGTAACTGTACCCAATCCCGACACCTGATGACCCCCATAGAGTCGGTAAACGAGTCAAAGCACAGTACTAGCATATAGAGTCTCCATGATGTTTCAAGTAGTAAGGACTAATGGTGTACAACCAAAACCGCGGACTTTATCCACTCGATAAGTGATAACCACTTGGAAAGTCCGGATAGGGTAGTTCGATTATTCATCCTATGAATATCCATTTGCATGCTTCGAACATCTCCATGTTCCCTACCAATGAAACGTGGTACTCCGCATCGCAAAGCTAGTCTCAAACTCGAGCGATCCTTATCCTTATTATCGGACGGCTCAATCGACTAGGAACAATTTAGAATATACAGTGACTATAAGATGTATTTCATGATAGACATCCCCATGTTCTACCACATCTTACATACACTATAGTATATTCAAGGTCTTTATCAAAACAACAATAGTATATCATAATATAACAATATGAAGAAAGATAAAGTCATTGCCATTAATAAAAGTGTAAATTACATTAAACAAAAGATCGTTTGTACAAAGAGCCATCAAAGCCCATAGCCACAAGTTGGCTCACTGGGCACCCACTCTTTCAATCTCCCACTTGCCCTATAACCAACTAGTCATACTACGTAGACCCATTGCTTCGCGATGTTTGTCAAACAATGGTCCTGGCAAGGGCTTAGTAAGCGGATCAGCGATATTGTCTGCAGAGGCCACTCGTTCGAAAGTGATGTCTCCTCTTTCCACAATCTCCCGGATGATGTGGTATTTCCTCAGTACGTGTTTGGATCTTTGATGAGACCTTGGTTCCTTTGCTTGAGCAACGGCACCCGTGTTGTTACAGTACACCGGGACTGGACCAACAAATTCAGGAATGACGCCCAACTCTTGGACGAACTTCCTCATCCAAACGGCCTCTTTAGCAGCAGCTGATGCTGCAATGTATTCAGCCTCAGTGGTGGAATCCGCTGTGGTGTCCTGCTTGGAACTTTTCCAAGAGACAGCACCGCCATTGAGCATGAACACAAATCCAGAGGTTGACTTCGAGTCATCCACGTCACTTTGGAAGCTAGAGTCGGTATAGCCTTCCAATTTTAGTTCTCTTTCTCCATATACCATGAACATATTCTTAGTCCTTCGTAAGTACTTAAGAATGTCCTTCACGGCTTTCCAATGCATTTGACCGGGATTAGCTTGATATCTGCTCGTGACACTCAGAGCAAATGATACATCCGGTCTGGTAGATATCATCCCATACATGATACTACCTATGGCTGAAGCATATGGTACATGTGTCATTTTCTCTATCTCTTCATCCGTCTTGGGACACATAGACTTGGATAGAGAAACTCCATGACACATGGGTAGATGTCCTCTCTTGGACCCATCCATTGAAAACCGTTTCAATATGGTGTCGATGTAGGTTGATTGAGTGAGTCCTATCATTCTCTTAGATCTATCTCTATAGATCTGTATCCCAAGAATGTAGGATGCCTCACCCAAATCCTTCATCGAGAATCTACCTGATAACCATATCTTTGTTGACTGCAACATCCCTACATCATTCCCAATGAGTAGGATGTCATCAACATAAAGTACTAAGAATGTCACAGCATCCTTAACTACTTTCTTGTACACGCACGGTTCCTCCGGGTTCTTGATGAAACCAAAATCTTTTATTGTTTCATCAAATTTCTGGTTCCAACTTCTTGATGCTTGTTTTAGACCATAAATTGATCTCTGAAGCTTGCATACCTTATGCTCGCTTCCCATGGATGTGAACCCCTCCGGCTGCTTCATATAGATTTTTTCCTTAATGTCTCCATTAAGAAAAGCAGTCTTCACATCCATTTGCCATATCTCATAGTCATACCATGCAGCTATGACAATAAGGATTCTTATGGACTTGAACATTGCAACTGGTGAAAAGGTTTCATCATAGTCAACTCCTTGTCTTTGAGTGTAACCTTTCGCCACCAATCGCGCCTTGTAGGTCAATACCTTACCATCAGGCCCAAGCTTTCTCTTGTAGATCCATTTACACCCTATTGGAACAATTCCATCAGGAGGATCTACTAAAGACCAAACTTGGTTTGTATGCATTGAATCCAATTCAGACTGCATAGCTTCAAGCCATAAATTTGAATCCGCATCAGAAATTGCTTCCTTGAAGTTTCTTGGATCACATCCAATGTCGGGTTCATCTTGATCCCCTTCAAGAAGAAGACCATATCGAACAGGAGGTCTAGAAGTCCTCTCGGATCTTCTAGGTTCAGGCGTGTCCAGTAATGGTTCCTGAGGCGTAGGATCGTTATTTTGTATTTCGGGTTCTTCTCGAACTTCTTCGAGTTCCATCATCTCGCCTTTCTTATCCAATAAGAACTCCTTCTCCAAGAAGGTGGCATTCCTAGAAACAAACACCTTTGTTTCAGCAGGATAATAGAAATAATATCCGATTGAATTCTTCGGATACCCTACAAAATAACATAAGCTGGATCGACTATCCAACTTATCTCCCACTGTCTGCTTCACGTAAGCAGGACATCCCCAAATCCTTAAGTACGAATACTTAGGAGCTTTGCCATTCCATAACTTGTATGGTGTTTTGTCCACTGCTTTAGTGTGGACGTTGTTCAACAACAATACCGCCGTTTCAAGCGCATAGCCCCAAAACGAAGGTGGAAGCTCAGTGAAGCTCATCATGGATCGAACCATGTCCAACAAAGTTCGATTACGACGCTCCGATACACCATTAAGCTGTGGTGTCATAGGAGGAGTCCACTGAGAGAGAATCCCATTCTCTTTTAGATAGTCCAAAAAATCGGTACTTAAGTATTCTCCACCTCGATCCGATCGAAGTGCTTTAATACTTTTACCTAGCTTATTTTCTACTTCAGCCTTGAATTCTTTGAACTTTTCAAATGCTTCATACTTATATTTCATTAAATATAAATACCCATACCTTGAATAATCATCAGTAAAGGTAATGAAGTAGGTGTGGCCATGTTGAGTCCCAACTCTAAATGGACCACAAACATCTGTATGGATCAAATCCAACAGATTTTGACTACGCTCAGATTTCCCCTTAAATGGAGATTTAGTCATTTTCCCTTTTAGGCAGGATTCACAAGTAGGTAGAGAGTTAATATCAGACATATCAAACATGCCCTCTCCCACTAGCTTGTTCATCCTCCTTGAGGAAATATGACCTAGTCTAGCGTGCCAAAGGTTTGCCGGGTTTTGACTATCGATTTTCCTTTTGTTTGTTGTCGCCGGTTTATCAACATAATTTATTGGAACGTCTTTTAGTTTTAAGTTGTATAGATCGTTTTCAAGTTGTCCATTTCCAATCAAACATTCATTCTTGTAAATATTGCAAATCCCATTCACAAAATTGCAAGAATAACCATCTCTATCTAGCATAGAAACAGAAATAATGTTTTTAATTAAATCCGGAACAAATAAAACATCTCTTAAAAATAACTTAAAACCGTTCTGCAAAATTAAACAAACATCTCCAATGGCTGTAGCTTCAACTCTGGAACCATTCCCGAGCCTCAGCTGGGTCTCACCCATTCTAAGCCTGCGACTTCTTGTCATCACCTGCAAATCATTGCAAATGTGAGATCCACATCCGGTATCCAATACCCAAGAAGTAGTATTAAGTGAAATGTTTATTTCAATATAGAACATACCCTTTGCAGTTCCCAACTGCTCTAGATATTCCTTGCAGTTGCGCTTCCAATGACCGGGCTTCTTGCAGTAATGGCAAACATCCTTGGATTTTCCATTGTTTGAAGCCTTTGTCTTGTGCTTCTTCTCGGGTTCGACTTTCTTGGGTGGGGCAGAACGTTTCTTACCCTTCGTACTTGGCCCCTTCTTAGCAGAAGATGAGGAGCCCACCAAGAAAGCTGGTTTATCCTTCTTTAGTGTGGATTCATATGTCACAAGCATATTGACCATCTCTTCAAGGGTGGCTTCTATCTTGTTCATATTAAAATTTACCACAAATCCGTCAAACGAAGAAGGAAGAGACAGAAGCAGTAAATCCACGTTGAGTTCATGCTCCAACACCAAATCAAGAGTTGCTAACTTCTGTATGAGCCAAATCACTCGTACCCCATGATCACGGACCGAAGTCCCTTCACGCATGCGACACGTCATTAGCTCCTTAACAGTAGCGAACCTTTCAGCCCTCGATTGAGCCCCAAAAAGTTCCTTGAGTTGAGCGTGAATGTCAGCAGCATTCACGGTGTCCTCAAATCGCCTCTGGAGTTCATCAGACATCGAGGCTTGCATATAGCATTTGGTCTTGATGTCATGGTCCCACCATGCATCAAGTTTGGCCAATTCCTCCGGACTTACGTCAGCTGGTGCTTCCTTCGGAAGTGATTTCTCTAATACGTAGAGCATCTTCTCCGAAGTCAAGACAATCTTCAACTTCCGGAACCATTCCGTATAGTTTGCGCCAGTCAACTTGTTTTGTTCGAGGATCGAGAATAATGGATTACGCGAATTCATTGTATGAAATACTGAAAAGAAAAACAGACATATATCAATGATTGTTTAAGCAATTTACTAAGACATAAAATAGGCGAATTTAATTTTATGAATCTCACTCCCACTATTTTAACGATTTCACTACCCTCTAGTGAAAACGGGAAACTTTTTCCTTAGTGAGAACATGGAGTCCAATTGACAAACTTATGGTCCCGAATAATATCAGCCAACCATAATTCTCAAAAGGTAGAGCCCAATTGCTTCCAAAGCAACCCCCATGTATTTACCTCATGTCCAATAAGGGCCCAATAATATGACGCCGTTTATAGTGACATGTCAAGATGACCCATCAATATTAAGTTGTGATGGACGGTCGCCATGTGGATCCCCCAATAATATGAGCCGATCCCATGGGAGTTCCACCCAACTTACAACATGTGTCGATCCAATGTACAGCTTTCCGACGGACGGGCCCCCCCAATAATATGAGCCGGACCGTATCCGCGGGTAGCATCACATACATTGACCGTTGATGGAAGGTAGGAACATTTAAACAAATTTAAATTTCCTTTATTTATCTTGATATAAATTTTAAATCATATTTAATATGAGGGATTTTTAATTATGAAAATTTGTCTCATCATTTTTCAATTTATTGTATGCTTGCCGGATTCATACAATTATGTCTAAAACATGCATACAATCATAATATCATATATTATATATAGGATGATCGATTCCATTTCTAATTGACTCGTGGTTGCCAATCACGAGTCTTAGTCCAATCCTAGGTAATATGCAGTATGCAATGCAATCCTATTACATTAGCTTCCAATTTACATTTCTTCGTCTTTATTGTCTGCTGGGCCCACCATCTTCAAATCTTGATCTCCCACTAAATCTAATGTATTTACAATAAATAGCAATGACAAGTAGGGGATACATTTTAGGGGTGGGAACGGGCCATAAACCAAGCCCACTTTTATTACATATGACATTCATATTGGGCCATAAACCAGGCCCATTAATAAAACCAACAACAATAAAACAAATGTAAATTCCTAACATACACCTACAAAATTGGTCATGGCAATCGATCATCCTTATCCAATAACATTTAATTCAAAATTAATTTATTGGATATCATGCATATGGCAATTTAAATTTAAACAGGATAAAATCATATTTTATATATAAAATCATATTTTACATATAAAATCATATTTTACCTTTTATTAAATAAAATCATATTTTATCTACAGAATCTAATTTTATAGATAAAATAATATTTTACTTAATATATACATAAGATCAAATCTTATCATCAATTGTACCAAAAATAATTGATTTCAAAATTCAATTTAAGGATAAAATATTAAAATTTTCCAAAAATTCAAATTTATCCAAAAATCAATTTTAAAATTTTCGGACTCGAACAATTCGATCCGATGCCTCGTGAACCAATCAAAAACAATTTTTGACCGGACCAAAAATAAAATTTTAACACATTAAAATTAATTTAAATAAAAAAAATAATTTTTCCCGCGGGCCGCCCGGGACACTCCCGAGCCGGCCCGCACCCGTGGGCGCGGGCCGGGGCAGCCCGGCTGCCCCTTTAGGGCAGCGACAATCGCTGCCCTGGCGGCCCTGTGCGCCCCCTTTGGGCGACGCCGTGCGCCGCCCGGGGCAGCGACCGTCGCTGCCCGGGTTTTGCCCGAAAAAAAAAAATTTTTTTTATTTAAAATATTTATTTTGTTTTAAAAAACCAAGACTCAAAAATTTTTGTACAATCGATTAATTTAATCGTTTGATCTGAGCAACCTGGCTCTGATACCACTGTTGGGTAACTGGCGTTCAGATCAATCACGATTGATACCCGGTGCAGCGGAAGTTTAAAATTTTTAGTATGGAACAATTCCATAGTGTGGGTATCAACCATACGATTAAATTATTTGTGTGTGTAAAATTAAATAACTATTATTAAATTTTACCTTCAATCTCGAAGCGAGATTATTGGACATCACACAGATTTCTCTGCGCTTCTTGTATCTCCCTGGAACTGATGAACAAGCTTTCCTTCAATCAGGTCCACGAATAGAGGTTTAATCCCTCTGATAGATTGCACTAGAAAATCTATCAGAAGTTTTCTACGAAGAGAATAAACGAATTTGATTCGCTATTCCAGACTGCAATTCAAAATCACAGACCGGAATTTCTCAGGCAGAGAAAGGGAAGGGGCGGCCGAACTGAGAGGGGAGGCTAGGGTTTTTCGAAAAATCCTGTCTCAATTATGACCAGTTGTGTGTAATTTCTGTACTGCAATAACTTATTTATAATGCAGGCCACTAACACCTTAGGGCCCATTAGTCATAAGTTGAGGCCCGACAAGCAAAGCCCGCATGTTCAGAAATTAATATAAAATTCATCGTGACTCCGATTGATAAACCGATTTTACCAATGTGCACAGAGAAACCATTTCTGCACATTTTAAAGTCAAGATAAATTTTCCTGAATCCGAATTCAGTGGTTTCCAAAAATGTACATCCCTATGTCATTTTAGGAAATCCTACTCCCTTACTCTTATTTAAGAAGTCCAACTTCTTTATTCATTAAATTTAACTCTTTAAATTTAACTATCTCAACGGGGATTAAAACTCCATTACACTGTGTGACCCTCAATGGTTCAGGGATACAGCTAGCCGTGGGCTCACAACTCCTTGTGACTCGGAACAACGATTTCCGACTTGCCCAACGAATCATGGTAAAGCGCCTAGCAACATCGCCCCATGATTCCCTAGGTATCACTGATAGTGCCTACAAGAACCAGTAGATTTTGGTTAGCGTACAGTACGGTCCCTTCATCCATATATCCCGATCGAATCAACAACCATTGGTATATCGAGAGTCGCTCAAGATTCGATAACTATGCAATACATCTTGAAGATCAAATTAGTGACATCGCATGTGCTACTAAGAAACCATTTCTTAAATCACATCAAGTACTCTGGCCAGAGATTCGTCACACTAATATCTCCTCAGATCGCATAGGATATCCACACTCGCAAGTATGTGGTGAATCCTTGACAACAATGCATCGACTCCTATATGTGTTGTAACTGTACCCAATCCCGACACCTGATGACCCCCATAGAGTCGGTAAACGAGTCAAAGCACAGTACTAGCATATAGAGTCTCCATGATGTTTCAAGTAGTAAGGACTAATGGTGTACAACCAAAACCGCGAACTTTATCCACTCGATAAGTGATAACCACTTGGAAAGTCCGGATAGGGTAGTTCGATTATTCATCCTATGAATATCCATTTGCATGCTTCGAACATCTCCATGTTCCCTACCAATGAAACGTGGTACTCCGCATCGCAAAGCTAGTCTCAAACTCGAGCGATCCTTATCCTTATTATCGGACGGCTCAATCGACTAGGAACAGTTTAGAATATACAGTGACTATAAGATGTATTTCATGATAGACATCCCCATGTTCTACCACATCTTACATACACTATAGTATATTCAAGGTCTTTATCAAAACAACAATAGTATATCATAATATAACAATATGAAGAAAGATAAAGTCATTGCCATTAATAAAAGTGTAAATTACATTAAACAAAAGATCGTTTGTACAAAGAGTCATCAAAGCCCATAGCCACAAGTTGGCTCACTGGGCACCCACTCTTTCACGATGCCTTTCTGTTCACAAAAATTTATAAAACTCTCATTTTGAAATTCAGTTCCGTGGTCACTACGGATCAGTTTTATTGAAAGATTTTTCTCATTCTCAACTCGTTTGACAAAAGTTTTAAAATAATCAAAGGCATAATTTTTGTGGGCTAAAAACAATGTCCATGTATAGCGTGAGAAATCATCCACAATGACAAATGCATAAAGCTTCCCTCCTAGGCTAGCGTTCCTCGAGGGACCATATAGATCTAGGTGAAAAAGTTCAAGGGGCATAGAAGTTGATACAAAAATTTTGCTTTTAAAAGATTCCCTTGTGTGTTTGCCAAGTTGACACACATCACAAACATAATCTAATTTTAAATTGAGTTTTGGCATACCAACAACTAAATCAAGTTTAAAAAGTTTTTCTATGGTACTAGGACCAACATGACCTAGTCGTATATGCCAAAAAATGTTGTCATCAACATTCAAGGATACAAGGCTTTTAATATTTGATAAAGATAAATTATTTAAAGAAACCCTGTATACATTTTCACTTCTATATCCTTTGAAATTTATGAATTTGTCAGATGTGAGTGATATAGTGCAGTGTTGGGGAGTGAATTTGACTTCATAACCTCTATCGCACAATTGACTTATGCTTAGTAAATTATGCTTAAGTCCTTTCACTAGGAGTACATCATCAATCAAGCAGGATTTAGAAATACCTAATGAGTCGATTCCTTCGATAACTCCTTTGATGTTGTCTCCAAAGGTGACAGTTCTTTTCTCCTTTGGTTTGACCGATTGGAGTAGTTCTTTTTTTCCCATCATATGTCTAGAACATTCACTGTCTAGATATCATATGCTAGGAAGAATAGTTTTCCTATTTCCCTACAAGAATTTATTTTGGTACCCTTCAGTTCTTTTGGGTCCACAGTGTTAGAAAAGAGAGATAAAAAATGGACTTCTAAGAGTTCAGTCTCTCATAGCAACATCATCGCCACTTTACAAGAGTGCTCCCAGTAGTAGGTAGGGCTATGGCCTCTTTAAAAACCTATTTCCTTGGACAGAGCAACGTTCATCAGGAAGACCAGTCGCTAGTCAAGGCAGTTTAAACCAGTCTATGATGAACTCATTTAGATCATGATCTCATAATGTCGACTGATGAGTTGTTAAGTACTCTTAGGCCTCCATTTCATATAGCTCTTTTGAACATATTGATATTTCAAAGATCTACATTTATGTCTAGCATGACCTATTTTACAACAGTAAGAGCATGTAGGGGGTAATCTCATTTTTGCTTTAGCAATGAGGCTAGTAAAGTCTATAGATTTCTTACCATATCCTATTCCACCCTTATCAAAACTACATTTTCTGCATGCTTAGTAAATTATTCAATTTATTACTACTAACATTAAACTTATCAAATGATTTTTCTAAGTGAGCTATGTCATCCTTTAATCTTAGGTTTTCATGCTCCTTAGTTTCTAATTCATTTTTGAGGTTTCTATTTTCCTTTCTGTAGCGACCCTACCCGGATCTGCTACCTAATCAGAGTTAAGAGCATAATTAAACATGCATTAAATAAATCGCTACGGAAGACTTAAATAAAAACAGACCGGCAGAATACAACCGGTTAAATAAATTCGATTTATACAATCAAATCGAATAAATAGCCTAAAGGCAAAACCTACAGCTCATCTTGCTGTCTTCACTGATCACTGGCTACTCCAAGCTCCTGGTGCTCCACCCTGCACCTACACCTACCCCGTCAAATGGGGTGTCCAGATACACAAAAAAAGACTGGACGTGAGCTCTAAGCTCAATACGAAAGCACTAGGTAAAACATACAAATATGATGCATGCAAATGATAGGGTATCCATATCTGGAATAACTGTATATAACTGCTCAGTAATGGCGCCTAGGACATGAGTGGTACAACCCGGGGAGAAAACCCTGCGTACACTGCTCATTCCTACAGGACGTGGACCGTGTCCCCCGATGCTAGCCACCCATGACCCATCAGTCAATAAGCCCTAGACATCAACCATCCAGACAGGGCTGAGCGGCCCTACGTGGCTCATCTCATAAGATGGATAGGCACAATATGATATGCACATGCTGCATAATAAATGACATACAAAATGCAACATATAAGCATGCAAAACCCGCTGGCTATCTCAGTCTGTACTTGCGTACCTTACTACAGGCAGTTTCTAGCAGTCCCACTCTAGGTTCCAAGCCTATATCAGCTCTACAATGCAAATACCCATGCATCAATAATTAAGCTCTAAAAGCCTTAACTAAGCTATTGCATACTCCTAAATAATTTAAGGAGACCATAGCTATACCTGCGTCCGTCGTCAGCCCGCTGATGACAATTGCCTCAAAACTAGGCCACAGCTCCGCCTCGATGCCTGGATCGCTATGCTACTTCCGGATTCCCAATAGGATGCCTAGAACTCCCTAGATATGAGTTAGAAGGCTTAGGAATCAGAGAGAAGAGAGGGAAAGGTGCACTTGAAAATGAAATCTCGGCCCCTTATTTATAGACGGAGTTCGGATCCTCCGAACCCGGTTCGGAACGTCCGAACACGATCGGAACCTCCGATCCCACCTTCGGAGCGTCCGATCGCCCAATATTACGTCAGCCATGATGTCACCTTGCTGGCATAAGCGATGACGTGTGCCCTGGTCCCGATCGGAACGTCCGATCTTGCCGACGGAGCTTCCGATCTCGATCGGAGCCTCCGATCCTGGGTTCGGAGCTTCCGAACCCTCCGGACCTTCGGGACCTTCCCGGCTACTTTCGAGTGTCCTGAATCCATTTCTGGACTCCGTTAACTCTTTTGGAGTTTCCTTAATCATGTTTTACTTAACCTAAACATGATTACACGATTAATATACTCATTAATCGCTAATTCTGGATACGGGTCACTACAATTTCTAAGTGACTTAGCCATATCAAACATATGTTTATATGCATGTAGTAATTCATCATAGGAAGATACCTCATCGTCGTCGTCAGAGACGATGTCATCACTCCTAGCCATGAGGCAGATGTTAGCTTCCTCCTCGTCATCATCGCTGTCGCTCCAAGTCGCTATTAGGGCTTTCTTCTTGCCTTTGTCAACCTTTTTTTTGAGAGAACACTCATTTGCATAGTGGCTTTGTTGTTGACAATTGTAGCATGTTACTTCCTTGTCCGTCTTCTTTTTGAAGTTGTTTTCTCGCATAAATCTTTTGAATTTTCTTGCGAAGAGTGCCATATCATCTTCTTCTTTGACTTGGGTAGATAAGGCAATCCCCTTTGCCTTGGTCTTTTCATCCTCCCTCTTTGACTCTTTCCTTGTAGACACTTCTAACTCATGGGTTTTAAGGGTCCCATGAAGTTGATCAAGGTCATACGACGCGGTGTCGCCTTTGTTGAACTCAATGATGGCAGTCCTCTTGGCATCCCACTCCATGGATAAGGCGCGTAGAGCTCTCCTCCATACTTGTTTGGTTGGATATTGTTCTCCAAGTTGGGCTAGCTCATTGATGATTTGAGAGAGCCTTCGAAACATTGTATCTACGTCTTCATTGGATTCCATCTCAAATGTCTCGTATTTGAATTGTAGAAGATCTATCTTTGTCTCTTTGTGTATATTTTTAATACGTAAATTCGCATGCATAATTAGGAAATTTATTTATTTGAAATTTTAGATTATGGGTTAAATATTTACGTGAAATTATTTGTGCATGTTTTAAGTTTTTTTTAAGCATTTAATTCATAATTAGTGATTTTCATGATTTATGGAAATTTAATTATTTTATCGCGTAGACGGAACCGTGGACGGACGAGATGACAACTTTCTATCCAATTTATTTCATGAGCCTTTTAAGAGCCCAAAAATATTATTTTGAGTTTTGTTTCCTCAAAATTATCAGTATTTAATTTTATATAATTTTAGGAGTCCATTTTTTATTCAAAATAAGCCAAAATAATGACTTTTTATTATCTTTAAAATTCCCTTAATTATATATTTCGGGATTTTATTAAAGTTATCAGATTTTAAATATTATTTAGAGCTTTTAAGTTATATATTGTATATTTAATATCCTTAGTAATATTTTAATTATTCCAAAACTCTATTTTAATTAAAAACACCCTAATTCTACCCCAAACCCTCACGCCTCCAAGCTCTCAGCCGACACCTCCTTGCATCTTCATCTTCTTCATCGGCTAGCAATCTCCAAGGCTCCATAGCCACGATTTTGAAGCTTCCGAGTTGAGTCATCGTCGTCCCGTCGTCCTGGACTCGTCACCTACGCCTTTTCTCTTCAAACTTCGGTGCAAGGCATGATTCTTTCTCTATTTTTCATGCCATATCAGTTATTATGCGTGTGTGTGTGTAGGCATCAAACTTTTCATTGAAATTTTCAGTAAAACAAATCGGATTTCTGGAGGTATGCACATGGTTCTTTGATTTCATTAACATACTCACGTTTTTATGGTTATGGGCATGCATGGCTGCTGGTCCATGGTTCAGAGGGGGGTCTTAGGGTCCCTAGGCTTGGTTTGGTTGGATGGTTAAGGCTGGAACAGGGCTGGAGTCGAGCTGCATCAGTTCTGGGTCCAAGGGTTCGCAGGTTAGGGTTTGGGAGAAGAGGGGTCGGCTGGGGCATGCAGGGCTGAGAACCAGCCGACCCATGGCCAGGTTAGGACCGGCAGGACCTTGGGAAGGTCCTGCCGGTGGCGGTCCGGCCAGTCGTGGTTGGACTGAAGCGGCAGCAGCCCTTGAACGGCTGCTGCACGCAGCCTAGGGCAGCTGCGAGGGGGGGGCTTCGGGTTATGGGTTTGGGGTGGATTCTGGGTCGGGTAGGGGTCTGGTCGGGTCTGGGTAGTATCAGGGTCGGGTCAGGTGGTCCGGGTCTGGGTTAGGTGGGCCGGGCTCGGGTATTTTAAATTTTTAAGTATTTAATGGTTCAAGTGCATTTTGGGCTTTTAAAATTAGTTAGAAAATTATTTGGGCCTCCAAATAATTTTATTTGGGCTTTTTAAATTATTTTTAAGTTAGCCCAATAATTTTTATGGGCTCGTGGGCCCGTAGGAATTATTGGGCCAGTCTTTGGGCTTTTGGGTCCATTGGGCCGGAATAGAATGTTATTGGGCCAGGATTGTTCTAATGGGCTTTAAGTAATTATTTGGGCTCAGAATAATTATTGTTGGGCTTAAGTATGTTAATGGGCCAGTCTCAGTGTTAATGGGCCAAAATTTTAAGAAAATGGGCTTGAGTGTTAGGGCCAGCAGTTCAGTACAACCCATGAGAAATTGCATGTGTCCTGAATATATATTTAATTATTTTTAATCATGGAAGTTATTTTTAATATTTATATGTTAGTATGAAATTAAATTAAGTAAATATGAAGGACACACATTTTATTTAAGTACATGCATTCATGAAATAATTTTTTTTATGCATGATTTAATGTTTAAGGTTGAGCAAAAGAAAATAATTTTTATGTTGGAAGTTGAAGTAGTGTGACAATTTGAGGGGGATTCGTCCCCATATGTGAACTATTGAAGGGCAGTTTACTGCCAATTTAAGAGGTGATTCGTCACCGCCACGTACGTTGGTTTACCACGCTGATTAGTATTTAATGTATGTATGGTTACACTATGGATACAACCTTTCGATGTTAGAAAATACTTTGCTCAACATTGTTTATGTATTATTATGATATTTAAGTTTAATTTAAGTTATGTTATGTCATGATATTTTTTTAAGCATGCTCATTTATGTATATGTTATGTATTAGTACTAAAGTGATTTAAATTATTTTTAAACCCTTGTTATGTTAGCATGTTGGGCCTCTAGGCTCACTACACTGGTATGGTGCAGATGAGTACGTAGAGGAGGATGTGGTACCCACCGGCGGCGAGGACCTATGAGCGGACATGCAGTGACCCCGTGACCGTGACCGTTGTCTGAGTCTATATGCATGTTTCGAATATTTTATCATGTTATACATTTTTATTTATTTTCAGTAATTGACACTATGGGATGTTTTTATTGAAATATTTTCAGTGCATGCAAAACTTTAATTTATTTTGTTTTTGTCAGTATTTTATTAAACGCATGACTCAGATATTTAATTTATGAAATATTAATTTTTCGAATTGTTGCATTATTTTATTCAAGTTATTTATCTTTAAATCTATTTATTCTGTGCATATATGTATGGGCATGTATGTACATATTTTTACTTAGTAAGTATAAAAAAAATTTCCGCATATTTATTTATATTTAGAGAGTTAGGGTCGTTTCAGTTGGTATCAGAGCACGGTCTTTGGAGGGGTCATTACTGCTATGCGAGCTCAGAAATCCACGCTACCGGTCTGTAAGTTTTAAGTGATTATAGCATGATTTACTTTTAAGAATTTAAGTTAGCATTAATGTTAAAACACTTAGTTATGCATGGCGATTTACGTAAAGAAATATGTGGTGGTGCAGAATGCCTCCGAGACCTATGAACAGACGTGGGGAATCTCCACCTCCACCTCCTCAGAACTCTCTTGCAGCATTGGAGCAGGCCAATGCTAATATGATGGCAGGGATTACTGCTCTGTTGGAGCAGCAGGCTACACGTCCTAGACTGTCCCACGAGGAGGACGTAGCTGAGCAGTTCCAGAAGAAGGGACCAAAGGAGTTCACTGGTACCACCGATCCTTTGGTGGCTGAGGGGTGGATTCGCTCTTTGGAGTCCATCTTTGCATATATGGGGATCACAGATGCCGACAGGGTAAACTGTGCGACTTATATGATGAGGGGAGATGCAGCCCTTTGGTGGGAGGGTGCTGCCAGGGGAGTACATCTTCCTACACTGACTTGGACGGAGTTTAGGCGTATCTTCTACGCCAAGTATTTCACGGAGGATGTGCCAGTCGCATGATCCGGAAGTTTATGAGTCTCCGACAGGGGGACAGGTCAGTGGCTGAGTATGTGAGATAGTTCGAGAGGGGCTGTCACTTTGTGCCTCTGATTTCAGACAGTCCACCGGAGAAGATGAGGCAGTTTGTGGAGGGTCTGAAGGCGGATATCAAGCATGATATTCGCATGGCGGACGTCCCTACTTATGAGACTGCAGTCAGTAGAGCCTTGCGTTCTGAGGAGGGTAGGAGAGAGATCCAGAGGGAGCAGCAGGGTAAGAGGCAGTTTCAGTCTGGGTATCAGCGACCATCTTCGCAGCCTCCTGCGATGAAGCAGTTTGCTGGGCCGTCTAAGGGCCCGAATCAGCAGCAGAGGCCACAGCAGCCGAGGGGCGGGGCCCCTAATACTGGAGGTTTTCCTACTTGCCCGAAGTGTCAGAAGATGCATTCGGGACCTTGTCTTTTGGGAGCAGGAGTTTGTTTCCACTGTAGAGAGCCAGGGCACCAGATAGCTAATTGCCCGAGGAAGAAGAACACTGCTGGTAGAGTGTTCGTTATGCAGGCAGAGGAGGCAGACCCAGACACCTCCTTGATCACCGGTATATCTTACCTCTAGTATTTTATAATTTCTTCCTTTGGTTAAGAATTTTGTTTTTCTTGTGAAATTGTTGTTATTTGGGTTACCTATCTGCATGTTAGAATAAGAAGCATGTTTTACTTGTGATTAGAATTAAGGGTTATTAGTGACTCATCTTTGGGGGAAAGTTTGGTAGTGGTATGAAGTTGTTGGGATTCTTCTGCATGCAGTGAGAATTCTAGTTGGAGGCAACTCCACGTTTGCGTTGCTAGATTCAGGGGCTACGCATTCGTTTATCTCCCTGAAGTTTATCAGACGGATATGCATCACACCTGAGATTGTTGACAGTGGTTATGATGTCACTATGCCGTCAGGGCAGATTATTACTACCTCTAATGTCATCCGAGAGCTGGAGTTGGAGCTTCAGGGGCACTCCATTCACGCAGATGTAGTGGTTTTGCCGTTGAGCGGATTTGATTTGATATTGGGTATGGACTGGTTGACAGTCAATGGAGCTTCGATTGACTTTCGTCGGAGATCAGTGTCAGTGAAACTATCAGAAGGCGACCCGTTTACCTTCCATGCATCTCAGAGCAGTGATATTCCTCAGGTGATATCTCTTATTCAGGCGAGGAAGTTGTTGAGACGGGGTTGCCAGGGTTTTCTAGCAAGTATTGTCACGGCCCCAGAACCATCTAGCAGATCATTATCAGAGATAGAGGTGGTTCGTGACTTTTCGGATGTCTTTCCGAAGGATGTTGCAGGAATTCCACCAGTGAGAGATGTGGAGTTCAGCATCGACTTAGTGCCAGACACCGTGCCTATATCTAAGGCACCGTACAGGCTTGCTCCTACAGAGATGAAAGAGTTGAAGGAGCAGATTCAGGAGTTATTAGAGAAAGTCTTTGTTCGTCCTAGATTTTCTCCATGGGGAGCTCCAGTATTATTTGTGAAGAAGAAGGATGGCAGTATGAGATTGTGCATCGATTATCGAGAGCTCAACAGGGTAACAGTGAAGAATAAGTACCCACTGCCGAGGATAGCGGACTTATTTGATCAGTTACAGGGAGCTTTGGTGTTCTCCAAGATCGACCTGCGATCTGGTTATCATCAGCTGCGAGTTAGAGATGCAGATGTGTCCAAGACTGCTTTCCGGAAACGTTATGGGAATTACGAGTTCTTAGTGATGCCATTTGGGATGACCAATGCTCCATCGGTTTTCATGGATCTCATGAACCGAGTATTTCAGCCGTATCTTGATCAGTTCATCATAGTCTTCATTGATGATATCTTGATCTACTCTAGGAGCATTGAGGAGCATAGGCAGCATCTTCCAGCCTTGCAGACTTTGAGGGAGCATCGTTTGTATACCAAGTTCAGCAAGTGCGAGTTTTGGATCGAGCAGGTGGAATTTCTTGGCCACATTATTTTGAGAGATGGGATTGCAGTGGATCAGTCGAAGGTTGAGGCAGTGCAGAAATGGAGTATTTCGAGGAATGCTTCGGAGATTCGCAGTTTCTTGGGTTTGGCAGGATATTATAGGAAGTTCATCAAGGGTTTTTCCTCTATTGCAGTACCCTTGACTTCCTTAACCAAGAAGAACGCGAAGTTTATTTGGAGTTCAGACTGTCAGAGGAGCTTCGACCAGCTGAAGGAAGCACTCACTACTGCACCGGTTTTAGCGATGATAGTACCACACGAGGAGTTAGTGGTGTACACCGACGCGTCTAAGCTAGGTTTAGGCGCAGTACTTATGCTGTGTGGTAAGGTTATTGCTTATGCGTCGAGGTAGTTGAAGATTCATGAGCAGAACTACCCGACGCATGACTTGGAGTTAGCAGCAGTGGTTTTCGCTTTGAAAATATGGAGGCACTATCTGTATGGCGAGAAGTGCAAGATTTTCACTGATCACAAGAGCCTCAGTACTTCTTCACTCAGAAGGAGTTGAACATGAGGCAACGGAGATGGTTGGAGTTGGTGAAGGATTACGACTGTGACATTAGCTACCATCCGGGTAAAGCTAATGTAGTGGCCGATGCTTTGAGTCGGAAGTCGTCAGTGGTATCGTGTTTGTCAGTGCAGTTACCACTGCAGAGCGAGATTCAGAGGTTTGATTTGGAGTTTTACTCAAGTGGTCATGCACCGAGCTTGTCAGTGTTGACGGTGCAGCCGATTCTACGGGATCGAATTAGGGATGAATAGTCTACTGATGAGGAGTTGCAGCGTTGGAGACAGAGAGATGAGGCCAAGGGTAGTCTTCTGTATACAGTTGTGGATGACATTGTTCAGTACCGTGGTAGGATGTGGGTACCGAACGTCGATCAGTTGAGAGCTGAGATTCTAGCAGAGGCTCACACATCTCCGTACTCAATTCACCCCGGAAGTACGAAGATGTACCGAGATTTGCAGCTATTGTATTGGTGGCCCGAGATGAAGAGAGACATCGGGAGAGTTGTGTCAGAGTGCTTGACATGTCAGCAGGTCAAGGCTGAGCATCAGCGTCCAGCAGGACTTCTTAGACCTCTTCCTATTCTGGAATGGAAATGGGAGAACATTACGATGAACTTTGTAGTTGGTTTACCGAGGAGTGCCAGAGGTTGCACAGCTATTTGGGTGATCGTGGATAGACTCACCAAGTCAGCTCATTTCTTACCCGTGAGGACTACTTACATGTTGACACAATATGCAGAGCTTTACATCAAGGAGATTGTTAGACTGCATGGCATACCAGTGTCGATTGTGTCAGACAGAGATCCGAGATTTACATCCGCATTTTGGAAGAGTTTGCACACATCATTGGGGACTAGACTTCTGTTCAGCACAGCGTTCCATCCCCAGACAGATGGTCACTCTGAGAGAGTGATCCAGGTTCTCGAGGATCTACTGAGAGCTTGTGTCATCGACTTGCAGAGCTCGTGGGAGACTAGACTGCCATTAGTGGAGTTTACCTATAACAACAGTTTTCAGTCGTCTATAGGTATGACTCCTTATGCAGCATTGTACGGGAGGAGATGCAGATCTCCTGTGCATTGGGATGAGGTTGGTGAGAGGATTTTACTTGGTCCTGAGATCGTGCAGTAGACAGCTGACATTGTGACTCAGATTCGGGATCGTATGAGGACTGCTCAGAGTCGTCAGAAGAGTTATGCAGATACTCGACGACGAGATTTGGAGTTTGCAGTAGGTGATCACATGTTTCTGAGAGTGTCACCTATGAAGGGAGTGGTACGATTTGGCCGGAAAGGCAAGCTTAATCCGAGGTATATAGGGCCATTCGAGATCTTGGAAAGAGTTGGCACGTTGGCCTACCGTTTAGCTCTACCGCCAGGGCTTGCAACAGTGCACAACGTTTTCCATGTATCCATGCTTCGGAGATATGTCTCTAACCCGTCGCATGTGTTGGATTTCGAGCACTTGCAGTTGCCACCTGATCTAGTTTATGAGGAGAGGCCAGCGCGGATCTTGGCTAGGGAGGAGCGGAGACTTAGGACGCGAGTCATACCGATGGTCAGAGTCCAGTGGCTGAATCACTCGGAGGAGGAAGCTACTTGGGAGACCGAGGCAGATATGAGGACTCGTTTCCCGGAGTTGTTTGGGTAAGTACTTTAATTTCGAGGACGAAATCCAATTTAAGGGGGGGAGAATTGTAACACCGGGTATTTTTAATACGTAAATTCGCATGCATAATTAGGAAATTTATTTATTTGAAATTTTAGATTATGGGTTAAATATTTACGTGAAATTATTTGTGCATGTTTTAAGTTTTTTTTAAGCATTTAACCCATAATTAGTGATTTTTATGATTTATGGAAATTTAATTATTTTATCGCGTAGACGGGACCGTGGATGGACGAGATGACAACTTTCTATCCAATTTATTTCATGAGCCTTTTAAGAGCCCAAAAATATTATTTTGAGTTTTATTTCCTCAAAATTATCAGTATTTAATTTTATATAATTTTAGGAGTCCATTTTTTATTCAAAATAAGCCAAAATAATGACTTTTTATTATCTTTAAAATTCCCTTAATTATATATTTCGGGATTTTATTAAAGTTATTAGATTTTAAATATTATTTAGAGCTTTTAAGTTATATATTGTATATTTAATATCCTTAGTAATATTTTAATTATTCCAAAACTCTATTTTAATTAAAAACACCCTAATTCTACCCCAAACCCTCACGCCTCCAAGCTCTCAGCCGACACCTCCTTGCATCTTCATCTTCTTCATCGGCTAGCAATCTCCAAGGCTCCATAGCCACGATTTTGAAGCTTCCGAGTTGAGTCATCGTCGTCCCGTCGTCCCGGACTCGTCACCTACGCCTTTTCTCTTCAAACTTCGGTGCAAGGCATGATTCTTTCTCTATTTTTCGTGCCATATAATTTATTATGCGTGTGTGTGTGTAGGCATCAAACTTTTCATTGAAATTTTCAGTAAAACAAATCGGATTTCTGGAGGTATGCACATGGTTCTTTGATTTCATTAACATACTCACGTTTTTATGGTTATGGGCGTGCATGGCTGCTGGTCCACGGTTCAGAGGGGGGTCTTAGGGTCCCTAGGCTGGGTTTGGTTGGATGGTTAAGGCTGGAACAGGGCTGGAGTCGAGCTGCATCAGTTCTGGGTCCAAGGGTTCGCAGGTTAGGGTTTGGGAGAAGAGGGGTCGGCTGGGGCATGCAGGGCCGAGAACCAGCCGACCCATGGCCAGGTTAGGACCGGCAGGACTTTGGGAAGGTCTTGCTGGCAGCGGTCCGGCCAGTCGTGGCCGGACTGAAGCGGCAGCAGCCCTTGAAGGGCTGCTGCACGCAGCCGAGGGCAGCTGCGAGGGGGGGGGCTTCGGGTTATGGGTGTGGGGTGGGTTCTGGGTCGGGTCTGGGTAGTAGCAGGGTCGGGTCAGGTGGTTCGGGTCTGGGTTAGGTGGGCCGGGCTCGGGTATTTTAAATTTTTAAGTATTTAATGGTTCAAGTGCATTTTGGGCTTTTAAAATTAGTTAGAAAATTATTTGGGCCTCCAAATAATTTTATTTGGGCTTTTTAAATTATTTTTAATTTACCCCAATAATTTTTATGGGCTCGTGGGCCCGTAGGAATTATTGGGCCAGTCTTTGGGCTTTTGGGTCCATTGGGCCGGAATAGAATGTTATTGGGCCAGGATTGTTCTAATGGGCTTTAAGTAATTATTTGGGCTCAGAATAATTATTGTTGGGCTTAAGTATGTTAATGGGCCAGTCTCAGTGTTAATGGGCCAGAATTTTAATAAAATGGGCTTGAGTGTTAGGGCCAGCAGTTCAGTACAACCCATGAGAAATTGAATGTGTCCTGAATATATATTTAATTATTTTTAAGCATGGAAGTTATTTTTAATATTTATATATTAGTAAGAAATTAAATTAAATATATATGAAGGACACACATTTTATTTAAGTACATGCATTCATGAAATAATTTTTTTTATGCATGATTTAATGTTTAAGGTTGAGCAAAAGAAAATAATTTTTATGTTGGAAGTTGAAGTAGTGTGACAATTTGAGGGGGATTCGTCCCCATATGTGAACTATTGAAGGGCAGTTTACTGCCAATTTAAGAGGTGATTCGTCACCGCCACGTACGTTGGTTTACCACGCTGATCAGTATTTAATGTATGTATGGTTACACTATGGATACAACCTTTCGATGTTAGAAAATACTTTGCTCAACATTGTTTATGTATTATTATGATATTTAAGTTTAATTTAAGTTATGTTATGTCATGATATTTTTTTAAGCCTGCTCATTCATGTATATGTTATGTATTAGTACTAAAGTGATTTAAATTATTTTTAAACCCTTGTTATGTTAGCATGTTGGGCCTCTAGGCTCACTACACCGATATGGTGCAGGTGAGTACGTAGAGGAGGATGTGGTACCCACCGGCGGCGAGGACCTATGAGCGGACATGCAGTGACCCCGTGACCGTGACCGTTGTCTGAGTCTATATGCATGTTTTGAATATTTTATCATGTTATACATTTTTATTTATTTTCAATAATTGACACTATGGGATGTTTTTATTGAAATATTTTCAGTGCATGCAAAACTTTAATTTATTTTGTTTTTGTCAGTATTTTATTAAACGCATGACTCAGATATTTAATTTATGAAATATTAAGTTTTCGAATTGTTGCATTATTTTATTCAAGTTATTTATCTTTAAATCTATTTATTTTGTGCATATATGTATGGGCATGTATGTACATATTTTTACTTAGTAAGTATAAAAAAAATTTCCGCATATTTATTTATATTGAGAGAGTTAGGGTCGTTTCACTTTGACTTGGTTGGTTCCTTTGTGGCATATCTCTAATTTGTCCCAAATCTCTTTTGCGGAGGAGCACATTGAGATCCGGTTGTACTCGTTCATATCTAAGGAACAATGCAAAATATTCATAGCTTTAGCATTTTGAGATATCAATTTCATATCCTCCTTTGAAAAGTCGTTCATTCCCTAAGAAATTTTGACCCCCTCAACCTCTTTCGTAGGTATGTAGGGACCTTTCACAGTTACTTTCCAAAGGTCATAGTCTACGGATTGGATATATAGGGACATTCGATTTTTTCAATATCCGTAGTTTATGCTGTTGAAAAGAGGAGGACGATTTGTTGATTTTCCTTGAGCATAATCGCTAGCTAGATTTTTCATAGAGCCTTTTTGAAAATATTTTGTAAAAAGGTGGCTCTGATACCACTTGTTAGAACCTAATTGGGGGGGGGGGGGATTTAGGTTTTATTGGCAACTTTAGCAATTTAAAGTGATTATGCTAGTACGCAAGCGGAAGACTTAAATCAATCAAATATAAGTGCAGTAAATAAATGTGTAATGTAAATAAAGCAGTAAAAGGGATAAGAGATGTTTATGGAAGTTTGACGATAAATCGTCTACGCCTCCCCTTCTTGGTTAAGATCGATTAACCAAGGATCCACTAGCACTTCAACGTCTTGGCCTTGATGGCTCCAAGGATAGCCGTACAACTCAACACGATCACCGCGCTGAAACAACTCGAACACTTGGCCTTAAGGGCTCCAAGGATAGCCACAACACTCACAAAATACACTTGGCTTCACTCACAAGTGTTTACAATAACCGAGCAACCAACTCACAAACGATTTAATACAAACAACCCTTGATTTTGAATAAATCGCTCAACTATCACTTGAATACTTTGAAGAAGAGGATATTGCTTGAAATGAGAGATGAGAGTGAATTGGTGAGTTGAAATGGCTTCAAATGGCATGTATTTATAGCTGAAAATTCGAGCAGGTTCGTTGCGTCCGTTCGGCGCACATTTAATTATTCCGGCATTGGTGACAAACGTTGCATCCATTCCTACATTTGTTGCGTCCGTTCGGCACATTGAGGCTTTGGTCGGGCGAATTTCTTCCTTAAAAATTGGATCATGTTTTATGGTAGGAACGTTGCGAATGTTCTGGTTTGTTGCGGACTGAGCGACAAACTTCAAAAATTCATAACTCACAATCTACCCGTCGGATCGACTTGAAATGTGGGCAGTAGCTTTAGAACATCCTGAATGTCATTGTGAATGGTTGAGAATGGATTTGAATGCCTCAAACGATTCCAGTATTTTTCTGAATTTACTTCGTCGTATTTTTGCTTCTAGTTCTGCGCGGCACTTTTGAAAAATTCATAACTCCAAATCCGTCCGTTGGATTGACATGAAATTTGGACCATAGCTTTTGAGCATCCTAAAATTTAATATGACGGGGTGGAGATCGGAATTTGATGACTCGAAAACGTTCAACATTTTTTGCAATGTTTCTACTCCATGGTTTGTTCAATTCCATCGATAAAATATATGGCACATGAATTTGATAGAAATCTAATCTGCAAAGTCTCACTTTAAACGATTAGAAATAATAACCTAGTTTTGTAATTATCAAAACAAGATAAGTTATCGCATTAAAAACATTAATCTCGTTTAAGAGATTTGTATGCGTTTAAAGCGTATCAATTTCAGCTTGTTATTATCGTGTTTTGAGTTCGAGAATTCAGCGACACAATCGAAAATACAAGAGAAATATTTGAAGAAGGTTTGAAGCCATTTGCCTTTGAAGAATTGAGTTGGAAAGTTGAGCAGATTTTGATATATGTTCTTGATGTTATGTTTTCAGATTTGAAGTACTTTCAGACTTGACATTGAAAGGTATAAATGACAGCATAACCAGATGGGATAGAATAATCGAGATAGATATGATTCTCGAGTATCCCCTTGTAAATCACATACTTGTTTCCTTATATGTCTTTATGTGATTTTGATGAGTTTGTTGTTTTTCTTGTTATTTGTTTAGATGTTCAAGATGTTTTACAGTCTTTAATGAATCAAGATTATGTTTCATTCATCTTGAACTCCAGCTGAAAAGAACAGAGGGCTGAAAGGCCTAGAGTGAAGATGACGTTTTGGAGGGCTATAGTTGAGTGGCACGGAATGTTGATTTACTTTCAGAGCTAGATGACTCACTATAGTTTCACCAAAGTCAGGGGAAATAAGATACTTGACGTCATCTCGATTGGGTGAGTTGGTGATTGATTGAGAATTTTATTCCCCGGGATCCCTAGAACAGAGATTCTATTGTTATCAGATTTGATAGCAATATCCTTTTGAAACATGCATTGCATTCATGTTATTATCTTTCATGTTATGTTATTTATACTGGGAATTGTATTTCTCACTGGAGTTATCCGGCTATTGCTGTGTTTTGTATGTGTGCATGACAATAGGTGGGGCAGGAGCTGGACAGAGAGGTCGTGAATAGCTCGAGATAGAAAGATTAGCACGTGGTGACTTCGGGTTTTGGAGTAGAGTTTATTGTCAAAACTTGTTGTATATACTAGAACTTGTGAAAGACTTCAACTAGACTTGTGTTGTAGTAATATTTGAGTTTTGTACAATTGATATTAACCCTTGGAAGAATTATAAAGAACAAGGATGATGTTTGCATGTTCTATGTTGAATTATCATGTTTTCTTCCATTGTTAATCATATATGACATATGTAGATGGTTAGACATCAGAAAATCAACCAAGATCAGCTAAAGATAAAAAATTCAGCATTGCGGGCAGAGCTCAGCTCGCTCGAGCGCAGCCTGGTGCCGCTCGAGCGAGCCAAGGTGGGCTGGAACACGAGTGGTGCTCGCTCGAGCGCACCTTGCGCTCGCTCGAGCGAGCCACCCTTACTAATTTTTTTTTATTTTAATTTTTCCTTCCATGCTTGGTTGATCATAAAGATTTAATTATTTTTAACTTATATATGCCCCTTAAGATGAGATTAGCACCCGAGATCCCCACAACAGACCCCCTCTACAAACCGTTTTTGATCCTATCAATTGGTATCAGAGTGGGTTGTTCTTGAAATAGAATTTGAAACTGATTTTGAGCTTTCAAACTTGTTTTTCACGATTTTCTAACATATATATGCATAGTTGAGTTTTCTGGCAGCTTGCAGCGACTTTGGGAAAAATAGCATAACTCCTTGCTCGAGTGTCCAAATGACAAACCGCTTTTTGCATTGCAAACTAGACTCATAGAGGATTGCAGCGAAAATAGATCATAGGACATGATTTGGCGTTTTTGCCATAAAGCTCAAGGATGTTGCACTCATCGATTGAAGGAACTTATTACCTCGAATCACAGTCATAGATCTTCAAGAAAACTCCGTACACTAATTTTTAAATTATCTTTGAAGAAGCACTTGAGTTTTAATGTCAATATGTTGTACTACTTATGCTAAGCATGTCCTCGATATCAAGCATGTCTATTCATTTCCCTTACATCAATGGTTGTGCTTAAATATTAAAAAGGTATGCTTAATTGATTTATGAATATTTCAGTTTGCATGTCAATCTTTATTTTGTGTTGCTTGGTGGTTCGAGCTAATTTGGTTCATTCTTGATGAAGGTTTCTAGTTGCTCAACTTAACTTATTTGTGTTGGAAATTTTTGTGCATTTAATATTTTGAAATTTTTTTGGTTAGTTACCCCTCTACTTTTATTGATTTCAACTTTAAAAATATAGGGGGATAGGTAATTATAATTTGAAGGGGGAGATATTTTTTTGCTTAATTTGTGTCTTTTTGATTGACACAAAAATGGGGAGAAATATGTTAGATAAAAATATGATTTTTTTGCATTACTTGAGTTTCAATGTTCATATTTTTATCCAAGTTTTGTGATCATAAAAAAGGGAGAGATTGTTGGATTTTTGAACACAAACAATCTTGATTTTGATGATAAAAAAATTTGTTATAGTCTTTCTAACATATTTACTGTAGTGTGATGTTTTCAACTCAAGTTGGAAGCCAAAACTCGAAACTAGCTAAACTGAATTTCTGGCGAGATCCAGTTTTTCAATGATATCTTACATCTCAATGATCCAAATGATTATTCGCTAAGACGAATGCATAAAAAAATCAATTTGGAACATATTGTATTTCACATCAGTTGAGAAAAAACGAATGTTATCTAGATCAAACTGATGGCGCAATATAAAATATAATCTGATCAGTTTAGCAGAAAAACAGAATTAGTTTACCTCAAGCAGTTCTGGTATTTTGGTCATATTGCAGCTCAATTATCTAAATGAAACAATTCATCCTGCGTTGGAAATATAAGACACTGATCTACAAATCATATTCACAATTCGAATACTGAATCGGATCCTAAGGAGATGCTAAACTGCGTTGAAGTTACTGGTTCGGAAATGAAATTCTGCATAGCAAAATTTCTGGCACAGTCTGGTATATCGAGCATAACTCTCTCATATGAAATCCAAATCGAGTGATTCTTCATTCCGTGGAAATCTAAGAGAAAGGGATACAATGTTCATGTTTATCACTTTGCCCAGAAATCAACGAATCAAGAGATATAGTACTAAACTGATTATATGCACTCAATTGATTTTGTGCTCAATCGAAGTTTGAGCAGCTCTGCTATTTCGAGCACAAATTTTGCATATAAAACTAATTCAAAGAAGGGCGTCGAGAAAATTCAATGGGTCAACCAAGCTTGAGATGACCGTGCAATAATTCATCGAGAAATATTTTTTTTATTAAATTAAAATTTTGATAATTAGCCATTGACATAAATATATCTGATAATATGTGAGATTAAAACTTAAATGAGTCGTAGTTTTAAACTGGATATAGGGTATAAATAATTTTTTTGTCACTAACTTATTTAATTTTAAGTTTAACTAGTATTCCGTCCGTGCGATGCACGGGATTTTATTTTTATGTAATTAGTACTAAAAATTAGTAATATGAGTGTTTGAATAAATAATTAAAATATAATTAAATTAATTCTGTGTTTGAATGAAAATATATAAAATCTATGGATTTAAATATATTTTCATTGTTTAAATAAATTACAAAAAAAAAATCAAATTCTTCTTTATATTATTTAAACTATAATTGAGCTCTAATCATAATGAATTTCAAATCCTTACAATATTTGAAACATTTGAAAATAATTGTGTTAAATGAAAAATGTAGAAGATTTATCTGAGTTTCATTGTTGAAGTAAGCTCATATATTTCAAATGACTCAATCCAAATAAAACCTCCAAATTGTTTATAAACCATACATTTAGTACAACGACTATTTAAATTTTGTTTACATTTACTAGCATTTTTTTTTATCTTTATTTTAAAATTTTTAGATCAAATATTTTATCACTAATAATATAATTTTTTTAATCTCTGTTATGTTTGTGTATAACTACTTGGTAAAAATCCAGCTATTAAAAATTAAAATTAAAATTTTTTAATCACGTAAAATGCTATTCAATTTTTTAAAAAAAATTTCAATCGTATTTTTATCTATATTTAAAATTTTTTGAATAAAATAGTCTATCACTTATAATATTATATTTTTTAAATCTTCAAAAGAAACGTTAGGCGGGAAATTGATAGTTTCTTTTTTTAGTATATTTTTCTGTTTATATAAACATATATATATATATATATATATATATATATATATATATGTATACAAATATATATATAGATTCGTACAAAGTTTGATTAAAAATAGGTGATAATGATGATATACGAACATTCAATGTACCAAAATAATTTTAAAATGTAGGGTCACCACAACTTTGTAAAAAATAGCTTATAAGCTGTCAAAAAACTTATTTTAACCGTTTACAAGCTGTTTGACCAATTTTTTGTCAAATAAATTGGAAGAGCTTATAACTCCATAACAGATATTTTGACCGCTTATAAGTTTGACCAAATTTTTGTCAAACAAATTGGAAGATCTTATAAACTCCAAAACAACTTATAAGCTATTTTATAGAGATTATAAGCTTAGCCAAACACCATCTTATGAGAAAAATCATTTTATTTCTATTATTATTTTTATTCTGAATTATTTTTTCTTGTGTATTAAATTTTGAAATCTAAAAAGTACCATATCTTTTTTTTTTGATTTGTTGCGAAAAAATATTTAATCTTGTTATTTTCCTAAGGGATTTATTTATCTAATAATTATAAATTTGACACATGCAATATTTGTATTCTATAAAAAGAAAATAAATTTTTTAAATGTATAAAATTTGTTGATTTTTAAAATTGAAATAGCAAGATAGAATAATAAATATAATAAAATATAGATCACGTAACAGTTTGATAAGATGAGGTACACTAAACTCTACAGTCAGTATAAATGATCTTTATATTAAATATAATAAAAATTAATATGAAAATTATAAGAAATTAAATAAACAAAACAAATCTATTGTATATGCATGTGATAGAAAATCCTTTATAGGTTCGGTTTTCTAACATCGACAGAAATTTACAAAACTTGAAAATATTATAAAATATTATGTTATCAAATTTATAATTTACTTATAATTATGAAATTATTTCAAAACAACCACCTTTTTAAAATAAAAAAATTAAAATTTTTATCATGAAAATACTATTTTTAATTTTTTAACTGCATTCGTATTTTTATATATGTTTTAAATTTTTTATTTGATCTTTATATTAAATATAATAAAAATTAATATGAAAAGTATATGAAATTAAATAAACAAAACAAAATAGTGTGATAATGAAAAATAATTATAATATATCTATTGTATATGCATGTTGTGGGGACCCGGGTTGCTAATCTTATCTTAGGGCAATTTATTGTAATTAATAATTAAACAGGTACGTAAAAGAATTAAAGAAACAAGAGCTAAATTTTTTTTTTTTTTAAGAGATAGGAGGTCTCGCTCGATCGGTAAAACTTTGCCGATCGAGCGAGCACAAGTGCTCAAGCTCTCTGTTTCAGAATTCCATGCCTCGCTCGATCGGTATATTTTTACCGATCGAGCGAGCACATTGCTCGATTCCTCTGTTTTGCCAAAATATGGCCTCGCTCGATCGGTGCATTTCTATCGATCGAGCGAACACAGGTTTCAGCAACTTCTGCTGTCAAATTCTGCTGTCAAGCCTTGTACAAATTTAATATAAACATGCATATATGCTACAACAACCATTACATGCCATCTTATAAGCTGTTAAAAACTTCTAAACATGATATACATCAACTAGCATGTGTTTAAGCCATAATATACAAAGTTCTTGTATCTTTCTAGCATTGTTCAACAACACAAACGACAAGACTTGCTGTTAAACCCGTGTCCTCACTTGCTACACGTCTAGCTTGAGCTATCCTTGTCTCTACTGACTAGCTCCTACCCCATCTATTGCCATGCACACATACAAAACAAAGCAATAGCCGGATAACTCCGGTGAGAATAAAATCCCAGTATAAACAACATAAAGCGCGAGATAATAAACGTGAATGCAATGCAAATGGCAAAGGAAGGCTATCAAGCTGATATCAATAAAACTTAGTTCTTTGGGATCCCGAGAAATAAAATAACTATCAAACCACCGACACTCCCATTCGAGGCGACATCAAGTATTTTAGTCCTCTGACTTTGGTACGATTATAGAGAGTCTTCTGGCTCTGAAAGCGAAGGCTGCAATCCATGCCACTCAACTATAATCCACCAAACGTCAATGCACTCTAGGCTTTTAACCCTCTGTGCTTTTAGGCTGGAGTTCAAGATGAATGTAACATAAACTGTATGCATTAAAAGCTATAAAACACATCTTGAACAACTAAGCATATAAGCAATCAAAGCAATACAAACAAGTAATCACATAAGAAATATAAAGAAGCAAGTATGTGATTGACATGGGAATACTTGAAATGAAAGCTATTTCAAGCGTTATATCCCATCTGGATTCGCTGACATTTATACCTTTCAAATTCATGTCTGATAATACTTCAAGTCTGCAAAGATCATAGGAAAATCATCTATCAAAATCTGTTCTAACGTATGTCAAAGTTTCAACTAAACAACTTCAAACCTTTTTGAATTCCTTTCCGATTCGATTCCGGAAATCTCGAGTCGTCAATTTCTTGATTGAAAACTGAGAAATAATATGTCAAAGAGCTAACAAGATCAGATACAACTCAAACATGCTTCGTTGAATCAATCATATCAAAGTCTTGAAATTTCTCGAATCGACGGCGTAACGGCTACAAACCGGCAATCCAAACCATAATCAAATCAATATATCAATCAAGACAATCCCTTATATCAACTCAAACCAGCCAAGAACATCATATTCAGATCAAGTAGGTTTTGAATTATGCTTGCTAAATTCATATAAAATCCAAACGACAGTCTTTTTCCGAACCGTCTGCGAATATACGATCGATACAGCTGATATACGCATATATGATAAAATCATAAATTTCCATCTTTCACATAAAAATAAAATCTGAGATATGTGAATAAAACTTGTACCAAATCGAAGGTCTCGGAGCTGTGATCGCAGATATATATTTCTTTTGAATTTTTGATAACCGGAACGCAAGTTATCAAAGCTTTTACGGAGCGAAAATCTGAAAATGGAGTTGGGGAAGGGTTTGAACGATTTTCTGCCTTTTTTCCGTTTAAAATCTGAGGAATAAGATATATATAAGCTATTTTGCAATTTAGTCCCTGAATTTTCAGCAATTTGCAATTCAGTCCCCGGAAAAGCGATTTAATTCAATTTCAATCCTTTTCAATTTAAGAATATTAGAATTTAATTCTAAACTCTAAATATTCCCAAATTAAATATTCTTGGATTAAAATTAAATAATCCCGGGCCTTACATTTCTCCCCCACTAAGACATGAGTTCGTCCTCGAAATCATAAGCAAGCTGTATAGACAATCTGTATACACATAAGATAAGGAAATAACATAAAACAAAATAAGAACTCACATCAATAAAACAACTCTGGAAATCTCTGTCTCATATCTGACTCAGTCTCCCAAGTCGCTTCTTCAGTGCCATGCCGACTCCACTGAATCTTAACTAACTGAATTATCTTGTTTCTGAGCTGTTTATCTTTGCGATCAAGAATCTGAATAGGCTGCTCAAAATAACTGAGAGTCTCGTCAAGTTCAACTTCATCATGCTGAAGAATATGGGAAGGATCAGGCTGATACTTCCGCAGCATAGAGACATGGAATACGTCATGAATACCAGACAAAGATGGAGGAAGAGCAAGTCGATAAGCAAGATTGCCTATCTTCTCGATAATCTCATAAGAACCAATAAAACGTGGAGATAACTTTCCTCTCTTGCCAAATCTGACCGTACCTCTAAACGGAGAAATCTTCAAGAAAACTCTGTCTCCCTGATCAAAAGATAGAGGTCGTCGTATGATATTTGTATACTTTGCTTGTCTATCCTGAGCTGTTTTCATTCTTTTCTGAATATACTTTACTTTCTCTGTCATTTCTCGGATCATATCAGGCCCAACATCAGGAACATCTGAAATATCATCCCAGTATAACGGTGATCTACATTTCTTTCCGTACAGTGCTTCAAAAGGAGCCATCTCAATGCTCGTCTGATAGCTGTTATTATAAGAGAATTCTGCAAGTGGTAAAGAATCTTGCCAACTAGTACCAAAATCTAGTACCTACAACTCTTAACATATCCTCAAGTGTCTGGATAGTCCGCTTTGACTGTCCGTCTGTTTGAGGATGATAAGCTGTACTCAGATGCAATTGAGCTTGTTGCAAGCTATGCCAAAAGTGTGATGTAAATCTAGGGTCTCGATCTGAAACAATAGATTTAGGCACACCATGTAATCTTACCACTTCTCTGACGTAGATTTCTGCCATCTGATCATGTCTGTACGGAATAAAACATGCTGATTTCGTCAAACGATCAATAATCACCCAAATGGCATCGCACCCTCTGGATGAACGTGGTAGCTGTGTAACGAAATCCATGGAAATGTGATCCCATTTCCATTCTGGAACTGATAAACTATGCAATAGACCACCTGGCTTCTTCCGTTCAGCTTTCACCTGTTGGCAATTCAAACATCTGGATACAAATTCGGTCACATCTGACTTCATCTGTTTCCACCAATACTGCATTTTCAGATCATTATACATTTTTCTGCCACCAGGATGAATACTGAATCGACTGCTGTGAGCCTCTTTCAATATCTGCTATTTCAAAGCTGAAACATTTGGAACAACAAGTCTGTTATTCACATATAAAACATCATCAGCACTGACTTGATATTCAGATTTATGTCCAGATATGACCATAGCAATAGAATTCTGAATATTCTGATCCTCTTTCTGTGCTTCTTTGATTCTCAATAACAATTCTGGCTCAGCTTTTATAGCATAAACATGAATAGGTCGTATATCTGTTTCAAATACTAATCCAGAAATACAACAATCTTCCACCATTTGAGATACACCTATCGTAGACAAGGATAAAGAACATACCTTTCTACTTAAGGTGTCTGCAGCTGCATTAGACTTTCCTGGATAATATTTGATCTCGCAATCGAAATCTTTCAATAAGTCAAGCCATCTACGCTGTCTCATATTCAATTCTGATTGCGAAAACAAATATTTCAAACTTTTGTGATCCGAAAAGATTTTAAACTTCTCACCATAAAGATAATGTCGCCATATCTTCAATGCAAAGACAATAGCGACAAGCTCCAGATCATGGATAGGATATCGAGTCTCGTGTGGCTTTAACTGTCTCGACGCATAAGCAACAACATGACCTCTCTGCATAAGCACACAACCCAGACCCTTGTGAGAAGCATCACAATATACTACAAAATCACCCGTACCTGATGGAATCGTCAAGACAGGTGCACTGGTAAGCCTCTTCTTCAACTCCAAGAAACTAGTTTCACAAGCTTCAGTCCAGACATACGGCTTATTTTTTTGTGTCAGTTGCGTAATAGGCTTCACAATACTGGAAAAGTCTCTGATAAAACGTCTATAATAACCTGCCAAGCCCATAAAACTCCGTATTTCTGGCACTGATGTAGGTCTAGGCCAATTCAATACAGCCTCGACCTTGCTTGGATCCACTGAAATCCCATCACCTGAAATAATATGCCCAAGAAACACAACTTTCTGCAACCAAAATTCACATTTCGATAACTTGGCATATAATTTCTCATTTCTCAAAGTCTGTAAAATGAGTCGGAGATGTTCAGCATGCTCATGTACATTATTGGAATAGATCAAGATATCATCGATAAAAATAATGACAAAGTCATCCAAATATTTCTGAAATACCCAATTCATCAATCCCATAAATACTGCAGGAGCATTGGTTAAACCAAAAGGCATGACAATGAATTCATAATGTCCATACCTTGTTCTGAAAGCAGTTTTAGGAATATATTCATCTCGTACTCTCAGCTGATGATATCCAGATCGCAAATCAATCTTCAAATAGATAGCTGAACCCTGTAGCTGATCAAACAAATCATCTATTCTAGGCAGTGGATATTTATTCTTGATGGTTACCTTATTCAGTTGCCGATAATCAATGCATAAGCGCATGGAACCATCTTTCTTTCGTACAAACAGTACCGGAGCGCCCCAAGGTGAAACACTCGGTCTAATGTACCCCTTGGCTAACAAATCTTCCAATTGATTCTTCAACTCCTTCAATTCAATAGGTGCCATTCTGTAAGGAGCTTTGGATATTGTTTGTGTACCTGGCATTAAATCAATGCTGAAATCTATATCTCGTACTGGAGGTAAACCAGGAATTTCATCAGGAAATACATCAGCAAATTCATGCACAACTGGAATATCTGTTACTGCTGGACTGGATTTCAATACATCGACTGCATAAATCAGAAATCCTTCTGCACCTTTCTGCAATAAACGGGTCATAGATAGAACAGATATCAAAGGGATCTTGGCTCGGGAATTCTTACCGTATAATTTCCATTCTGATGTCATTTCTGGTCTAAATCTAACCACTTTCTGGAAACAATCCACAGTCGCCCTGTACTTGGTTAACATGTCTATACCGACAATACAATCAAAATTTGATAATCCAAGTACTATACAATCGATATCAATCACATTCCCGTCATATTGCAAAGCACAATCTCGAATCATTTGAACAGATATAATACCTTCACCCAAAGGTGAAGAAATAGAAACAACAGCAGGCAATGGCTCAGAAGATAACGAATGCATCATAACAAATTGTTCAGAGATGAATGTATGTGATGCACCTGTATCTATCAAAACATAGGCAGGATAACCAGAAATAAAGCAGTTACCTGCTATGACATCGTCAGGTGCTGCCTGAGCCTGGTCCTCAGTAAGTGCAAAAAATCGAGCCTGTTGTCTAGGAGGTTGAGTCACAGTCTGGCTTCCTCCTGCTCTGGGCTGTTGCTGAGGCTGGAATGAATGCACTGATTGCCTTTCTGTATGAGGTGCTGGTCGAGAAGAACTTTCACCAATAGCTCGTTGAGGACATACTTTGGCATAGTGACCAGGTTGGCTACAAATATTGCAATTACCTAACACACCTTTGCACTGATCGATAGCATGCCGTCCACCACACTTACCACAGAACATTCCTGTTTCACCAGTTCTCTGACCTGTAGCAAACTGTCTCTGTCCACTTGAACTGGAAGAACTACTACCTACCCGCTTAAACTGTTTCCCTTTCGGCCTGAATCTAGAATCCTTTCTGCCACTGCTTCCTCCCTCAAATCTGAGAGATGGTTGCTGAAACTGTGGCGGATTCTGTGGAAGTGATGCTGATACAGGCTGTGGTACTGGCTGGGGAATGAACGGCGTTCCTCTTTGTCGCAAAATACCTGCTTTAGCTCCCTTAGCTTTGTTCAATACCTCAGAAAAAGTATTAGGTCTTCCACTGTTCACCAAGGTAAACACATCTGGATTAAGGCCATTGATAAACTGATCCGCCATTGCTTCATCAGTAGCTGCTATATGTGGTGCAAACTTCAAAAGACTTGAAAATTTGGCCACATATTCCTTGATATTCAAATTACCTTGCCTTAGATTGGCAAATTCAGCACCCTTATCCTTCCTGTAGGAGACTGGAAAGAAACATTGATAGAACTCAGTTTTAAAGACAGTCCAGGTGATAATCGTACCTCGTTGTTCTAATGCCCGTTTTGTTGTAATCCACCAAATTTAGCAACATTGTGTAGTTGATGTATCACCAATCGGATACGACGATCATCTGTATAGTCTAGGGACTCAAACAACTGTTCTATATCTTCGAGCCAACTTTCACAATCAACTGAATTTTCCGTTCCTTTCAATTTTGGCGGTTTGAAAGACTAAAATCGCTTCAATAAAGTCTCCATTGGAGTAGCAGTAGGATCCAACGGGTCAGTAGATGTACTACCCTGTGCATTCTGGGTTTCAACAATTGGCGGTGGTACTTGTGCTGGTTCAGCTGGAGGAACCACTAATGGCTGTCTAATGGCCGGTGCTTTACGGGGAGGCATATCTGATTGTCAAACAGATTAGTGCATAAACAATATAATATGCAGCAATTTATTCCATCCTTCTCTGATAAGCATTCTCATGCATTCTCATGAGAATTCAGGTTCTGACTGAGGATAATCTGGCATACAAGTGCATATATAGCATGCAGTAACAATAAAAGCACATAATCATGCAATCACATAATTATTGCTATATATAAGCATGCTAGCATATAATGCACATAATCAGATACAACATGTAATCTCATGCAATATCAAACAATCATACAGACTCAATCTACCCCGCTCATCAACTTCTATCTAAATCCAGAAACTTAAGTTCTGATACCACCTGTTGTGGGGACTCGGGTTGCTAATCTTATCTTAGGGAAATTTATTGTAATTAACAATTAAACAAGTACGTAAAAGAATTAAAGAAACAAGAGCTAAAAAATTTTTTTTTTTTTTAAAAGATAGGAGGTCTCGCTCAATCGGTAAAACTTTGCCGATCGAGCGAGCACAAGTGCTCAAGATCTCTGTTTAAGAATTCCATGCCTCGCTCGATCGGTATATTTTTACCGATCGAGCGAGCACATTGCTCGATTCCTCTGTTTTGCCAAAATATGGCCTCGCTCGATCGGTGCATTTCTACCGATCGAGCGAGCACAGGTTTCAGCAACTTCTGCTGTCAAATTCTGCTGTCAAGCCTTGTACAAATTTAATATAAACATGCATATATGCTACAACAACCACTACATGCCATCTTATAAGCTGTTAAAAACTTCTAAACATGATATACATCAACTAGCATGTGTTTAAGCCATAATATACAAAGTTCTTGTATCTTTCTAGAATTGTTCAACAACACAAACGACAAGACTTGCTGTTAAACCCGTGTCCTCACTTGCTACACATCTAGCTTGAGCTATCCTTGTCTCTTCTGACTAGCTCCTGCCCCACCTATTGCCATGCACACATACAAAACAAAGCAATAGCCGGATAACTCCGGTGAGAATAAAATCCCAGTATAAACAACATAAAGCGCGAGATAATAAACGTGAATGCAATGCAAATGGCAAAGGAAGGCTATCAAGCTGATATCAATAAAACTTAGTTCTTTGGGATCCCGAGGAATAAAATAACTATCAAACCACCGACACTCCCATTCGAGGCGGCATCAAGTATTTTAGTCCTCTGACTTTGGTACGATTATAGAGAGTCTTCTGGCTCTGAAAGCGAAGGCTGCAATCCATGCCACTCAACTATAATCCACCAAACGTCAATGCACTCTAGGCTTTTAACCCTCTGTGCTTTTAGGCTGGAGTTCAAGATGAATGTAACATAAGCTGTATGCAAGCAAGTATGTGATTGACATGGGAATACTTGAAATGAAAGCTATTTCAAGCGTTCTATCCCATCTGGATTCGCTGTCATTTATACCTTTCAAATTCGTGTCTGATAATACTTCAAGTCTGCAAAGATCATAGGAAAAGCATCTATCAAAATCTGTTCTAACATATGTCAAAGTTTCAACTAAACAACTTCAAACCTTTTTGAATTCCTTTCCGATTCGATTCCGGCAATCTCGAGTCGTCAATTTCTTGATTGAAAGCTGAGAAATAATATGTCAAAGAGCTAACAAGATCAGATACAACTCAAACATGCTTCGTTGAATCAATCATATCAAAGTCTTGACATTTCTCGAATCGACGGCGTAACGGCTACAAATCGGCAATCCAAACCATAATCAAATAAATATATCAATCAAGACAATCCCTTATATCAACTCAAACCAGCCAAGAACATCATATTCAGATCAAGTAGGTTTCGAATTATGCTTGCTAAATTCATATAAAATCCAAACGACAGTCTTTTTCCAAACCGTCTGCGAATATACGATCGATACAGCTGATATACGCATATATGATAAAATCATAAATTTCCATCTTTCACATAAAAATAAAATCTGAGATATGTGAATAAAACTTGTACCAAATCGAAGGTCTCGGAGCTGTGATCGTAGATATATATTTCTTTTGAATTTCTGATAACCGGAACGCAAGTTATCAAAGCTTTTACGGAGCGCAAATCTGAAAATGGAGTTGGGGAAGGGTTTGAACGCTTTTCTGCCTTTTTGCCGTTTAAAATCTGAGGAATAAGATATATATAAGCTATTTTGCAGTTTAGTCCCTGAATTTTCAGCTATTTGCAATTCAGTCCCCGGAAAAGCGATTTAATTCAATTTCAATCCTTTTCAATTTAAGAATATTAGAATTTAATTCTAAACTCTAAATATTCCCAAATTAAATATTCTTGGATTAAAATTAAATAATCCCGGACCTTACACATGTGACAGAAGACATTTTATAGGTTTGGTTTTCTAACATCAATAGAAATTTACAAAACTTGAAAATATTATAAAATATTTTGTTATCAAATTTATAATTTATTTATAATAATGAAATTATTTCAAAACAGCCACCTTATTAAAATAAAAAATTAAAATTTTTATCATGAAAATACTATTATTAATTTTTTAACTGCATTCGTATTTTTAACTATGTTTTAAATTTTTATTTTATCTTTATATTAAATATATAAAAATTAATATGAAAAGTATATGAAATTAAATAAACAAAACAAAATAGTGTGATAATGAAAAATAATTATAATATATCTATTGTATATGCATGTGATAGAAAACCCTTTATAGGTTTGGTATTCTAACATCAATAGAAATTTACAAAACTTGAAAATATTTTAAAAATATTATGTTATCAAATTTATAATTTACTTATAATAATGCAATTATTTCAAAACCACCACCATATTAAAATAAAAAAAATAAATTTTTTTGATCATGAAAATACTATTTTTAATTTTTTAATTGCATTCGTATACAACCAAAACAACCACATTATTAAAAGCAAAATAATTAAATTTTGTTTGATCACAAAAAAAAACTATTTGAATTTTTTTTGTAAATTCAATTATATTTTTATCTGTATTTTAAAATTTTTAGATTAAATGATTTAACACTCATATTATCATATCTATTTTTAAATCTTCAATATTTAATTTATCTATAATTTTAAATTCAGTCATATATTTATTTGTATTTTTAAATATAATGCTAATATCTCTAATCTCTTTAGAACCGAATTTTTAGAGGGATAATGTTAGTTTATATTTTTGCATAATTTTTTGCTTTTATGCATAAATATATAGATATATATACAAAACAACCACCTTATTAAAAACAAAAATTAAAATTTTTTAATCACTATAAAAGTACTTTAATTTTTTTAAAATTAAATCGTATTTATCTATATTTTAAAATTTTTAAATTAAATAGTTTATCACTCATAATATTATTTTTTTAATGTTCAATATTATCTCTATCTATACTTTTAAATTTAAAAATATCTTATTCGTATTTTTAAATTTAATGAATAATAATAATGTCTTTATTATTTTTTAAAATTACTTTTGGGTGGGAAAATGCTCTATTTCTATTTTTAGCAAATTTTTCTACTTTTATATATATATATATATATATATATATATATATATATATATATATATATAGATTAGTATATCAATTCTTAGAACTAGTTAGAGTCATTAAAACGGTTTGTGGGATGGACTAACTCGGCCTGCCATACATTGGGGAGGGGTAGACCGGTCTGCCGTTTGGGTGTGTGAGGAATTTCTCAACCCAACCTAACTATTAGGCGGGGTGGGACAGATCTAGTTGGGGCGGATTGTGTTGGTTTTTGATGTTCGACGCGCAGCGGAAGTTTGTGAAAAATAAGATTAAACGAGTTTTAAATTTTTTCACGACAAAACAGTTTTGTAAAGATCGAATAAAGGATCTAGTTAAATTATAAAAACTTCACAAGTTCTCTTATAATTAAACATGCAAAATATTATAATAAATTTAATGATTAAGATTCTACTATATGGAATAGGAATCGTTACCAAATTCTTTGGATGATTCACTACTTGTATGTGATCGGTTCTTCTGAAATTCCTTCAGTTCCACAGTCTTCCTCACCAATCTTCGAATCAACCAACAGACAATAGTGTGGGCTAACTCTTTTAATTTTTCTCACAAAATTATTAACTAGAATTTTTCACAAAAATTCTAATCTGACAAAAGAGTATGAGACATGCATATGTGTGTGTTTCTGGAAAACTTTTTGATCGATTATTCTTGAAAATTAGAAGAATATTTTTATAGATTAAAAATTGAACCGATCAAATCTTTTCAATTTTTAATTCTTAAAATTCAAATCAAAACAAAATCAAAATCTCAACTAATTTGAGATTTACGTAACTTTTGAATTTTAAATTTGTAACCAAATTTGAAAACCAAAAATTCTCGAAAATCTAGAAACAAAACTAATTCAAAATTTAGATTTTGTAAATATAGTCAAATATCCAATATTTGATGTTTATTAAAAAATCAAACTTGTTTGAATTTCTATAAAATCAGATAACCATATCCAATTTTAATATTGAAAATATTTGACATTCAAATAAGGGAAAATTGCTTTTTTGGTCCTGTATGTTTGTCACTTTGCGATTTTGGTCCTTTATATTTTCAGATTGCAGTTTTAGTCCGCTATCTTTATTTTTTTGGCAATTTTAGTCCTTTTTCCGATGTGGCGCTGACGTGGCACAAATTCAATGCTGATGTGGAGCTGACGTGTACAGTGCCACGTCAGCATTTTCGAAGAAAAAGGACTGAAATTGCCAAAAATCGAAACATACAGGACTAAAACTGAAATGTGAAAACATAAAGGACCAAAATCGCAAAGTGACAAACATACAGGACTAAATTTGCAATTTTCCCTTCAAATAATTATCAAACATCTTAAAATTATCTAAAATAATTATTATCTCTCTGTTCAAAAAATATTATTTGCAATCAAATTACAAATATAAAATATATAACCTTATTAAATAATAAACCGTTTATTATTTAATCAATTTGTGAGAATTAATAATTAATCATATTAATTATTTAAGATTATCCATTGTGATTGCGTGAAGATGGTTTGGGGACCATGGACCCATAATCTCAAGCTCCAATAAATTTAGACAAAATTAATTAAAGCTCTTTAATTAATTATCTAATTTATTAGTTCCAAGGTTACTCCACTAAAAACCCGAAACAGCACTCTTGAGAAATATGGAACATGCTTACCCAAATATTTGAATAGTCCATCGATATAATCATTACATGTTATTCAATTCTCCGTTCATGGTTCACAATTAGAGCTGGGTAAAATTACCGTTTTACCCCTCTGTTTGTATCTAAAACCTTAAGTACCATTGATCCACTAGTGAACAGTTAATTCATAATCTAATTATGAATTAGAGCGCTCAAACTGTTCAGTGCTAGAACCAATACTCAAGGGAACCATTTTAACATCCTTTCAGAAGTTACGGATTCCATGTCTGTAAATCATATTCTCAGCTGAATGTATTTATGAGTCTCCAAAATGTAAGTATTAAATCTATTACTAAAATAGATTTTAACGAACAAATCAAGAAACACATTAACACAAACAAGGAGTCTATGATTACTCAAGATTGAGATTGATCTACATAAGATAATCTTAATGATGTTGATTAAAGTCTTTATAGCGGTACTTGAATAAAGAATCTAAAATCACATCCGGTTCTTGTCCTATATAATCAAATAATATAAAATGCCTCTACTTAGTGTCCCCACACTGAAAGTTTGGATAAAACTTTCATATTCAAAATATCAGTAGACCGCATTAATGATTACCAATTAAAGATCCATACTTTAATCAATCATGGAAATTTTAAATATATTATCTATGATTTTAATCCTCATGTATATAACAATTTTATATACTAAAATCATATCAACTATAATATATTATGAATATTATATAGATATCAATTTTTAAGCAAAACGGCATAAAACAATCAAACAATAGAATAAATAATTCTTTTATTTAAAATTAACAATTAATAACAAATATCTATTTTATGGGCATATTTCCAACAGATTGACCTGCAATCTCTCGCAAATCTATCATTTGGTCAGACGGGGCGCGGGGACAGAGTGAACCTGACGGCCCAAATCCATTTTGACTGCTCTAAAACTAGTGTCTTTGGTGCAAATTACTTTTAATTTCAAGTTTTTTTATCCAATTGGTTATGTGATCGGACAAATAAACAATTTTTTGTGTCATGTCATAATTGACCAAAATCTAAAATGAGACAAGTTAATAGACTAAAAAAGTTATTTTTTTCTTAAATAAATGAATAATTAACTAAAATTAATTATCATTATAAACCTATGGTTTTTTTTGTTAAACAAAATAAAGAGACATTTTCTCATACACATCTAATTAATGGGTGAATTAGGTCGCGGTTATTCTAAAAAATAAAAGTGTTTCATAGAAGCATTCTAAAACACTAAGGTTGCACTTGGATTGAAGGATTTGAAATCAATGGATTTCGATTATAATTTTAGTGTTAACAATGAAACATAGAAAAATCTCAAATTCATAGCTTAATTATTTACACATTAATTAAATGGAGTAAAAAGGATTTTAAATCACCACTTTATTGAATAAATTTGAAATACATCACAACTACCATGAATTACTATATAAACATAAAAAAGTGGATTTGATGTTTGTGGTGCTACTTCTTTAAACAACAAAAATGCATTTGAAATCCATGAATTTGAAATATTTCAATCCAAGCGGAGCCTAAAAGATATCATATATTGTTTGAGTCTGTGTAAAGATTGTGACCGCATTAGAGGGAAGGTTCTCCTATCTCAAGATTAGTCGGGCAAAGTTTGGACATTTAAATTATTGAAAAAAAATATCATTATATATATATGCACATTTTATGTATATATGTATGTATGTGTCATGCAAAGATTCCTTTGTGAATAGCAGCTTATAAAATTGGCTCAAAAAGGGAGAAAAAAACAAAACCAAAAAAATAAAGTAGATAATGTCATCATATATATCTTGGCATGTTACCATGCGAAACAAGGCGGAAATTCCCTTCATAGCCGTCCATATCATGTGTCTGATTTTATATCTTCTCTTTTTATATACTACTGATCATATACTAGTTCCCTTTTAAATAATTTAAATAATACATTTTTTAAGATAGTTTCACGCATCTATATTTATTTTAAAAGTCGAATAGATTCATATATTAGTAAAAAATAAAACTTTTGACATAAAAAAAATTGTCTTTAATTTATTGAGTTGGGTCGAATCGAATATCAGTTTAGACCAACTGAATTTATATCTATCGGGAAAAAAATAAAGTTTTTGACATTAAAAAGTAGAAATTCTTTTTAATTTCATAACTCGGGTCGATTTGAAGACCAATTTCACAAATTGAATTGAGAGACCATCTTACAAAAGTTTTGTGTAATGTAAAATTTGTGAAATTTATTATTTATTTAGGTAACAAAATGAGAAATGATATATAATTATGTAAGACAAAACTCTTATGAAACGGTCTAACATATCAATTTTTGTAAGATGTATCTTTATTTAAATCGACTCATGTAAAATATTATTTTTATACAAAAAATATTACTTTTTATTGTAAATATGGATTATGAAACTATTTCACAGATATAGATTTGTAATATGTCTCACAAGAACTTACTATGGTACAAAAATGTTGAAATGAAAATTACATTCTCTCTCTTATTTAATAGAATCTGTTATAGTCTCTAATTTAAAAATTATAAGAATAATTTATCTAGCGCATATATTATCCGTAATTTATTTCAATTAATGCTGTCATAACGTTATATCTTATTAATTTTTTATTTTGCATAAAATTACTTTTAAAATATGATAATTATATATTTATACAGATAATGTGTATCGATAGATTAGCTGGCGCTTTTCATGGAATTCGTTTTTTTTCACATGTAATCTTGTTATGAATTATGATCCGGAGCGATTCTCTCTGCCGATAATTTTCATGTCTCATCTACCTGCATTCCCATACACTGCACATTAATTATTATTTGATGGAAAAAAAAACTAGGAAATTGATCTAATAAATTTTCTTATGTAGTTTTTTTAATATTATTAATAAAAAATTGTTTATTACAGGGTTTAACAAATCAAACAGGAAATTCTCCATTCAACCATGTAAAAGAATAGCTTTTTGAGTCTGAAGCAGATGTTCCCACAGCTGAAATACATATGTAGGTTTGATTTGTTAAACCAACAGATGTAGGTTTTTGGTCTAATATGCAATATATATATATATATATATATATATATATATATATATATATATTTGCTTCAGTCCTATTTTGCTGAATGTTGACATAACATCATAAATTACGTTGAATTTTTCATCGGATCCACATGAAAAATCTGATCAAAATATCCTAAGTTAAAAGTTAGAGTGTCAAAATTCAAAAACCAAATTTTAAAAACTTAATGGAGTAAACCAATTAATGATCAAGTTAGTAGACCAAAAAAAATTATTTCCCCACAAACATAAACATTTAATATAATATAAAGTTGTGTAAACTTGGTTTCCAACGTTAATTTATTGCACAAGGGGCGTAGGTGTAAAATTTGAAAGACGATCTCACAGATCTATATTTTTTAGACGGATCAAACAATTCATATTTACAATAAAAAGTATTACTTTTGACATAAGAAATAATATTATTTCAGGATCAGATCAAATAACAGATTCGTCTCACAAAATTAATCCGTGATACTATCTAGATTCCAACCAACACGACATTTGAGTCAATTTATTGGTCTTGTAACCGTAGTTGGCAATAGTTGGCAAGTGCTCAATTTGCATCTCTATTTTTAGTGTCGCAACTTAAAAGTATGATGGGTATCAAATTAGGCACATTGATATGGTCATGAAGATGCCACACGGATCAACATCACGTGCGTAAGAAAATAAATTCTAATATTTTAAGGGAAAATAAATGTTTCCATTAACTTGTTAATGTGCAGTATGTTAGAATACATTTACGGTTTTAAATCGAAATTGATCTTGTTTTAATTGTAAGTGAATTAATGATGTTAATTCATGTAACATACTTCATGAGTTAAACCAAATTTATTTAATTGTGTTGAAACCATAAATTAGATGAAACATAGTAGACTTCAATGGTCTCAGGTCTATTTATACTTATCTAATTATCTCAAATATATTATTCAAGATATCATCTAAAAGCTTTTTGGTCTCGTATTTGTTGGAACACATTCTCGGAGCAGTCAGATGGAAGTTTAAAATTTTTATTTTCTGATCTGGAACGATTCCAGATCGTGGGTATCAAATCCTTACGATTAAAACAAACAAGTAAAATAAAACAACAATTAAATTTTACCTCTCAAGTCTCAACTTGAGGTTATGGACTCCAACAGATTACTCTGCTCTTCTTGTATATCCCAAGAACTGATGATTCGATCGATCAACTCCTGAATCAGGTCCACGAATAGAATTCTTAATCCCTCTGACAGACTGCACTAGAAAGTCTATCATAAGTTTCTACGAAGAGAATAAACAGATTTGATCTGTTAATCAGCCTGCAATTTCGAAAATTGCAGACTGATATTTTCGAACAGGAGAGGGGAGGTGGACGGCCAACCCTAGAGAGAACACTCTAGGTTTTTCGAAAATTATGAGCTTAATTGTCTAATTTTGGGCTGCTAACAGCTTAGGGCCCATTAGTCATAAGTTCAAGTCTGACAAGCAAAACCCGCATATTCAGAAATTAATATAAAATTCATCGTGACTCAAATTGATAAACCAATTTTACCAATGTGTACAAAAGCCTTTTCTGCATATTTTAAATTCAAGATAATTTTTCTGAATCCGAATTCATTGGTTTTCAAAAATGGCATCCCTATCTCATTTTAGGAAATCTCGCTCCCTCTACTCATTAATAAGAAGTCCTACTTCTCATACACTAAATTTAACTCATTAAATTTAATTATCTCAACGGGGATTAGAAAACTATTACTTGTGTAACCCTCAATGGTTCAGGGATACAGCTAGCCGTGGGCCCACAACTTCTTGTGACTCGGAACAACAATTTCCGACTTACCCATCGAATCATGGTAAGAGCGCCTAGCAACATCGCCCCATGATTCCCTAGGTATCACTGATAGTGCCTGCAAGAACCGGTAGGTTTTGGTTAGCGTACAGTACGGTCCCTTCATCCATATATCCCGATCGAATCAACAACCATTGGTATATTGAGAGTCGTTCGAGATTCGATAACTATGCAATACATATTGAAGATCAAATAGTGACATCGCATGTGCAACTAGGAAACCAAGTAACCTAAAGCACATCATGTACTCTGGCCAGAGATTTGTCATACTAATATCTCCTCAGATCACATAGGATATCCACACTCGCAAGCGTGTGGTGAATCCTTGAAAACAAAGCATCAACTCCTATATGTGTCGTAACTGTACCCAATCTCGACACATGTTGACCCTCATAGAGTCGGTAAACGAGTCAAAGTACAGTACTAGCATATATAGTCTCCATGATGTTTCAAGTAGTAAGGACTAATGGTGTACAACCAAAACCGCGGACTTATCCACTCAATTAGTGAAAACCACTTGGAAAGTACGAATAGGGTAGTTCAATCATCCATCAAATGAATATCCATTTGCATGCTTCGAACATCTCTATGTTCCATACCAATGAAACGTGGTACTTGGCATCGCAAATGCTAGTCTCAATCTCGAGCGATCCTTATCCTTATTTGCGGACGGCTCAATTGACTAGGGACTGTTTAGAATATACAGTGATTATAAGATGTGTTTCATGATAGTCATTCAAATCTACTATCATATCTTACATGCACTCTAGTATATTCAAGGTCTTTATCTAAACATCGTATAGTACGTCACAACATAATAATATGATAAAAGATAAAGCATAAGCCAATATAAAAGTGTAAATTATATTAAACAAAGATTGTTTACATATAGAGTCATAAAGGCCCTTAGCCACAAGTTGGCTAACAGGGCACCCACTCTTTCAGTATTTTGGTTTCTTTTTGTTTATTTTAGGATGATAACGATCAAGTATACTTTTTGTTCGCCAGAGTAGCAAATTTATGTTTATTTTCTACTGGTACTATCGTTGTATCCTAGGAGACAGACGCCTATACGATCCTCAAAACAAAATCGGTGAGGAGGCGAATCTGTTTTAAGAAAACTGTGTTTTTCACAGGCCTCGGTCTTCTACTTGTTTAATTCACTGAAGTCTACCACATTTCTTGTTCTTTTGATTATTTTATATTTATGTAGTTAAATATAAAATTTCATTTAATTGTTGAAATTAAATATATTATTTCTAATATATTTGTTTCTCTTTTCATATTCGACTAAAAATCTTAAAACAAATTCTTTTCCAAACAATTGATCGTTTGTGTTGTGTTTTCAGACATGGACACTAATTGTTTCATTACCAAAGGTGACTACCCCCTATTACCAAGGTGTCAGCACCACAAGTTAATATTCATGCTATTACAGTGCTGGTTAACCATGCTGATAAATCGGAAAAATTTGATGTATTGAATTTTAAGAGGTGGCAAAAAAAGATGTTCTTTTATCTCACCACCTTGAGTTTGGCAAGGTTTTTGACTGAGATGCTACCAAATCAGCTGAGGGAGAGGGATATATGCAGGCCGTTAGTACGGTTGATGCATGAAATCATTCCGATTCTTGTGTAGAAATTATATAAAGAATGGCTTGGCTGACTCTCGTTGTTTAATGTCTATATTGATAAAAAGACAGCTAAGGAGTTATGGGATTCTTTGGACCGAAAATGTAAATCTAAGGATGTCGGAGCCAAGAAATTTATTGTTGGTCGGTTCTTGGATTATAAAGATGGTGGACTCCAAGATTGTGATCAGTCAAGTTCAAGAGCTTCAAGTCATCTTGCACGAGATTCATGCCGAATGTATGGTGCTAAGTGAATCTTTCCAAGTTGCAGCTATTATTGAAAAACTGCCTCCGGGTTGGAAAGATTTTAAAAATTATTTGAAACAAAAATGAAAGAAAATGAATGTGAAGGAACTTGTTGTTAGGCTTTGTATTGAAGAAGACAACAAGGGGTTCCGAGAAAAGATTTTTTAATCTTGATGTGGCAAAATAAAATGTGGTCGAGCATGGTCAGAGCTCGAAGGCCAAGAAAAATACTGGACCATTTGGAAGAGGTTCCAAGTTAGGACCTAAGAAAGATACTCTCAATAGAAAATTCTCTGGAAAACGTTAAAATTGTGGCGGTCTAGGTCACAAGGCTTCAGAATGCAAGAAATCGAAGAAAACTCGAGAGTTAAATATGGTGGAGTCCATATCTAAAGAAGTTTCTAATATGAATCTATGTGCTGTTATTTGTGAAGTTAACTTGGTGAGTTCTAACCCACGGGAGTGGTGGACTGATACCGGGGCCACTCGCCACGTGTGCTTAGATAAAAAGATGTTTGCGACTCTTGAGGAATCTGAGAACGGAGAAAAATTATTCATGGGGAATTCAACTAACTCTGATATCAAAGTTCTGGGTGAAGTGACCTTAAAATACTTCTGGTAAAAAGTTGACTCTCAACAATGTGTTGTATGTTCCGAAAATTCGAAAAAAATTAGTTTCCGGTTCGCTTTTGAACAAGCATGGATTTCATATTATTTTTGACAAAATCATACATGGAAATTAGTGGATCTTCCACCGGGAAGAAAACCACTGGGTTATAAATGAATTTTCAAACGGAAAATAAAATCATATGAAACGATAGATAAGTATAAAGCTCAATTGATAATTAAAGGATACCGTCAAAAGGAAGGGCTTGACTACTTTGACACTTATTCTCCGGTCACGAGAATAATTTCAATTTGAGTGATACTGGAAATTGCCGCTTTGCGGAATCTTTAAGTACACTAAATGGATGTACAAACAGCTTTTCTAAATGGGGATTTAGAAGAAGAAATTTACATGGAACAACCTAAAGAATTTTCTGCACCTGGGCAAGAAAAAAAGTCTGTAAATTGGTGAAATATCTGTATGGCTTAAAGAAAGCACCAAAACAATGACACAAAAAGTTTTATAAAGTCACGATAGAAAGTGGATTCAAAGTAATGAGTGTGACAAATGCGTATACGTTAAAGACAATCAAAAAGGCTATGTTATTTTATGTCTTTACGTAGATGACATGCTTATCATTGGGAGCAATGATAAGATGGTTAAATCTACTAAGAAGTTATTGAACTCAAAATTTGACATGAAAGACATGGGCTTAGCTGATGTAATCATGAAATTAAGATCCAAAGAATATCAGAAGGACTTGTTCTTAGCCAGACACATTATGTTGACAAAATTCTTGAGAAATTCAACAAGGATGATTCTGCATTGGCTAAAAATCCGATAGATATGAGTTAATATCTATCCAAAAATAAAAATGATAGTGTATCTCAATTAGAATAATCTCGAATCATTGGAAGTGTGATGTACTTAATGATTTGTACAAGACCAGTCATAGCTTATGCAGTAAGCAAATTGTCAAGATTCACGAGTAATCCAGGAGCTGAACACTGGAAAGATATTATGAGGTTGCTTAGGTATTTAAGGTATACTCGTGATTATGAACTGCACTATACCAGATATTCTGCTGTTATTGAAGGAATAGTGATGCGAACAGGATATCTTATATGAAAGTCTCAAAGTCTACTAGTGGATATGTATTCACACTAGGAGGTGCAACAATTGCCTTGAAATCTTCTAAACAGACAGTAATAGCCAGATCTACAATGGAATATGAATTTATAGCCCTTGACAAATGTGGTGAAGAGGCTGAGTGGATGCATCTATTTTTAGAAGATATTCCAAGATGGCCGAAACCTATGCTGGCTATTTATATTCATTGTGATAGTCAATCTGCGATTGGAAGAGCAAATAGTAATATGTATAATGGTAAGTCGAGACATATATGTATTAGACACAATAATTTTAAACAATTACTCTCAAATGGAGTTATCTCTATTGATTACGTGAAGTCAAAGGATAACCTAGCGGATCCGCTAACCAAAGGATTAAATAAAGAGCTAGTTGCAAAGTCATCGAGGGAAATGGGACTAAAGCCTACTTAATAAGTTGGTGCGAAGGAAAACCCAATCTATGCTGATTGGAGATCCCAAGAACTAGGTTCAATGGGACAACCTACTTGCACTGACTTGGTGAATCACTGTGGGGTTATCCCTTGTCCATTCCTATGGTGAAACAATGAAAATGGAGGTAAGCATACGGATTTTAATGATTCTTATGCGACAGAAAATGAGCAAAACAATGCAAATTATTCTTACAAAGAATCACCTATGTGAGAGAGAAGTGAGATCGCTTTGAAGGAACTTCACGACTCAATTCTAGACCCTCTCGCAGAACCAGGTAAGTGTTCATGGCCAAAACAAACACAATCATGAGAAAATAAGTGTATCAAGAAGAATCTTGTGTGAAGTATATCGAAGTTTACACAAACAGCAGAATAGTTCAAGGACATCGTGTCTACTGATCAGCCAGTAAGATAATATACTTTCACAAGGGAAGGTTCAAAAGATAAAACCGACCTATCCTATGCAAGATTCAACTATTGAACATTATCACCTAGTTTTTTTTCCTTGATGAATTTTAATTCATGTGGGAGGATTGTTAGAATACATTTACGGGTTTGAATTGAAATTGATGATTGCTTTAATTGTAAGTGAATTAATGGTGTTAATTCATGTAACAGACTTCATGAGTTAAATCAAATTTATTTAATTGTGTTGAAACCGTGAATTATATGAAACGTAGTAAACTTGAATGGTCTCAAGTTTATTTATACTTATCTAATTATCTCAAATATATTATTCAAGATATCATCTAAAAGCTTTTTTTGTCTCGTATTTTGGTTTCTTCTTGTTTATTTAAGGGTGATTACGATCAGGTATACTTTCTGTTTGCCGGAGTAGCAAATTTGTGTTCACTTGCTATTGGTACTACCGTTGTATCCTGGGAGACAAATGTCTTTAGGATCCTCAAAACACTATCGGTGTGGAGGTGAATCTGTTTTAAGAAAACCGTGTTCTTCACAGGCCTCAATTACCTACTTGTTCAATTCACTGAATTCTACCACATTTCTTGTTCTTCTGATTATTTTATATTTATGCAGTTAAATATATAATTTCATTTAATTGTTGAAATAAAATATATTATTTCTAATATATTTTCCCCCCCTTTCAGAAATAATATATTTAATTTCAATAATTAAATGAAATTATATATTAAACTGCATAAATATAAAATAATAAGAAGAATAAGAAATGCTGTAGACTTCAGTGAATTGAAAAACTAGGTGATCGAGGCCTGTGAAGAACACAATTTTCTTAAAACATATTCGCCTCCTCACCGATGATGTTTTGAGGATCATATAGACGTTTGTATTCCAGGATACAACGGTAGTACCAGTAGCAAATAAACACAAATTTTCTACTTCGACGAACAGAAAATATACCTGATCGTAATCACCCTTAAATAAACAAGAAGAAACCAAAATATGAGACCAAAAAGCTTTTAAATGATATCTTTAATAATATAATTGAGATAATTAGATGAGTATGAATAGACTTGAGACCATTGAAGTCTACTACGTTTCATCTAATTCACGGTTTCAACAAAATTACATAAATTTGATTTAACTCATGAAGTATGTTACATGAATTAACACCATTAATTCACTTACAATTAAAACAAGCATCAATTTTAATTCAAAACCGTAAATGTATTCTAACAATCCCCCACATAAATTAAAATTCATCAAGAAAAAAAAAACTGGGTGATAATGTTTAACAGTTGAATCTTGCATAAGATAGGTCTGTGTTATCCTTTGAACCTTCTCTTGTGAAAGTATATTACTTTGCTGGCTGATCAGTAGACACGATGTCCTTGAACTATTATGCTTTTTGTGTAAACTTCAATATAATTCCCACAAGATTCTTCTTGATACATTTTTGTTCTCATGATTGTGTTCGTTTTGACCATGAACACTCACCTGATTCTGTGAGAGGGTGTAGAATTGAGCCGTGCAATTCCTTCGAAGCTGCCCCTCTTCTTTCTCACATAGGTGATTATTTGTCAGAACAATTTTCATTGTTTTACTCATTTTTTGTTTCATAAGAATCATTAAAAGCTGTATTCTTATCCTCCATTTTCACTGTTTCACCACAAGAATGGACAAGGGATAATCCCCACAGTGATTCACCAAGTCAGTGCAAGTAGGTTGTCTTATTGAACCTAGTTCTTGGGATCTCCAATCAGCATAGGTTGGGTTTTATTTCGCACCAACGTATTCAGTAGGCTTAAGTCCCATTACCCTCGATGATTTTGCAACTAACTCTCTATTTAACCCTTTGGTTAGCGGATCCGCTAAATTATCCTTTGACTTCACGTAATGAAGAGAGATAACTCCAGTTGAGAGTAATTGTCTAATAGTATTGTGTCTACGACGTATATGTCTCTACTCACCATTATACATATTAATATTTGCTCTTCCAATCGGAGATTGGCTATCACAATGAGTACAAATAGCCGGCATAGGTTTCGACCATCTTTGAATATCTTCTAAAAATAGAGCCATCTACTCAACCTCTTCACCACATTTGTCAAAGGTTATAAATTCAGATTCCATCGTAGATCTGGATATTACTGCCTGTTTAGAATATTTCCATGCAATTGTTGCACCTCCTAGTGTGAATACATATCCACTACTAGACATTGAGTTTTTCATATCAGATATCCTGTTTGCATCACTATATCCTTCAATAACAGCTGGGTATCTGGTATAGTGCAGTTCATAATCACGAGTACCTTAAATACCTAAGCAATCTCACAATTGCTTTCCAGTGTTCAGCTCCTGGATTACTCGTGAATCTAGACAATTTTCTTACTGCATAAACTATGTCTGGTCTTGTACAAATCATTAATTACATCACACTTCCAATGATTCGAGAGTATTCTAATTGAGATACACTCTCATTTCGATTCTTTGATAGATGTTGACTCAAATCTATCAGAGTTTTAGCCAATGCAGAATCATCCATGTTGAATTTCTCAAGAGTTTTGTCAACATAATGTGTCTGGCTCAGAACAAGTCCTTATGTTATTCTTTGGATTTTAACTCCAAGAATTACATCAACTAAGCCTATGTCTTTCATGTCAAGTCTTGATTTCAACAACTTCTTAGTGTATTTAACCATCTTATCATTGCTCCCAATGATAAGCATGTCATCTACGTAAAGATATAAAATAACATAGCCTTTCGGAGTGTATTTAACGTATACGCATTTGTCACACTCATTTCTTTGAATCCACTTTCTATCATGAATTTATCAAAATTTTCGTGCCATTGTTTTGGTGCTTTCTTTAAGCCATACAGAGACTTCACCAATTTATAGATTTTGTTTTCTTGACCAGGTGCAGAAAATTTTTTAGTTTGTTCCATGTACTTACTCGTTGACACAGTATGCAGAGCTTTATATCAAGTAGATTGTTATACTGCATGGCATACCAGTGTCGATAGTATCAGACAGGGATCCGAGATTTACATCTGCTTTTTGGAAGAGTTTGCACACAGCGTTGGGGACTAGATTATTGTTCAGTACAACATTCCATCCCCAGACAGATGGTCAGTCTGAGAGAGTGATCCAGGTTCTCGAGGACCTACTGAGAGCTTGTGTCATCGACTTTCAGGGCTCTTGGGAGACTAGATTGCCTTTGGTGGAGTTTACCTATAACAACAGCTTTCAGGCATCTATAGGTATGGCTCCTTATGCAGCTCTCTACGGGAGGAGATGCAGATCTCTCGTGCATTGGGATGAGGTTGCTGAGAGGATTCTACTTGGTCCTGAGATTGTACAGCAGACTGCAGACATTGTGATTCAGATTCGAGATCGTATGAGGACTGCTCAGAGTCGTCAGAAGAGTTATGCTGATACTCGACGACGAGATCTCGAATTTGCTGTTGGTGATCATGTGTTTCTGAAGGTATCACCTATGAAAGGGGTGATGAGATTTGGTCGAAGAGGTAAGCTGAATCCGAGGTATATTGGGCCTTTTGAGATCTTGGAGAGAGTTGGCACGTTGGCCTACCGTTTGGCTTTGCCACCAGGGCTTGCGGCAGTGCACAACGTCTTCCATGTATCCATACTTCGAAGATACGTCTCGAATCCGACGCATGTACTGGATTACGAGCCTTTGCGGTTAGCACCGGATCTAGTATTTGAGGAGAGGCCTGTTCGGATCTTAGCCAGAGAGGAGCGGAGATTGTGGACGCGGGTCATACCGATGGTCAAAATCCAGTGGCTGAATCATTCCGAGGAGGAAGCCACTTGGGAGACCGAGGCAGACATGAGGACTCGCTACCCGGAGCTATTCGGGTAAGTACTTTAATTTCGAGGACGAAATTCAATTTAAGGGGGGGAGAATTGTAACACCCAGAAATTTTAAAACGTAAATCCGCATGCATAATTAGGAGAAAATTAATTATTAATTTTTAAAAATAATGGTTAAATGTATTTATGTGTTATTATGTGATTTATATGCATGATTTAATTTATTTTAGCATTTAACCCGCAATATTAGGATTTTTAGATTTTTGAGAATTTTATGGAGTTGATCGCGTAGACGGGACCGTGGACGGACGAGATACCAAAATTCTTAGCCAAAAATATTTTATGAGTTTTATGAGCCTTAAAATAATATTTTAAGATATTTTGTCAAGAAAATTTTAGTATTTAATTATATATTTATTTAAGGGTTGATTTTTAGCCAAAGTTAGTCCTTTTATTGACTTTTATTAATTTTTAAAATTAGCCTAATTATTTATTTCGAGATTTAAGTTTTTTTAATCAGATTATAAATATTATGGGAGAATTTTAATCAAATTTAATCTTATAGTATTTATTTACTTATTAATTTTTATTTATTAACTTAAGTAATAACCTAAATTTCACCCTAAGCTATCCCTATAACCAATTAAAAAGTTTTCAGCTGCCTCCTTCATCTTCTCCAAACCTTCTTCATGCCATTATTCAGATTTCCTCAGCCCCATAGCCAATCAAGCAATTTTCCTTGAAGATTTTGGTCCGTTCGTCGTCCCGGAGACCCGTAAACGCATCAATCTTCATTCAAAGATTAAAAGGCATGTCTAAATCTTTCACTTGGCCACCATATGAGCTATTAATCATGCATGATCTTTTTATTTCAAAATTCATATGAATATTTTGAAATTTATGCAACTTTATTGATGTTTGATGCATGTTTGGGTGTTTTCTTGTCATGGCTCACGTTTTCTTCAGCATGGCTCGGTCCAGGGGCTTGGGGCTCGGGTCAGAGGTGAGTTAGGGTCCTAAGGATCGAACCATGGCCAGGTTATAGGCTGGTTAGGGGCTGGCCGATCAGAAACACCTTGGATAGGCAGCTGGTGTGCAGGTTTAGGGTTCTGGGGAAGAAGGGATCGCCCGGCCATGCAGGGCCAGGCTAGGGGCAGGCATGGGTCAGGTTAGGACCTCCCAAACGTGGGATACGTCTGGGCGGTGGTGCTCTGGCCAGGGGCGGCTGGAGCCAGGCGGCAGCAGTCCATGAAGGCCTGCTGCTCGCGCAGCCGAGAGGAGAGGGGAGGGGGGATCAGGTTTGGGGTTTGGGGGTTTCTGGGTCGGGTACTGGGGGTTCGGGTCAGGGCTGGGGTGTAGTGGGTCAAGTCAATAGGGTCTGGGTCCGGGTTAGGTGGGTCGGGCTCGAGTATTTTAATTTTTAAATGTTTAATGTTTTAATTGGTTTTTGGGCCAATTAATTAGAAATAAAATTATTTGGGCCTCCAAATAATTTTATTTGGGCTTTAAAAATTATTTTTAAGTTAGCCCAATGATTTATATGGTCTCGTGGGCCCATAGGAATTTTGAGCCAGTCAGTGATTTTATTGGGCCAGTCCATGAATTTTTAGTAATTAATTAGTTAATGGGACTAAATATTTTTATTTAAGCCCAATAACATTTAAGTATTTTATTTTAGTAAAAATTATAATTTTCAAAATTATTTATTAATTATGAGGTAAGTTAGATAATGGGCTTTAAGTCAGTTAAGGGGCTTAGTAGGGAGACCAACAGTCTGGACCGAAACCATGAAAAATCCCTAAGTCCGAAATATATCTTTAATTATTTTAGTGCATGAAAATATTTTAAGTATACGTATATATTATGAAAAATCAATTAAATATATATTACGGACAAATTTTCAGTGCATGCATTCATGAAATTTTACATGCTTATGATTATGTATGTGTTGAGCAATAAAATATTTTTTTGATGGAAATTGATGTAGTGTGACATAAGGGTGGTTATCCACCATATGATTTATGAGGTAGTTTACTACCATAGGAGGTGCTTTATCACCGCCACGTACGTTGGTTCAGGAGACTGATCAGTCGGCATAGATAGGGTCACACTTACGGATATGAACATAGATTGTTTCAAAATAATGCCATGCTCAACTATGTTATGTATGACGAAGAAAAGATTATGATTATGTTTAAGATTATGATTCGGCAATTATGTTATGAAAATGTTTCCATGCATGTTCATGTATCATGTATATGTATTAGTATGATCATGTGGTGCATTATTTTAAACCTTGATATTCAAGTTTAGACATGTTGAGCTCCTAGGCTCACTACGCTTATATGGTGCAGGTGAGACAAATGATTTTTATGTAGCTCCTACCGGTGGTGAGGATGTATGAGCTCACGGATCAGTGGCCCCATGACCGTTGCTGTTTTTAGATGATGTTTTAAGATACATTTATTTTGATGATGTTGAGTCTTTAAACAAATTGCATTTTTCTATTTATTATTTTCGCATATGAGAGTTTCAAACATGTATTACTTAATATTTTTGTTTCATGCATGAAACCCTTTTTAATTATTTATTTGTTTATTATTATTTAAGTTACTACTAAGAAGTAGTATTTTATTTTAAATGTGATACATATATGTATGGGCATATATGTATTGATATTATTTTAAAAAAAAAAAATTCCGCATTTTAAGTTTAAAGAGTATTAGATGTTTCAAGTTGAGAGTTCGGGATGAATATATACCAAAGACTGCATTTAGAACAAGGTATGGTCATTTTGAGTTTATTGTTATGCCGTTTGGTTTAACGAATGCTCCAGCAGTATTTATGGGCCTTATTAATAGAATATTTCAGAAATATCTCGATGATTTCGTTATTATCTTTATTGATGATATTATGATTTATTCTAAGAATATTTTTGATCATGCTGAACATCTCAGAATCATCTTAAAAATGTGAATTTTGGTTGAAGAAATAGTCTTCCTTGGGCATATTATATCCGAAGATGGGATTTCTGTTGATCCTAGCAAGGTTGAAGCTATGATCAGTTGGCCTAGACCTACATCTGTACCAGAGATACGGAGTTTTGTGGGCTTAGCAGGCTATTATCGCAGATTTATCAAAATTTTCTCCAGCATTTCCAAGCCTATTACTCAGTTGACTCAGAAGAATGCACCGTATGTTTGGACCGAAGCTTGTGAAGCCAGTTTTCTTGAGTTGAAGAAGAGATTGACGAGTGCACCATTCTTGACCATTCCTTTAGGTACTGGTGATTTTACTGTATATTGATGCTTCTCATAGGGGATTAGGATATGTGCTTATGCAGAAAGGGCATGCCATTTCTTATGCCTCGAGATAGCTGAAGCCACATGAGACCAGATATCCAATTCATGATCTTGAATTGGCAGCCATTGTATTTGCATTGAAGATATGACGACATTATCTTTATGGTGAGAAGTTTGAGATATATTCTAACCATAAAAGCTTGAAATATATATTTTTGCAGTCAAAGTTGAATATGAGTCAACGTAGATGGCTAGATTTATTAAAAGATTTCGATTGTGAAATCAAATATTATCCAGGAATGTCCAATGCAGCTGCAGATACTTTGAGTAGAAAGGTATGTTCTTTATCCTTATCTACGATAGGTGTCACTCATTTGGTAGAAGATTGTTGTGTTTCTGTATTAGTGTTTGAGACATATAGGAGGCCTATCGGAGTTTATGCCATACAAGCTGAACCAGAATTGTTAATTAGAATCAAAGAAAAATAGAGAAATGATTAGAATATTCAGAAATCTGTTGATATGGTCAGATCAGGGCATCAATCTGAATATAAGGTTAGTGAAGATGGTGTTTTATTTGTGAAAAACAAACTTGTTGTTCCAGATGTTTCAGATTTGAAACAGTAGATTTTGAAAGAGGCTCACTGCAGCAGATACAATGTTCATCCTGGTGGCAGAAATATGTACAATGATTTGAAAAATCAGTATTGGTGGAAGCAGATGAAATCAAATGTTACAGAATTTGTATCTCGTTGTCTGAATTGCCAGCAAGTAAATGCCGAAAGAAAGAAACCACGTGGTCTATTACATAATTTACCTATTCCAGAATGGAAGTGGGATCACATTTTTATGGATTTCGTTACAAAGCTACCACGGTCATCTAGAGGTTGTGATGCGGTTTGGGTAGTTATCAACAAATTGACAAAATCAGCCTGTTTTATTCCGTACAGAATGACATACAAACATGATCAAATGGCAGAGATTTATGTCAGAAAAGTGGTACGATTACATGGTGTTCCTAAATCTATCGTTTCATATCGAGGCCCTAGATTTACATCGCACTTTTGGCACAACCTTCAGCAAGCTCTTGGTACTCGTTTGCATCGAAGTACTACGTATCATCCTCAGACTGACGGATAGTCAGAGCAGACTTTCCAGACACTCGAGGATATGCTTAGAGCTGTGGTGCTAGATTTTGGCACCAGTTGGCAAGATTCATTACAACTTGTGGAGTTCTCATACAATAACATCTATCAGACTAGTATTGAGATGGCTCAATTTGAAGCTTTGTACGGAAAGAAGTGCAGATCTCCTCTTTATTGGGGTGATATTTCAGAAACACCTGATATTGGGCCAGATATGATCCGGGAAATGACAACTAAAGTGAGACTTATTCAGAAGAGAATGAAGACAGCACAAGATAGACAAGCCAAGTATGCAAATGTTTGACGCATGCCTTTGTGTTTTGAACAGGGAGACTGAGTGTTCTTGAAAATTTCTCCATTCTGATGCACTATCAGATTTGGTAAGCGAGGAAAGTTGTTTACGAGATTTATTGGTCCTTACAAAATTCTTGAGAAGATAGACGATCTTGCCTATAGACTTGCTCTTCCTCCAGCTCTTTCTGGGATACATGACCTCTTTTATGTTTCTATGCTGCGGAAGTATCAGCCTGATATTTCACATGTTCTCCAGCCAGATGAAGCAGAATTAGATGAGACTCTGAGCTATTTCGAGAAGCCAATTCAGATTCTTGATCAGAAGGAAAAGCAACTCAGAAACAAGACCATTCCGCTAGTGAAAGTTCAGTGGAGTCGACATGGAGTTGAAGAAGCAACTTGGGAAGTCGAATCAGATATGAGACAGCTCTTTCTAGAGCTATTTCACTGATGTGAGTTCTTATTTAGTATTTCTGTTATTCCCTTATCTTATATGCGTATAGAATGCATTCGATTTCTAGGGCAAAATCATGTCTTAGAGGGGGGGAATTGTAAGGCCCGAGATTATTTAATTTTAATCACATAATATTTAATTTGAGAATTTTGGTGTTTTTATTTGAATTCTAATATTCTTAAATTATTTAGAATTAAAACTGAATTAAAAAGAAGTTTCAAGGGCCAATTTGAAAATAAAAGTGAAGAAATGAGGGGGGCCAAAGTGCAAATTTTAGAATTTGAGTGGGACACTTGTCTACATATGCATATTAACGTGGATAGTGTATGAAATTAATCAGACTTATTAGATTTTTTCAGAAAAGAATCGAGAAACCCATTTTCTTCTTGAATTTAATCTTCAAACCAAGATATCTCAAGTCCGTCCGGCCGATTTCAATTCCGGGCATAGTTCCGCGATCCTCTCTTCAAGAGCTACGATTTAATGTAAGTATTGCTATGATCCATAATATTTAGAAAATGGGTTGATGAAGAACTCAGAATTTGATGTTAGATATATTTTCTAGATATGATATGTATTGTTATATCGAAACCGGATCGAAGAACGGATGCCGTTTGTATTTGATATGAATTTCCAGCATGTATTTAGAAATTTATAGCTACTGATATGCTGGTATATTGATGTATTTTTGCTGGTTTATCATGTATATGAAGTTGTTTGGGATGTCAGATTGATTAGATTTCAGTTTCCGTTACCGATTCCGTACCGTTAAACCGCCAGATCAAGATTTTCTAGAATTTGTATCTATTTGATTGAGCTGAGTTTGAAGTGAGTTATTTCTGATATTGTAGCGACCAAACCCGGATCCACTACCTAATCAGATTTAGAGCATAATTAAGTAGACATTTAAAAAAAATCGCATCGAAAGACTTAAATAAAAGCAGACCGGCAAAATACAACCGGTTAAGTAAGCCAATATACAACCCAATCAAATTAAAAATAATCCTAAGGGTAAAGACCTACAACAAATCCTTATGTATTTACTGGTCACTGGCTACTCCAAAATTCGAGTGCTCAATCCTGCACCTACATCTGCCCCGTTGAATGGGGTGTCCAGACATACAAAAAATACTGGACATGAGCTCTAAGCTCAATACATAAGCAATGATATATAATATATGCAACACATAAGTTTATTAAAAAACGAGGGTAAAACAGTACTCAGAGGCTCCATGAATATACAGGGCAATATCGGATAGCAAGTTCGTGGTGCTGCTCCTATATTCACCTATCAACTATAGCGTCTACTCCACCATTGTGGTCGCTCCTAGTGATAGCAAAACCAAGGGCTGAGCTTCCCCAGACACGAATCCACAGGAAGTAACGCCTCACTGATGTCATGACTCACATCATATCAGATGCAGTCTACCATAAAAACATGCATGTGCTAAAGCCGTAAAACATAGTAAAACACGTAGAACAAGCTCATGCAACACATATATCATATATCATGCTGACCATCTCAGTCAGTACTTACGTATCTTACTATAGGCAATTCCTAGCAGTCCCACTCTAGGTTCCAAGCCTATCATCAACTCTACAATGCAAATACCCATGCATCAGTCATTAAGCTCTAAAAGCCTTAACTAAGATATTGCATACTCCTAAATATTTTAAGAAGACCATAGCTATACCTGCATCCGTCGTCAGTCCGCTGATGGCGACTATCCCGCAACTAGGGCACACCCATGCTGCAGCTCCACAACCTTTAATCCGCTACTCGGACACTGCTCCGCTACTATGTCAGACACTGTCTGACTATGCTAAATTTATATTCCCTACTCCAAATCTAAAATAAGGGTACCCAAAGCCATAAAATAGAGCCACATGGGCAAAGGAGAGGAATTCGGAATTTGCACGAATGAGGAGCTCGGACCTCATATTTATAGAATACGACCGGGTCGTCCGATCCCACGTTCGGAGTGTTCGAAATCGATCGGATCCTCCGACCTATACTTCGGACCATCCGAAGCCTGCCACGCGTCCAACCAATCGCATGCAACCATACACCTGTCCAATACACTGTTCGGATGATCCGAACTGGCTCTTCGGATCGTCCAAACTCAATATTACGTCATCCGTGACATCAGCCATCCGATGATACGAACACACGTCTCCCTACTCAATTTCGGGTCGTCCGAACTTGACTTCGGAGCATCTGAACTGCTTGTATCCTCCGATCCTTGGCTCCGTTCCCAGTTCGGATCATACGATACTACGGAACCTTTTTGGCATAATTTGAGTTTTCAGGATCCATTTCCGGACTCCGTTAATCCATCAAGAAATTCCTTAAACATGTTTTACTTAATCTAAACACGATCACATGAATAATTACTCATTAATCATTAATTTGGATACGGGTCACTACATTCTCCCCCCTTAAAATATTTCGTCCTCGAAATCTAGGGTAGAACCTCGAGAACGTATTAGTGACATTTGCTTGAGTGTCTGGTCGAAATAGCTTTTGACACATTCAGACTCTTGTCGAACTCCATAAAATCTCCATTAATGCTGAACCGCATTAGTATTCTCCCAACTGAGAACTACTGCGCTACTTGACGACAGTCAAACTTCTCTGGCGCTAATGTATCACAACACTGATACATCTTCCATTCTGACCACGATCTCCCTGATTACGAAGGATACAAACATCCGCTCGATCAATATCATCGTCCCAACGAAATCTTCAAATGACAAAAACCAAGTCATAACCTGACTGGCATACGGAATTCGTCGAATCACTAACTGAATCTAACCATGTAATGGCCCCAAAAGTTCTCGGTGCCCAACACCTCTAGTCAAGAAACACCAATCCCAACATTGTGCTGACACAATAAAGCCCGAATTTCTCCCCAAGAGAATCTAGTTGACACAAAGCTATACTCCAACGTAACTGCTTAACGCAATTCTCAGACTGGTCATCCTTCCCATGCTCCACCGAAGCAAACGAGCTTCCCAAGCAATTCTGGAAATTCATCCCACCATGTCTAATGCGAATCACAGTTCACGTTTCTTAGTATAACTCAACATTATGTCATTAGGAACTCTCAACACATGAAAATCATGGCACAAAATCCTTTCTTGACCATTGTTCTGCGAAGCCATACACATCCACTGCAATGGAAGTCATCACACTTCTGATGATCTACATCATCTTGACCATAGGTTATTCATCCATGAATTCAATCGATGGACATCCTCCCGATAGTTATACATACTTGAAATCACTGTACACACATCAAGACTAAGGAAAGTTTTCACCAATACGCTCGACTGGGACATTCCACAGTGCACAGACATATGGAAACACTTCCTATTCCATCTCGAAACTCGACAGTCACTGCACCTGGTATAACTCACCTCGGAATCTTTGATGACATCATCATCACTAGCTACATATCATGCATCCGACCATTGTCCATTGCTGAAACGCAATATCCTTGACAAATAGTCTGTATGGATGTGACTCACTGATTGGAAAGAACGAATTCGATCCGTCCCGATCTTGCGAAGTCTTTGATTCCAAAGGCAACTTCTTTGGCTACTAAGTCGATCCTTGACTATCTCCATCATCTAAGAGAAATCGCACATCACTTGCTGAAAGATTAGTGACACAACCTGCTAGACCTAAAAAACTAGATCCTAGATAATGTCACATCTCACGATCAGACAACTGATATCCTCTTGCTAATGTCCATTAGCTTTTCCAACACTCGTTGGATTCAACGTAACGGTTCAGCACAAGAACACCTAGACTAACCACAATTCTAACAGTTACAACTGGCTTATCAAAATCCATAAGCTACAGTAGTTGAACACTAGTCAACTAACACCAAGCCAAACTTAGCAAAATCACTTGCAATCATTCACAAATTGCTCGATACGTATCATCGTTTCAAGTTATGTACAATTTCTTTGTTACAATCCAATGTAATACATACAGTATTCAAAATACAATGAAAATGTACAACCAAAAAATTGAAATGATACAATCAAAGTATGATGATTCAATACAACTGAAATACTATTTACAACTACAACAATACATTATTTAAATCATCGTTCTAGTTTTCGTTTCTTTGAGCATGAAGCTTCTAATCGACACATGCATCAATGCAAGTGTAATCCTGCCCAATATCTCTCGGATTCTTGTCCTGCCACGACGTTCGGAGAAATAACTCGAGCTCGCTAACCAGCTATGCTCTGCATCAGTGCATGTCAGTCGACCTCTTCTGCTCACGATCTACCATCAGCGTTCTTTTTATATACATATCATGCTTTTGAACATGAAGTTTCCTGTGTGCCTACCGAAAGCATCGATACATGCATACCGGCAAAACCATGTTCTGCATGAGTTTAAAGACCTTACCTTCGAAACCAGTCATACCTTAGCCACTTGAGGCATTCCCAGGTGAAGTTCTTTATGACAATCTCTCCAACTACGAGTGGAGAATCTCTTTGGACTGGAACCACATGGGTTATTACACACATTCGTTCCAAAAAGTCCTCAGAGGTATCTAACGTGATATACTCGTTCTTCTCTTCTAGAATTCCCCAGCTGGAATCCATATGCTCTTCGATCAGCATCCCAGTGCATCGAATGATGAATTGCCCACAGCAGTCAACCTATTTATCGATATGATACTACTGGTGTTCTCATCATTGTTGCATTCATTATAATAAAGTCTTCCGCCGCAAACCTCAGAAATGAAGAACCAAATCATCCTTCGTTAGGTCTCACCAATCCTACAAGGATAATCCAAAGTCTCAGTACTATATCCCAAGTTTCTTTGCATGCCGCTCTGATACCAATAAATGTAGCGACCTAACCCGGATCCACTACCTAATCAGAGTTAGAGCATAATTAAGCATGCATTTAAAAAAAATTGTTGCAGAAGACTAAAATAAAAGAAGACCGACAAAATAAAACCGGTTAAATAAGCCAATATACAACCCAATCGAATTACAAATAATCCTAAGGGTAAAGACCTACAACAAATCCTGATGTCTTCACTGGTCACTGGCTACTCCAAACTCCGGGTGCTCAATCTTGCACCTATATCTGCCCCGTCGAATGGGGTGTCCAGACATACAGAAAATACTAGACGTGAGCTCTAAGCTCAATAAATAAAAAATGATATATAATATATGCAGCACATAAGTGCATTTAGAAACGAGGGTAAAACAGTACTCAAAGGCGCCATGAATATACAAGGCAATATCGGATAGCAAGTCCGTGGTGCCGCTCCTATATTCACCTATCAACTATAGCGTCTAATCCACCATCGTGGTCGCTCCTAGTGATAGCAAAACCAGGGGCTGAGCATCCCCAGACACGAATCCACAGAAAGTAACGCCTCACTGATGGAAACTGTCATGACTCACATCATATCAGATGCAGTGTATCGTAAAAACATGCATGTGCTAAAGCCGTAAAACATAGTAAAACATGTAGCACATGCTCATGCAACACATATATCATATATCTTGTTGGTCATCTCAGTCAGTACTTACGTACCTTACTACAAGCAATTCCTAGCAGTCTCACTCTAGGTTCCAAGCCTATCATCAACTCTACAATGCAAATACCCATGCATCATTCATTAAGCTCTAAAATCCTTAAATAAGCTATTGCATACTCCTAAATATTTTAAGGAGACCATAGCTATACCTGCGTCCATCGTCAGCCAGCTGATGGCAACTATCCCGCAACTAGGGGCACATCCCTACTGCAGCTGCACAGCCTTGAGCACAGCTCCGCTACTCAGACACTGCTCCACTACTATGTCAGACACTGTCTGACTATGCTAAATTTATATTCCCTACTCCAACTCTAAAATAAGAGTACCCAAAACCCTAAAATAGAGCCACGTGAGCAAAGGAGAGGAATTCTGAATTTGCACGAATGAGGAGCTCGTACCTAATATTTATAGAATACGATCGGGTCGTATGATACCACGTTCGGAGCGTCCGAACTCGATCGGATCCTCCAATCTCTACTTCGGACCGTCCGAAGCTTGCCACGCATCCAACCAATTGCATGCAACCATACACCTGTCCAATACACTGTTTGGATGGTCCGAACAGGCTCTTCGGATCGTTCAAACTCAATATTATGTCATCCGTGATGTCAGCCATCCGATGATACGAACACACGTGTCCCTGCTCAAGTTCGGGTCATCTGAACTCAACTTTGGAGCATCCGAACTGCTCGTATCCTCCGATCCTTGGCTTCGTTCCCAGTTCGGATCCTCCGAACCTGGTTCAGATTGTCCGATCCTACGGAACCGTTTTGGCATAACTCGAGTGTTTTGGATCCATTTTCGGACTCCATTAATACATCAATAAATTCCTTAATCATGTTTTACTTAATCTAAACACTATCACACGATTAATTACTCATTAATCATTAATTCTGGATACGGGTCACTACAGATATATATAGCTTGAATATGATTCTTTTCAGATTGGTTAAGAGCTTGATCGAACTCGAGAACCCAACTTCAAAACCGATAGAAGATTGAACAAGGTTTGTGACTTCTACCTTGAGGATTGACAAGAGTTGTGAGCAAATTTTGATAGTCTTTGTTGTGCTGCAGTTTGTGAAGATTTGAAGAGTTTGAAACCAAGAAAAGAAAGGTATAAACCAACATCACCAAAGTGGGACAATATACTCAAGATAGATTAGTTCTTGAGTTGTCCAAAACCACATACTTTATTTGTATTCTAGTGTGTTTACTTGAATGTTGTTGCTTGTGTACTAGATTAGTATGCTTAAATATAGTTGGTTTAGCTTAGATTACAATGTTAATATACTTTGTTGCATTCATATTGAGCAAACTATTCCTTGAGATTTTATTGGTGAATTTTCCAAAGAAAGACGGATGTTTGGACATATATCGAAGAACTCAGGAGATAGATCGACTCCTACGGTTAGAAACTCGATATAGTGGGCCAAATTCCGGGAAAAGAGCTTAAAGCCACCCCGAAAGGGAGAGTATGTGGGATATTTGTTGTTTTCTTCTTTCCCGAGATCCCAAGAACCGATATAGAACTTGATAGCAGATCTTTAAAAGCGTGCATTGCATTGGATTGGATTTAATACCTATAAAGATGTTTATATGGTTATTTCTGTAAATGTTATGCTATGCATGTATATGTTGTTTATATTGGGATTTTATTCTCACCGGAGTTATCCGGCTATTGCTTTATTTGTATGTGTGCATGGCAATAGGTGGGGCAGGAACGAATCAGGGACGCCCATGAAAGAACAAGTTCGAGATAGATGTGGTGACTTCGGATTAGAGTTGGAGAAGTTGTTGTCAATAAACTCATGTGTATACTCTAGATAAGAGTTTGTATGAACTTAGTGAGTTTAGTTGTATGTGATAAACAACAAGAAGCTTATTGGATTACTAGCATGTATTGTGATAACAACTTGTAATGTTTGGATCCTAGAACACCTTATGATATTCCATGTTTTCTTCTAGATTATGGTGTTGAATTCATGTTTTTTATGTTAGATGATGTTTGAGGATCCAAGAAGGGGCAAATTCCAGATTTTCAGATTTATTGGTAAGATTTTCAAAGGCGCGCCGCGCCCGCGTCCTCGCATAAGTCTCTCACCATGATGCCCATGGTGCGAGACCAGCGCGCGCCCGCGCCCCAGAAGGTGTGCCCGCGCAATGTTTTTTTTTTAAAAAAAAAATATTTGGGATTGCTTCTTATCTTGTTGCCCTGACTTGAATTAATATAGATTATATGTTATGAAATGATATTATCACCCGAGGTCCCCACAACAACTGCCTCTCTCGAAGAATCTGCAGTACAACTCTCAAGTGCTGAGCATGCTCCTCAATGCTGTAGGAATAAATCAGAATGTCATCGATAAACGCCACGACAAACCTATCCAAGTAATCTCGGAAAACCCTATTCATTAAATTCATGAACACTACTGGTGCATTCATCAAATCGAAAAGCATCACTAAGATATCATAGTGACCATACCTCATACGAAATGCAGTCTTCGAAACATCCTCATCACAAACTCGTAACTGATGATATCCCGATCTCAAGTCAATCTTGGAATACACTGAATTACCCGAAGCTGATAGAAAAAATACTCAATGCGTGATAAATTATTCTTGTTCTTAATTGTCACTCGGTTCAACTGTCGATAATCAATACAGAAACGCATAGAACCATTTTCTTCTGGACGAATAACACTGGCGCTCCCCAAGGAAAAACGCTCGGTCAAATATATCTGATGCGATTATGGATGGCTCGCATGTTGATCAAGTAGCTAAGGATCCATTGGAGATGCCGAGAGGACCAACTACTAGAGTTCGAGCTAAAAAGTTTAAGGATGCACTTCAAAAGTTGATGCTAAACTATCAAGAGGGTGTTGGAACAATTGAAGATCATTATGGAGGAAGTCTATGCGTCATTAAATGTTAAAAATAGATGGGAAGGAAGAATTCAAAATTCGCACATAACACTTCTCGCCTGAGCGGTCAAATATTCCGGCTCGAGCAAGCAAAGCATGAAAAGTTTGGGGCAGAAAGTGTCTTGCTCGATCGGCACTTTTCTACCGCTCGAGCGAGCTAAAATCAGAGTTGCGGACAGAGTGTTACGCGCTCGAGCGAGTGTTTATACTGCTCGAGCGGGCATGATTTACCGAGAAAAAACATACACTTCGATGTGTTATGTGTGTGCGTGGTTTAAGTATTATTTTTGATATTTTTGCCTATTTTAAGTGTTTTAGACCTACCAGAAAACTTTCTAGTTGATATTGTAGCACCTAAAATATAATCTACTAAATTGCATGCATTAAATTAAATAAATATTAGGATTATTATTTTTAAGTTTAATTGATTTAAATTCTTTATTTGAATTATGTGCTAATAAAATATTTTTATTATTTATTTAATGATTTTATTGTACTAACTATTTAATTAATGTTTTTAATTTTTTTAAGTTTATTTGTCAAAATGATTTTTATTATGCAATTTAATTGTTTTAATATTTTAAAGGTTTAAGCTTGCATATTTAAATGATTTTAATTAATTTTTTAGTTTATTTTTTAAATAATTTTAACTGTTTAGCTTATTTGTTTAAATATTTTCGAGTGTCCAACTTATTTATTTTGAATAGCCTTAGTTTAGCGGTTAGTTATTTTAAATTATTTTAAATTATTTAAATGTCTAGCTTATTTATTTAAATCCTTTTTAATTGTCCAAATCATTTTAAAGAATTTTTTATTTTCTCTTGTGTATTTATTTAAATTGCATTGAAACGTTAGTCTAGTTTGTTTAAATTATTTTAAATCACTCTGCTTGATATTTAAATATTTTACTCGTTGCTGTGACATCGAAATAAAGTTTTTAAATTATTGGATTTTTAAGCTTGTATTTTAATTAGTTCAATTTACATTTCCTAAATCCTAGTTCCTAAGTTTAGGTAGTATTTTTAGAAGTGTGTAGTATTTCCCTTTTATTTAATAAACCGTCATACAATCCATTTAAATTATATAACCCTAATCCCTAATTTATACTCGAAAAACACACACACTCACGCCAAACACACACACACACACACACCCCACTCCTCCTCAAGAATTTTCCGGCCGCCGCTCCTTCCATCTCATTCTTCTCCGGCGCAGCACCTCATAAGCTAGCTGGTCGAGAGTTTTTCTTCTACCTTGAGCTCGATTTCAGCTCCATTCCAGCTCCATCGATCGACCGCAGCAAGCTCCGGTTTCCTTTCGAAATTTTTCTTAGTTAGGCAAGAATGTGGCTTCCTTTCTCACTTTGTAGATGTTTATGTGGTGTGTTTGAATTTATATATATAAACCTTATGTTTTTTTTTAAAAAAAATGGATTGAGTGCCCTATTTTCTTGAAGATTCTCGGCTATGGGGATTTATGCATTTTAGGTGTTTGAGAAATGTTCACATTGTAAATATTGTTGAGGATTGATTGTGTTCTAGCTTCGAAATAGTTTTGCATTGATGCCATGTCCATTTGAAAATTTCAGAAACACCTTGACAGTGGCTTGAGTTCGAAAATTTGGTGTGTTGATTGCTTGTGGCACTTAGATGGTGATTTAGAGCTACCATGGTTGATATGTAGTTCACATGGTAGCGTTTAGAATGTTATGAAGTTAGCTTGTGGGAAGGTGTTAAGGCGCATTCGAGTAAGGAGGATGGTTGGGCTCGGTTTGAGGTGCTGTGAGGCTGCCATGTTGGAGCTGATTTTAAGCAGGTTATGGCGGGTTCTAGGTGTTGGAAATGAACCTAAGTGCTGGTCTTGACCCTAGCTTAGAGGCTTGGAACTTTCCGGTTCTAGGTGTTGGAAATGAACCTAAGTGCTGGTCTTGACCCTAGATTAGAGGCTTGGAACTTGGGAATCACATAGCTAAGCTTTTGGTTGAGGTAAAAGAGCAGAATTTTTGTAAGGTGTGGACTGTCTGAAATTGAACGTTAGAACATGGTTAAAAACCAGAATTTGGATAGGGGTTCGGGGCTGGAATTAGTCTAAGATGTTAAAATTATGTTGGTTCAAGCGGGAAGTAATTCGGTTAAGTTTTGGTTGAGTTCTAGGCTATTGTACTACGAGGTGCAAAATTTTAAAGTCATAGGCTTGCTGTCCGGAAAAACTGAATTTATAGTGTGGTTAAATAAAGGAGGGTGAAATGTGTATGGCTTTCTTGTTTAGTTCTAAGTGCGAGGGAGTCGTGGTTTCAAGCGGAATCCTTTTTGAATAAGAATCGAGTAAGTTGTAAGCTTTACGGGCGAACCGCTCGAAATATCCTAAGCGCAAATTTATGGTTTAGATTCCTATCCTTGGTTTGCTCCCTAAATCACCATCCCGGCCATCCACATTGAGTCTCTTGCATGATTATTGAGTAAATATTTTCAAGTACATTACATCTACATATGTTTGCTAAGTCCTTGAATCAAGAAGGAAATAAAATATTTTGAACGAAGTGAGTTGATTGTGACCATAGAAAGAAGTGTATGGACGGGCTGGGAGACGTTCTGGCTTCCCTTACCACCTGACGTGTATGGACGGGCTGAGAGAAATCTTGGTTTCCCATACCAAACATTGGCAAGACGTGTTGGGAGATATCCTGACTTCCTTGCGGCATAGTGCATTGCAGCCATGATCTAGATCGAAACCAGAGTCACAATTCAAGGATCTAAGTTCACAGTTACAGTTACAGTTACAGTTACAGTTACAGTTACAGTTACAGTTCATTTATCACTATGTCTCAGTACAGTTTATTCAGTTACAGTGATTATATTCGATTTAGCCATGCATATGTTATATTCATGTTCTCTCAGTTTTGAAGTTTATTTTGTTTAAAGTAAGGGCACAAAACAAAAGTATTTTTAGTATCAGCTATTTTTAATCTGCGTGTGCATGTATTTATGTAGTACTCGTTATTTCCCCCATATTCTTGTTGGGCCTCTAGGATCACTACATCTACTTGGTGCAGGTTTATTTTATCATAGAGATTGAGGGGCAGTACTATCGAGTGAACTGTGATGCAGGCACGGCACATCCCTTCGACCTATGCTAGTCTTCCGCAGAAGTTTTATTTTAGCAGTTAAAATTCTTTCATTTTGTTGTTTGGACAAATGTATTTGTAAGAAATGTTAGAATTATTGGTGGACATGTAAATATTAAATTATATGATCTATGGCGGTTGAAATGTCGAATCTCTTTCTCAGGTTTTCGTTCACTTTATTGGTCTAGTTTATTAGTGTTGTTGGTCGTGTTTTTAGTTGTTGTTTGTGCCAGATGGTTTGTTATATAAATAGATAGATCATGCCAAAATTTTTAATTTTAAAAATTTTGAAAATCCGTATTTTATTTAATTTAATTTAAAGTAGAGTTAGGGTCGTTTCAGATATCTTTTGATATCTTTAGTTATATTTTGCTTTATCTTTTATTTTTGATTGTAAACTATAAATAAATTTTTTATTTTCATTAATAATAGTTTAGTTTTCAGAATATACAAAAATTATTGAAAATTATAGAATTTTTTATTTAAAGCTTTGCTTTGTTCTACAAAAATCAAACTTATCAAAGTTCATAAATTTTGTGGCGTTTGTCGATTGTTCTTCTTCGTGGATTGTCGGAAACAAGTTTTCTGAAGGTTTCGTTGAGATCAATTATTTTCTTTGTGATTGTTTGTTGTTAGTTTCAAGTAAACTAGAGGTGAATAATCCAAAATCATTACTTGTTTCAAGGTCGGAAAAAATTATTTGATTTCCTTTTGTTATTGGATTGAGAGTATGATTTGATATAATCGTGTTTTCTTTCCATACAACGAGGATTCATATCAATATCACTTGTCAAACAAATCTTGCAGCAGCTGCTGCAACTCCCTCATCTCTAATGGAGCCAGACGATAAGGTGCATGAGAAATCGTTGTCATCCCAGGCACGAACTCAATTCCAAACTCAAACTCGTGGACTGGGGGAAGCCCTGGAATCTCATCGGGAAAAACATCTGGGTACTAACTGACAACTGGAAACTTCTCAAGAGCCATAATCCCCGTGGACACATCAATAGCATATGTAAGAACCTAATGTAGGGGGGGGGGGGAAATTAGATTCTATTGGCAACTTTAGCAATTTAAAATGATTTTGTAAAAAACTCAAGCAGAAGACTTAGGGCAGTCAAATATAAATGAAGTCATTAAATAAAGTAAATGACGGAAAGTAAATAAAACGGTAAATAAGAGAGGTTATGTTTATTAAAGTTCGACGATAAATTGTCTACGTCTCCCCTTGTTGGTTAAGATCGATTAACCAAGATATCACTAGCACTTTGTCTTGGCCTTGATGGTTCCAAGTTAGCCGATACAACAATAACACAATTACCGCGTCTCTTGGCCTTGAGGGCTCCAAGAATAGACTCACAACAACTCGAAACACTTGGCCTTAAAGGCTCCAAGGATAGCCACAACAACTAAATAAACTCGGCTTCACACTCGAGTATACTCAACAACGATTTTCAAGTACTTATACAACTTGATACACAAATATGTAGTGACTCGCACCGTGATCACCTACTAATCAAAAGCTTAAGCATGAAATTAATCAATAAATAAACTTGATCAGAGTAAATGCAGAACTTAAATATACTAATACCAGAAAAGTATAACTTAGTGGTTAACCCTGCAATCCTGCCTCGGTCACCACCTAATCTCCTCAACCTCAGGAAAACTATCTGCTATCTGCCCCATCGAATGGGGTTTCCAGACAACAGAAAAATAACTGGACGTGAGCATAAAATGCTCAGTACAAGAGTATGAGTATACAATATTATATGTGCATGTATGCATGTGCATGGGTGCCATGACTCGAGGTCAAGAATATCTGATCAAGAACAGACTTGGGCCTTGGGTATATAACACGTTGTGTCATCGCTTTGGGAGGTGACCTATATACCAAACTGATGGTGACCTGACACTATTCCATGTGTCCAACCATCTATTGATAGGATAGGATAAACACCCTATTACAGGATATCACAAGGATAAAAGCTCAAGATGATCATTTATGCAACATAATACCATGTCATAATACATGCAGATAAAATCATGTCATATAAACAATGCATCACATAATACATGCATACTCAGTCAGGGTATCTCGAACAGTACTTCGTACCTTACTAAGGCAGATCTTAGATGCTCCCATCTAGGTTCTAAGCCTACCATGCAGGTTGCAGCACTACAATATAATATAACCATGCATTAACTTGCATGACAAACAAAACCTACCATGCTATAAAAGCCTTAATTAAACTATAGCATACTCCCTATTTTTTGTAAGGAGCTAGAGCTATACCTACATCCGTCCTCAGCCCGCTGATGTCGAATGCCACAGAGCTTGGGCACAGCCCTACTATGACCCTTAGACTCCTTGCCAAAGCTCAGCTGCTTGGCCACTACTACGGTGATATGAATCTTCTGTATGAAAGGCAACACGATTTCAATGAATCGCACCTCAATTCGATAACAAAAGAATTCAAAGGTTTTGTCCCGACTTTGAAACAAGTAACAAAATTTTGAAATCTCCACCTCTAGTTGAACCTGTAACTAGCAACAGAGAATTCACGATAGAAAACAATCAAAGATTCAATTAGACCTTCAAAGGAACCTGTCTTTGACAACCCAATTGAAAATCGATTGACAAACGTCACAAAGCTATGAAACTTTGATAAGTTTGATTTTGGGTAAAGCAAAAGCTTTGATAAAATTCTAGAGAGAATTTTGTATTGAATAATTCAATAATATGAAAATCTTAATTGTTCTTAAAATAATGAATGTTGTAGTATTTATATTACAACCCAAAATATTGAAAGATAATGCAAAATAAATCAAAAAATATTAAAGATATCTCCTAAAGTTTTCTAGTAGGAATAAAAGACCTAAAATAAGCAAAATAATGCCAAAACATTAAAAATCCCGAACACACACACAAAACACCTTCGGTGCATGTAAAATAATTGGGGCGGGCACGCTAGGGCTAGGCGCGGGCGCGCCGAGGGCTCGCACAATTCTTCGTCAATTTGGCATCCGTAAGCGCGGGCGCAAGATCAAGGGGCGCGGGCGCGCTTCTTCTTCGCAAAATAAGGGCGCGGGCGCGCGAGTCTGGGGCGTGGGCGCGCCTAGGCTGCGAACAAGGTCTTAAATTTCTTCACTTTCTTGACCTCCTTTGTCCTCAATAAGGTGATAACTACCTCCGAATTGAATATCAAGAAATCTAACGCCCTCTTGCGACTTCAACATCAAGGATTGAAGTGCTTCCTTGAACTTCTGAGCTCGGCCTCTCGTAACCGGTCCTCGTGGCATCTCCAACGGATCCTTAGTCACTTTATCAGCATGCGAGCCATCCATGATCGCATCATCCTCTCCTTCTTGAAAAGGATTTGTCCTCAAATCTTGTTCATCACCTACATCAAACGGAGATAAGTCAGAAACATTGAAAGTAGCACTGACATTATACTCACCTGGCAAATCTAATTTGTAGGCGTTGTCGTTGATGCGCTCTAATACTTGAAACGGTCCATCGCCTCTAGGTAGAAGCTTGAAGCGTCGTTTTTCAGGAAACCGCTCTTTCCTCAAATGCAACCATACCTAATCTCCTGGTTCAAACACAACTCTCTTCTTTCCCTTATTTGCTTGCTTTGTATACTGCAAATTCTTTTTCTCAATGTTCGCCTTCACTTTTTCATGTAAATTTCTCACAAATTCCGCCTTTTTCTTACCATCCATGTTAACCCTTTCACTCATAGGTAAAGACATCAAATCCAAAGGGGATAAAGGATTAAAACCATACACAATTTCAAAAGGTGAAAAGTTTGTAGTAGAATGCACACTACAATTATATGCAAACTCAACAAATGGCAAATTGTTGTGAAAATTCCTCGCAAGCGTACGAGTGTCAAGTTTTAATATAGTGATTAAATCAGATATCGATCCCTCATAGAGTAAAATGAAAATATTTAGTACTTGTAATTAGAATAGTCCAAACTTTATCTAGAAAATCAAACTTTGAGAATTTTGCAATAAAAATAAAATAATTAAGAGATTTAAAAGCACGCACACAACTTTCAGATTAAAAATCAATCAGAGAAAAATGGTCTAGAGGTATAGATTTCACCTGGTTTCAACAACAATCAATCCTAATTAATTTATCTTCATTAATTTCAGTCAATTAATAGCCAAGAACACTTAAGTTTATTATTTCCCTCTCCCGAGCAACAAATAATGTTTATCAACTACAATTCAATTCCAATATTCCTATTAAGAATTTATCGCAGTGATCTATCACAAAACAATGTTCTTTTTTAAAAGCTCTGTTAAAATCATACACTCTCCCGAGCTGTATAAATAATTAACAGTGTAGTTTCTAATGTCCTATTCAAAATCCCCTCTCCCGAGCAATGATTTCAAATAAATATAACAAATCAATTATTGATCAGATAATTGAAAAGACAATCAATTCTAGAAAAAACAATTAATCTAGAAGAAATTCAATTCAATAAAATCAAAAATTCATGAAAGCGTCTACACCAGGTTCCATCCGACCTCTAGACTATAAAAATTTAGTTCATAATAAAATTCTGAATAAAACAAAACATGTTCAGAAAATTCAACATAAATTCAGAATAAAATAAAAATAATAAATCAAATCCGTCGTCGATGCCGTGTCCGGACTATCGAACTCCGTCTTCGTTCTTCAGTTAAGCTCCAGAAAAATCACCAAAGTTCACGATCTCAATCTCTGATATCCTAATGTGTGTGGCGGCTCTCCTCTCCTTCAAGTCTGATTCAATTCCTTTTATATTGCTCAGCAAAAGCCCACAAAATCAAGCCCAGGAATTAATTGCCCGATTTAATAAAATTTCCAAAACACAGCGACTGGGCGGGCGCTCAAGTGAAGGCGCGGGCGCGCCTCAATCTCGTAATTTCCAATTCTCCAGTCTTCAATAGCATTGCGCGTTAGCTCTTCTTCCCTTCCTCATCAGCGCTTGTTTTAGCGCTAAACTTTTAAGGCCCAATAAGAAACCCAACACTGTTCCTTTTCTTTTCTTTGAACGTTCCTTTCTTCTCTTCAATTTTCTCTTCTTTTCTTTTTCCTTTCTTTTATTCTTTTTTTCTCATTTTTCCTCTCATTTTCACATAAAATCAATAATTTCCTACACTCACAAAAACAACAAAACATCCACATAAATCTGCTCGAAACAAACAATTAATAATTAAAATCATATATAAATTAAGTGTATAAAATACACTTATCACAAACATTCCTCCCAATTCTTCAAATTCTTTTTAATTATAGTACGCAACAAAGTTCCTAACGTTCTATTAACAACTTCAGTTTGACCATCCGTTTGGGGATGACATATAGTCGAAAATAGTAATTTAGTACCAAGTTTGCACCATAACGTTTTCCAAAAGTAGCTCAAGAAACGAGTATCTCTATCAGACACAATACTCCGAGGCATGCCATGCAATCTAACAATTTCATTAAAGAACAAGTCCGCAGCATGAGATGCATCATCAGATTTATGACACGCAATAAAATGAGCCATTTTAGAAAATCTATCAACCACTACAAAAATTGAATCCCTCCCCTTCTTAGACCTTGGTAGTCCTAAAACAAAGTCCATAGAGATATCTACCCACGGTTCACTAGGAACAGGAAGTGGAGTATACAAACCATGTGGTTGTTGTCTAGACTTCGCTTTCCTACAAGTCACACATCTTTCGCAAATTCTCTCAACATCATGCTTCATATGTGGCCAATAAAAATGTTCATGCAAAACTCCATAAGTTTTAGCCAATCCAAAATGCCCCATTAAACCACCCACATGTGATTCCTTAACAAGTAATTCACGAATAGATGACTTAGGAACACACAACTTATCCTCCTTAAACAAATACCCATCATGTATGAAGAATTTATCTTTTGGACCATGCAAACATGACGCGTACATCTCACCAAAATCAAGATCACTAGGATATAACTCTTTCACATACTCAAATCCTAAGAATTTAGAATCTAGAGTAGATAAAAGTACATACCTTCGTGATAGAGCATCTGCTACCACATTTTTCTTCCCTTGCTTATACTTGATAACGCAGGGAAAAGTTTCCACAAACGTCACCCACTTGGCATGTCTCTTGTTCAGCTTTTGTTGTCCTTTGAGATGCTTCAAAGACTCATGATCCGTATGAATCACAAATTCTTTTGGCCTCAAATAGTGCTGCCAAGTCTCAAGCACACGAACCAAGGCATAGAATTCCTTGTCGTAGGTAGGATAATTCAATGCTGCTTCACTTAGCTTTTCACTGAAGTATGCAACTGGTCGCCCACCTTGCATCAAGACGCCTCCAATCCCTATACCTGACGCATCACATTCAATTTCAAAGGTATTAGAAAAATTAGGTAAAACAAGTAAAGGAGCATTAATTAATTTTTGCTTAATAATATCAAAAGACTTCTCTTGCTCCTCGCCCCAATGGAATGGAACGTTCTTCTTGATCACCGCAGTCATAGGTGCCGCCAAAGCGCTGAAATCTTTTACAAATCTTCTATAGAAACTTGCAAGACCATGAAAACTTCGAACTTGACCAATAGAAGTAGGCATTGGCCAATCTCGAATTGCACTTACCTTTTCCTCATCAACCTTGACTCCTTGAGCACTCACAACAAAACCAAGAAACACAAGTTCTTTTGTACAAAACACACACTTTTTCAAATTAGCATACAAATTTTCAGCCTTTATTGTGATTAGCACAATTCTCAAGTGTTCAACATGCTCATTCAAATTTTTTCTATACACCAAGATATCATCAAAGTATACCACAACAAATTTTCCAATATAAGCACGCAAGACATGATTCATTAATCTCATAAAAGTGCTAGGTGCATTAGTTAATCCAAAGGGCATAACTAACCACTCATACAAGCCATACTTGGTTTTAAAAGCAGTTTTCCACTCATCGCCTTCTCTCATCCTAATTTGATGATAACCACTTTTCAAATTAATTTTACTAAATATGCTAGAACCATGCAATTCATCCAACATATCATCTAGTCTAGGAATGGGATGCCTATACTTGATGGTAATATTGTTAATGGCTCTACAATCAACACACATTCTCCATGAACCGTCTTTCTTAGGCACTAACAAAACAGGTACAGCACAAGGAGACATAGACTCACATACAAAACCCTTATCAAGAAGTTCACTTACCTGCCTTTGTAGCTCTTTTGTTTCCTCCAGATTACTCCTATAGGCTGGACGATTCGGCAATGCACTTCCGGGCACAAAATCAATTTGATGCTCAATTCCCCTCAAAGGTGGTAATCCTTGAGGCAAATCCTCCGGAAATAAATCTTCAAATTCCTACAAAAGAGAAACAACATTGCTCGGAAGATTTCCGGCTATATCACTTGTGTTAAGGAGAAACTCCTGATAGAAAATCAACACAAGTGGAGTATGCTCATGTAGAATCTCTCGCAACTCACTCTTTTGGGCCATGTATATTTTTTTATCGGCCTCTTTTCTTTCAATTTTTTTTTCATCTTTTTTTTTCTCATTTTTTTTTCTAAGGTCATCTCACTTTTTTGTTCACTCTTTTTTCCGGCCTCTTCTTTCTTTTTCTTTTTCAAATGGTCCTCCAACACTTGCTTTGGAGACATCGGTAACAATACAATAGGCTCCTTTTTCAAGGTAAAAGAATAACGATTTTTAAAACCGTCATGTATCACCTTCCTATCGAATTGCCACGGCCTACCCAACAAAATATGATAAGCTTGCATAGGCATCACATCACATAACACTTCATCTACATACTTACCAATTGAGAGAGGTACCACAACTCGCCTAGTTACTCTCACTTCAGAACTATCATTAAACCACTGCAATTTATAAGGTTGAGGATGCTTTATAACAGACAAACTCAACTTTTCAACCAGCTCATAACTCGCCACATTAGTGCAACTCCCACTATCAATAATAACACTACATACTTTGTTATTCACAAAGCATCTAGTATGGAATAAATTTTCCCTTTGAGGCTATTCCTCCTCCTTTTGTTGCACATTCAACACTCTCCTAGTCAGTAAAAATTCTCCAACCACCGCATCATATCCCTCCTCATCAGGATCCTCCAACGCAGGCATATTATCATAATTTTCTTCCTCACTCTCAGACTCAATCTCACCACTAGCATTCATAATCATAATTTTTTTATTAGGACACTGATTGGCAATATGACCAAGTCCTTGACATCTAAAACATTTAATATCCCTAGAATGAGTATTAGTAGTTTCAGGTGTACCTTTACTCACTTGTTTTGGTGCCTCCAATTTGGTGTCAAATTTTGGTTTGGACACCGGCTTGTTGTCCTCCCGTTTTGCAACGTTTGGACGCCAAGAAGTGGACGATCCTCCACCTGTAGGAAGTCGACCAGCTCCTCTCCTCTTGAGCTACTGCTCCACCTTCATGGCCGTCTGCACCATCTCATCTAAATCAAAACAGTGGCGAAGCTCCACTTGATCTTGGATTTCTCTATTCAATCCACACAAAAATCTGGCCATTGTAGCCTCATTATCCTCCTCAATGTTGGTCCGGATCATCGTGGTTTCCAACTCCTTGTAGTAATCCTCCACACTCCTTGGACCTTGCTTCAGAGTTTGTAATCGCCTGTACATGTCACGATAATAATAGTTAGGCACAAACCGCTTCTTCATGACACGCTTCATCTCCTCCCACGTCTCAATAGGCGGCTCCCCATACTTTCTTCTAGTGGTCACTAATTGATCCCACCAGATTAACGCATAGTCTACAAACTCAACCACTGCCAACCTCACTTTCTTAAGATCAGAATAGTGATGGCAATCAAACACAAACTCCACGCGCTTCTCCCACTCCAAATACGCCTCTAGGTCAGATTTCCCATGAAACGCTGGAATTTTCATCTTAATGCTACTAATATTTCCATCCTCCTTACTCCCCTCCGCATATTTTCCCCGTACTGCTTCTCGCCTATGTCTACCCCCATGTACTCTCCTCTCCCCATCCCAATTCTCATCAAAACTCTCCTCATCTTCTTCAAAATTATTCCCCTTCCTATCTTTATTTTTTTTTCCACTACCACTACTCTCCTCCAATCTACTCATTCGCTCATGAAGAGGTTCCAACTCCGACCTCATCACCCTAGTAAACTGCCCCATCAATGCATCCATTTGGACCTTGGAAATTCCTTGGTTCACACTTTCACTAGCATCTTTATTAGGATTCATGGTACCTTCAAGAAAAGGTTAGTGATAAAATTCCTCACACAAGTTCTCACAGTTCACTCCAAACGAATCACTCAAACACTCTTTTTCTTTCCACTCAAAATTTAAGTAGGCTTTAGCTTTGTGTAAAAGTGAATCAAACTCTCAAATTCACAGCTTTTAAACGCTCGAAGATCGACTCTCAAAGATTGACAAAAACAAGAAGAAGAAATTTATGGATGCTCGAATTTTGACTTGCACCTAAGGATGAACAAGAACGAAAATTGTCCACAAGTTATCTTGCTTCTTATAATTTTTTTTTTTGAAGCTTTTTTTTTTTTTTCTCGGTCCTTCAAATTTTTTTTTTTGACCGATTTTTTTTTTTTGACTTTTTTTTTTTGATTTTTTCTCTTTTTTTTTTTGAATTTATAACTTGTAGCACAATACACGAGACTTGGGTAACAAGTTTGAAAGAAAGACACAGAAATTTGAGATGAGAGAGATGAAGAACGAAGAACAAGGAAAGTTGAACGAAGAACGAAAAAAGAATATGGATTAAAGAAGGATAGACTTACTTGAATCAAAACCTTTGCTTTGAATCCAAATGATATGAATCTTCTGTATGAAAGGCAACACGATTTCAATGAATCGCACCTCAATTCGATAACAAAAGAATTCAAAGGTTTTGTCCCGACTTTGAAACAAGTAACAGAATTTTGAAATCTCCACCTCTAGTTGAACCTGTAACTAGCAACAGAGAATTCACGATAGAAAAAAATCAAAGATTCAATTAGACCTTCAAAGGAACCTGTCTTTGACAACCCAATTGAAAATCGATTGACAAACGCCACAAAGCTATGAAACTTTGATAAGTTTGATTTTGGATAAAGCAAAAGCTTTGATAAAATTCTAGAGAGAATTTTGTATTGAATAATTCAATAATCTGAAAATCTTAATTGTTCTTAAAATAATGAATGTTGTAGTATTTATATTACAACCCAAAATATTGAAAGATAATGCAAAATAAATCAAAAAGATATCAAAGATATCTCCTAAAGTTTCCTAGTAGGAATAAAAGACCTAAAATAAGCAAAATAATTCCAAAATATTAAAAATCCCGAACACACACACAAAACACCTTCGGTGCATGTAAAATAATCGGGGCGGGCACGCTAGTGCTAGGTGCGGGCGCGCCTTTGTTGCGCAGGGCAAGGCGCGGGCGCACCAATTGTAAGGCGCGGGCGCGCCGAGGGCTCGCACAATTATTCATCAATTTGGCATCCGTAAGCGCGGGCGCGCGATCAAGGGGCGCGGGCGCGCTTCTTCTTCGCAAAATAAGGGCACGGGCGCGCCTGGGCTGCGAACAAGGTCTTCAATTTCTTCACTTTCTTGACCTCCTTTGACCTCAATAAGGTGATAACTACCTCCGAATTGAATATCAAGAAATCCAACGCCCTCTTGCGACTTCAACATCAAGGATTGAAGTGCTTCCTTGAACTTCTGAGCTCGGCCTCTCGTAACCGGTCCTCGTGGCATCTCCAACGGATCCTTAGTCACTTTATCAGCATGCGAGCCATCCATGATCGCATCATACGAACACTGTCCGCTAACTATAAAAATACTACTAACTACTCCAACTCTTAAAGAAAGTGTAGTGACACTAAAAAATGGACATGAATGTTCCGAGTCTTACGCCGGATTGGAGGCTCCGAACCTAGGATTGGTTGGTCCGAAGTGTACGAGTTCGGAGGGCCTGAAGATATTCGGAAGGGTGAAGTTCGGACGATCCAAAGAGGGATCAGACGATCCGATCTTCATTAGATAAGATGGGATAAGGAAAATAATCTGATTGGCTGGAAGTAGAGTTTGGACGATCCAAAGTCTAGAATCGGACGGTCCGAACAGTAGCCAGACAGGTGTCTGAGAGGGTGACGTCATGAGTGACGTAATATTCGATTTCAGAAGACCCGAAGTGCTCGATCGGACGGTTCAAAGTGCTGGTAGTGAAACTTGTCAAACATGCAGAGTTTGAACGATCCAAAGGTGGGATTGGACGGTCCGAACCCTCGTCTATAAAAGGAAACTGAGGGGCTCATTTCCAACTCGCACCAACCTCTCTCCTTCGCCCGCGTGGCTCTATTTTAGGGCTTTGGGTACTCTTATTTTAGAGTTGGAGTAGAATAAATATATATTTTAGTATATTCAGACAGTGTCTGACATAGTAACGAAGCGATGTCTGAGTATCGGAGTTGTTCTTGTAGCTGTGCAGCTGCAGCAGGGTTGTGCCACTAGTTAAGGGATAGTCGTCATCAACGGGCTGACAACGGACGCAGGTATAGCTATGGTCTCCTTAAATTATTTAGTATTATGCAATAGCTTAGTTAAGGCTTTTAGAGCTTAAATATTTATGCATGGTATTTACATTGTAGAGCTGATGTTAGTCTTGGAACCTAGAGTGGGACTGCTAGGACTGCCTTAGAAAGGTACGTAAGTACTGACTGAGATGGCCAGCATGATATATGATATATGTGTTGCATGAGTTTCTGCTATGTGTTCTTCATGTTTTATTGCTTTAAAACATGCATATTTTCATACGTACTGTACTACATCCCGTGAGATGTGAGTGATGGCAGTTTCCATCGGTGATGAGTTACTCCTTTTGGATTCGTGTTTGGGGAGGCTCTGCCCCTGGTTTTTCTATCACTAGGTGTAAGGTCCGGGATTATTTAATTTTAATCTGAGACTATTTAATTTGGGAATATTTTGAGTTTAGACTTAAATTCTAATATTCTTAAATGAATAAGGATTGAAATTGAATTAAATCATTTTTCTGGGGACTGAATTGCAAATATCCAAAAGTGCAAGGACTAAACTTTAATTATGTTATATATATCAACATTCCCACTTGATGTATACTATTTACACGTGAAAACATATCAGAAAAGGGAAGAAGAAAACAGCAAGGTGGAAAACGCCATTTTTAGCCGTTTCAAGCTCCGTTAATTTTCGATCCGACCGTCAGAAATTTGAAATAAATACATATCTGCGATCACCGCTCTGAGAGCTAAGTTTTGGTACAAATTTTATTGAGTTTTCTCATATTTTATTTTTATGTTGAAGATGGGTTTTTATTATTCTTGGCTATATGCATCTATGAGCTAGTACCGAATATGATTTCGAATACGGGTCGAAAAAAAAACTGTTTTTCAGATTTCTTATTATTTTATGAAGCTAAATTCGAACACCTCAATTTCAGAAATGTGTTGAACGTGTATGTATATGGATGATATGTTGAAGATTATGGTGTAGTAGGATTGGTATAGTACTTTGGATATTTATTCGGTTGCCGGTTTTTAGCCGTTGCTCCGTCGATTTCCGAATTAATATGTTTTTGATCTTGTTGAGTTAGCTATGCTTGAGATTGAATGATTAGCTGATCTTTGAGCTTGTGAAACTTCATTTTCATATTTGGTTTGAGGTATTCGAACTCGGGAATTCAACAATCGATTTGGGATAGTAAATCTTGAGGTTTGAAGTCATTTTAGTTTGAACTTTGCTATACTTTGGAGCAGCCTTTGATAGGTGTTATTTTTGCTATACTCTTTTCAGATTTGAAGTCCTTTCAGAATCGACAAAGAAAGGTATAAATCGATACAATCACGAAGGGATAGAATATTCGAGACAGATATGCTTCTCGAATTCCCTAAACCACATACATGTATTCTTAGTTGCTTGCTTGTTTGTATGTATAATGTGAATTTGTTTGACTAGTAGGAGTTATATGTTTTGGTTTTAGGTTGTTGGATATAGATTATAGCTTAATGCATCAGTTTTGTATGCATTCATCTTGAGCCAAAAACCAAGCCGCATAGAGGGCCTGACGGCCTAGATTGCAATTGACGTTTGGTAAGTTGTAGTAAGTGGCAAGGGGATATAGATTTAATCTTAGAGCTAGATGACTTACTATGATTGTACCAAAGTCAGGGAATTTAATATTTTTGACGCCACCTCGAGAGGGAGAGTCGGTGGTTAGTTGGATATTTTATCTTTCGGGATCCCAAGATCTAATAATTCTTTGTATCAGACTTGATAATCTTTCCTTTGGAACATTCATTGAATTTTTATTAGCATTATAGCATGTTCATATCATTTATACTGGGAATTATATTTCTCACCGGAGTTATTCGGCTATTTCTTTGTTTTGTATGTATGCATAGCAATAGAAGGGACATGAGCTAGTCAGAGACAACCTTGATAGCTTGAGAGAAAGTCTAGCACGTGTGGACTCGGGTCCTAGCTGTGATGTTTGTTCAATAGTTGTTAACTTTTCTAGAAACCAAGTAATGGTTGGTATGTTGAAGAAATTTTTAAACTTGTTTGTATCTTAGCTAGTTTGGATATTTGAACTAGTAGTTGTTGTAATAACCTAGAATATTGTGATTGAACCTGAGACATATGTTTATACATGTTTTCGGTATTGAGTTAACATGTTGTGGAATTGAAAAAGGTAGAGAAATCAAGCTTGGAACAGAATTTGACAGCAAAAGTATTCTGCACATTTTTGAGCAGAGTATGCTCGCTCGATCGGTTGTGTTTGACTGATTGAGCGAGGCATGATCATTTGCAAATCCGAGAGTTTGCATTTTCTGCTCGCTTGGCGGTTGATTATGACCGATCGAGCAAGATGTTTGATTTGTCCAACCCGAGAGTTGGAGTTTTCAGCCCGCTCGATCGGTAACTTGTGACTGGTCAAGCGAGGCATGATCATTTGCAAACTCGAGAGTTTTCATTTTCTGCTCGCTCGATCGGTTGATTATGACAGATCGAGCAAGATGTTTGATTTTTCCAACCCGAGAGTTGGAGTTTTCAGCCCGCTCGATCGGTTACTTGTGTCTGATCGAGCGAGGTGCTTACTTTGTAAAAAAAATAAAAATTTTGGTCTTTTTGATTTGAACTTGGTTTAAATAGTAATTGCCCTATGAATTGAATTAGCGACCCGAGCCTTCACAATAGGTGGTATCAGAGCATAAGTTTCTTGATTAAGATAGACGTTGATGAGCGGGTTAGATTGAGTCTGCCTGATTGTTTTATATTGCATGTGATTGTCTGTTAGCTATGATGATTTGCTTTACATGTGAGCATGCTTTATTTTACAAGAATTATGTGATTGCATGATTCGGTGCTTTCAATATAAATGTATGCTTTGTATGAGCTATTATTCCTGATTATCTTTAGTCAGAACCTGAATTCTCATAAGAACGCATGAGAATGCTAATCAGAGCAGGATGGGATAAAGTGCAGAATATGATATTGTTTATGCACTAATATGTTTGATAATCAGATATGTCTCCTCATCAAGCACCAGTCACTATGCAGACATTGGCTGTTCCTCAGGCCGAACCAACACCAGTACCAAAGACAGGGGCAGAACCTCAGAATGCACAGAGAAGTACATCTGCTGATCTTTTGGATATTATAGCTACACCAATGGAAACACTGTTGAAACTATTTCAGTCGTTTAAACCGCCAACACTGAAAGGCACAGAAAATTCAGATGAGTGTGAAAATTGGCTAGAAGATGTTGAACAATTGTTTGACTCGCTTGATTATTCAGATGATCGTCGTATCAGATTGGTAATACATCAAATCCATGAAGTGGCCAAAAGTTGGTGGATTACTACAAAGAGAGCATTGGAACATCGATGTATGACTATCACCTGGTCTATGTTTAAAACTGAGTTCTACCAACGTTTCTTTCCAGTCTTCTATAGGAAAGATAAGGGTGCTGAATTTTCCAATCTGAGGCAAGACAATTTGAATATTGAAGAATATGTGGCCAAATTTTCAAGTCTTTTGAAGTTTGCCCCAGAAATAACAGTAACTGATGAAGCTATGGCGGATCAGTTTATTAATGGCCTCAATCCAGATGTGTTTACCTGATAAGTGTATTTTATACACATAATTTATATATGATTTTAATTGTTAATTGTTGTTTTCGAGCAGATTTATGTGGATGTTTTGTTGTTTTTGTGTTCATAGTGAATTATGGACATTTGGTGGAGAAAAGAAGATATTAATGGAAAAGAAGAATATTTGTGGAAGAAAATAAGAAATAAGAAAATTGTGTGAGAAAAGAGAAAATAAAAGAAAGGAAAAAAGTAAGGAAGAGAAGAAATGTAGAGGGGGAAGAAAAGAAAAGAAGTTAATGGGCTTTTCTTATGGGCCTAAATGGTCTGCGCTTAACTTAGCGCTAAATAGGAATTGAGGAAGAGCTAACGCGCAAGTTTTTGAAGACGTGAGAAAGTGGATTCCAGTAGCTTATGCGCGCCTGCTTAGTTCCATTCTGCGCTCGCGCGTCGCGAAATCTGAAGTTGGAAATTTTTATCGGGAAGGAAACTTTAATATTTTCTTGGGCTTTTGAGTGGGCTTTTACACGACACTATAAAAAGGATTCTTTTATCAGACAATAGAAAAGAGCGGCCACACACAATACGTATCAGAGAAATATTTGTGAATTGATCGTGATTTCTGAAGAATCTGGAGCTTATCTGAAGAACGAAGACGAAGATCGATCAACCGGACACGGCGTCGACGACGGATTTGTTTTCTTTTATTTATTTAATTTTGAATATGTTTGGATTTTTGAATATGATTTGTTTTATTCAGAATTTTATTATGAACTAATTTTTTATAGTCTAGAGGTCGGATGGAACCTGATGTAGACGCTTTCATGAATTTTTGATTTTATTGAATTGAGTTTCTTCTAGATTAATTGTTTTTTCTAGAATTGATTGTTTTTTCAATTATCTGATCAATAATTGATTTGTAATATTTATTTGAAATCTGGCACTCGGGAGAGGAGATTTTGAATACGACCAATAGAAAATACACTGTTAATTATTTATATAACTCGAGAGAGTGTATAATTTTAACAGAGCTTTTAAAAAGAACATTGTTTTGAATTGATCACTGCAAGTAGATTCTTAATAGGGATATTGGAATTGAATTGTAGTTGATATATTTTATTCGGCACTCGGGAGAGGAAATAATACACTTAAGTGTTCTTGGCTATTAATTGACTGGAATTCATGAAAATTAATTAATTAGGATTGATTTTTGTTGAAACCAGGTGATATCTATACCTCTAGAACATTTTTCTCTGATTGATTTTTATCTGAAAGTTGTGTGCGTGCTTATCAAAACTCTTTAATTATTTTATTTATCTGCAAAATTCTCAAATATTGATTTTCTAGATAAAGTTTGGACTATTTTAATTACAAACACTGAATATTTTTATTTTACTCCATGTGGGATCGACATCTGATTTTATCACTATATTAAAACTTGACACTCGTACGCTTGCGAGGATTTTTCACAACAAGTATTTGACGCCATTGCCGGGGAGTAAATTTTGATTATTTTTTAGTCTTGTTACCAATCAGTCAAGATTTTAATTTAGAGTTTTTTTTTATTTTATTTTTAAGTTTCTAATTAATTTCTTTTTTTTTTAATTGCAGTCTATGCGACGATCTCAAAGTGCGAATTCTATACTTTTTGATCCGGAGATCGAGCGCACTGCACGTGCTTTAAGAAGAATTAGAAGAGAAGAATTAAGGAACATGGCTGAAGATGAAGCACAACAAGCTCCTCTGGTGCCAATCAGAGATCACTTCAGGCCGAGCGCCACTGCTGGTCCTCACCTACACCTACGCACTTTCCTGGAGATAACCGATACGGTAAAAAATAATGGTGTGTCTGAGGATATTATTCGTTTACGCTTGTTTCCTTTTTCTCTCAGGGATCAAGCAAGGAGTTGGTTTCAATCACTACCTTCAGGGAGCATTACTACTTGGTAGGGGATGACAGAAAAATTTCTTGCAAAGTACTTTCCACCTGCCAAGTCCACCCAGTTGAAGATAGAGATCAGCACTTTCAGGCATATGGACACTGAGCAGCTCTACGAGGCATAGGAAAGGTACAAAGAATTACTTAGACGTTGTCCTAACCACAATTTTGCAGATTGGGAACAGATCGAGTGGTTTTACAATGGACTGAATGCGCCTACGAGGATGAATGTGGATTCTGTGGCTGGAGGCACTATATTTGCAAAGGACCATGTACAGGTCTACGAGATGCTGGAATAGATGACGGTCAATAGCTTTCAATGGTCATCTGAGCATATGGGAGTAAAGAAGCCAGCTGGAGTGTATGCAGTGGATCCTCTCACATCCATCACTGCTCAATTATCTGAACTAACTACACTGGTAGCTTCTTTGAATAAGATTAATGTTGCAGATTCAATTGGAGTTGAAGGATCACATACCCGAGAGGAATTTAATTATATTAATCCTAATGGCTACCGAGGTTATGGAGCTTACAGAGATAATCCTGTTCCCAATACTTTTCACCCTAATTTGCAGAATAATGAAAATTTTTCATATGCTAACAATACTAATAAGGGTGATGGTAAGTTGTCTTTGGAGGATGTGGCTAGTACCTTTGTGCAGGAATCAGTTAAGAGGATGGCGAGAACTGAGTCTCGCCTTGACATCTTGGAGATACATGTGGTAAATATGGGTGCCATGATGAAATCTATGGAGACTAGCATAGGGCAGTTGGCGAATGCACTGAAAGACAACAACCGCGGCCAGTTCCCTAGAAATACTGAGGTGAATCCCAAGGAACAGTGCAATGCTATCACGTTGAGGAGTGGGAAGCAAGTAGATAGAGAAGAGTGCCAACCTGAGAGCAAGACGCCTGAAAAAGATGTTGTTGAAGAGAAGAAAGTTGAGGAGAAGGAGATTGAAGCTGAGACAAAACTGATGTACAAGCCTCCTCTTCCATATCCACAGAGGTTCAAAAAGAAGGCTCTTGATGAGCAGTTCTCCAAATTCTTGGAGATTTTCAAAAAAATTCACATCAACATCCCCTTTGCTGATGCTTTGGAGCAAATGCCGAACTATGCAAAGTTCATCAAGGAGGTGATATCCAAGAAGAGGAGGCTGCTAGAGAATGAAGTTGTGAATTTAACGGAAGAGTGCAGTGCTGTGCTCCAAAAGAAGATGCCACAAAAGCTGAAGGATCCAGGGAGTTTTAATATTCCTTGCACTATTATTTCTTCTTATTTTATTAATGCACTTTGCGATTTAGGAGCTAGCATTAATCTAATGCATTTGTCTGTTTTCAAGAGCTTAGGACTTGGTGAGGTGAAACCCACAATGATTTCATTGCAGCTGGCTGAGAGATCTATTACATATCCTCTTGGAATTATTGAAGATGTTCTGGTAAAAGTAGATAAATTTATTTTTCCTGCGGATTTTGTTGTGCTAGATATGGAGGAGGACGGAAATATGCCTTTAATTTTGGGGAGACCATTCATGGCCACTGCGGATACCAAGATCGAGGTAAATAAGGGTGAATTATCGATGGGTATGGAAGGCGAGAGAGTGATTTTTAATTTATTCAAGAAGACATCTAATCCACCCATCAAAGACTTATGCTCAATTGAGCCGGTTATGAAGTTGGAGGGTTGTCAAAGAGCCGATTTTGCGGTTGATTCATCGAAGGAGAAAGCGCCAAATTCAACTACGAAAGCCAAGAAAAAGAACGCGAAATTTAAATGCACATTCGTGGAATTTATTTGGAGAGTGAAGGAAAAGGGAAAGACTTGATACCGGTGAAAGTCGGGCTGACGACTTTAAACCAAGCGCTTTTTGGGAGGCAACCCAAAATTTTTGTTTTATTTTATTTTTATTTCTTTTCTATTTTTATTCTTTTGTTTTATGCTTTAATTTTTATTTTTTGTTCATTAGTTAATTTCTGATTTTTGAAATTATTTTTGGGAATTTTGGAGGCCTGAAACTATAAAATGTTTGAATTTTTTTTCAGGATTTTAGAGCTTCTGGCAGAAGCTCGTACGCGCCCGCTCGTCATCTATCCAGCGCCCGCCTCTCCTCTACGCATTGAAGCATCCCTCTTCTGCGCTATCCTATGCGCAATTGCGCAAGCCACTTGCGCAACACCTAGCGCAAACGCGCATGCAACCTCCTCTAATCTTTGCGCAAACAACAACCCATCAGCGCCTCCTCATGTGCAAACAAATCCTTATCTGCGCCATCCCTTAAGTGCAAACGCGCATCTTCATTTCCCATATGCGCTGCCTCCCTGTGCAATCGCGCAAGAAACTTCCTCACCACCAGTCACCAATAGCGCAGCCTCAAGCGCAAACCAGCCATCATCATTAGCGCAGAAACAAAGCGCAATCGCGCAACCTATCACACCACTACCTTGTGCTAACAAGCTCTCATTTGCACTTCTTTAAGCGCAATCGCGCCCTCCAGCTTCCATCTGCGCTTCACCATGCAAAAACGTGCAAGCCACCTGATCTCCTCCTCCAAGAGCAACCAAGCATCCTACAACGCACCTATCCTAGCACTACGCAGCCCTGAACCCAGCAAATTAAAGCCCACAATCCTCGCATGACATCAAACCAAGCTTACACCATGAGCAATAGCCTATCCGAAGCATGCCATGCCATGGATTTGTGTTTCTTCTAGCAATATTGTCTTGATTGATTCGAGATTCATTTTCGTCTTCTCTTATTGCGTGTATGGATTATTTTCAGGTTAATTTGGATGTTCATAGGGTGCTTATCCACCTCTTATACGTTGTGGTTGCGGTTGGGCATTATTTTTCATGAATATGAAGTTTATAACGCCGGGTACTGATGCTCGGTGTCAAAGGTATGCATCCCTTGTCTCTTTATTGTTTTTAATCATTAGAGACAATGTTTACATTAAGTTTGGGAGGGGGGGGGGGAGGTAAATCAATGTTTGATTTAGTGTTTGATTTGGTTGGTTGATATTTTGTTTCGTTGAATTGTATTGTGCTTCATAGATAAAAATTTTTGTTGAGTTTAGGAGTGTTAGTTGAGTTGAGTTGAGTTGAAAAGAAGTCGAGAAAGAATTGGAAGCATGGCTGATGAAAGAAAAATTTTTGTGCTATAACTGAAATCCATGACTGTCTACCTATCTGACAAATATTTTTGAAAAAAAATGGAACCAATTGGATCAACAATTTCCTATATACTCTTTGATTAATACTTGAATCTGATTTTTGAGATATACAGACATAGATATGATCGAGTCATTGTTTGAATTTTTGGGCCTGATTTTTATTGACAAAATTTATCCTTAGTTGCCCATTTGAGCCTACACGTATATTAGTACATTGAGGTATGGAAAAATCTGAATTTTTGTTGTGAAAATCATCGTTTACTGCTGATGATTATTTTTTCTGCACTGATTGATATTTGTATGATTTGATTGTGGATTGAGACTTGTCTAGAACTAGTTCGGACACTCTTCGAGGCAAAATACGGGCAAAACTGTGATTAGGTATGATTTAGGAAATTTTTATGAATTCGTTTGAGCCTTTCAAGCTACCTATTTAAGCAAGTATCCCTAGTACCTTGTTTGAGCATTATTGAAAATCGAATGGCATGCGTGTAAACGTGTGATTAAACTCCCATTTGTCATTATTTCAATGTCATACATTGACTACCTGAATAGCCTAAACACTATTTCCTACCTTTAAGGGAGTAATTTGAATGCTAAAATGTTTTATGCTCCTAGTTGATATTTGTGAAAAATGGAATGGTGTGGTGGATGAAATGAAAAGAAAAAGGTAGTAGAAAAAAAAAAGACTTGAAAAAAAAATGTGGTTGAAAAAAATTGTTGGTATAAAAAGAGAAAAATTTGAAAAATCAATGAAGTGAAAAAAGTGTGAAATTGTGAATTAAAAGGAGTCGTAATTAGAGCATAAATATAAATTACTCCTTATTTTTGAATTATTATTCCTTCATTTATAGCCATGAGCCAGGCCTTACATTACAAGCTGATTAAGTCCTATTTACCGAGTCTCAGTTGTCCAATATACTAGTGGAGAAGAGTTGCGAGAAATTTAGCCTATGGAATGTTGATTGATGCTTTTAATGATTATGAATTTTGATCGAAACACGCACACACTCTTATTCTTTGCATTTACCTATTTGTGAGTGTTTTTTATTAATATCCTATATTTGATCCTATTCTACCTTGAAAAGTCCTCATGATCTATGAATGTGTGAATTGAACTTGGATAAGGGTGTTTTGAAACGTGAGTTGCGGAGATTATGAGTTTATGCGGTTATTTTGTTATGACTGAAACTTTCAAGTGTTAGTTGGTTGGATAGGATTGGATTTAAATTTTTGAAATTATTTTTTGAGGTCGTTGATCCATAATATTTCTTGACTAGTCTTGTTGATTTTTGATGATTTGATTTTTGGAAGAATTTGTTTTTATTAGTTTTGCACGAGACTAGAAAAAGTATAAGTTTGGAGGTATTTGATAAGTGTATTTTATACACTTAATTTATATATGATCTTAATTGTTGGTTTCGAGCTGATTTATGTGGGTGTTTTGTTGTTTTTGTGTTCGTAGGAAATTATGGACATTTGGTGGAGAAAAGAAGAAATTAATGGAAAAGAAGAATATTTGTGGAAGAAAATAAGAAATAAGAAAATTGTGTGAAAAAAAAGAAAATAAAAGAAAGGAAAAATTAAGGAAGAGAAGAAACGTACAGGGGGAAGAAAAGGAAAGAAGTTAATGGGCTTTTCTTATGGGCCCAAATGGTTTGCGCTTAACTTGGCGCTAAATAGGAATTGAGGAAGAGCTAACGCGCAAGTTTCTGAAGACGTGAGAAAGTGGATTCCAGTAGCTTATGCGCGCCCGCTAAGTTCCATTTTGCGCCCGCGCGTCGCGAAATCTGAAGTTGGAAATTTTTATCGGGAAGGAAACTTTAATATTTTCTTGGGCTTTTGAGTGGGCTTTTACACGACACTATAAAAAGGATTCTTTTATCAGACAATAGAAAAGAGCCGCCACACATAATACGTATCAGAGAAATATTTGTGAATTGATCGTGATTTCTGAAGAATCTGGAGCTTATCTGAAGAACGAAGATGAAGATCGATCGACCGGACACGACGTCGACGACGGATTTGTTTTCTTTTATTTATTTAATTTTGAATATGTTTGGATTTTTGAATATGATTTGTTTTATTCAGAATTTTATTATGAACTAAGTTTTTATAGTCTAGAGGTCGGATGGAACCTGGTGTAGACGCTTTCATGAATTTTTGATTTTATTGAATTGAGTTTCTTCTAGATTAATTGTTTTTTTTCTAGAATTGATTGTCTTTTCAATTATCTGATCAATAATTGATTTGTAATATTTATTTGAAATCTGGCACTCGGGAGAGGAGATTTTGAATACGACCAATAGAAAATACACTGTTAATTATTTATATAACTCGAGAGAGTGTATAATTTTAACAGAGCTTTTAAAAAGAACATTGTTTTGAATTGATCACTGCAAGTAGATTCTTAATAGGGATATTGGAATTGAATTGTAGTTGATATATTTTATTCGGCATTCGGGAGAGGGAATAATACACTTAAGCGTTCTTGGCTATTAATTGACTGGAATTCATGAAGATTAATTAATTAGGATTGATTTTTGTTGAAACCAGGTGATATCTATACCTCTAGACCATTTTTTTCTGATTGATTTTTATCTGAAAGTTGTGTGCGTGCTTATCAAAACTCTTTAATTATTTTATTTATCTGCAAAATTCTCAAATATTGATTTTCTAGATAAAGTTTGGACTATTTTAATTACAAACACTGAATATTTTCATTTTACTCCATGTGGGATCGACATCTGATTTTATCACTATATTAAAACTTGACACTCGTACGCTTGCGAGGATTTTTCACAACAAGTATTTGGCGCCGTTGCCGGGGAGTAAATTTTGATTATTTTTTAGTCTTGTTACCAATTAGTCAAGATTTTAATTTAGAGTTTTTTTTTAATTTTATTTTTAAGTTTCTAATTAATTTCTTTTTTTTAATTGCAATCTATGCGACGATCTCAAAGTGCGAATTCTCTACTTTTTGATTCGGAGATCGAGCGCACTGCACGTGCTTTAAGAAGAATTAGAAGAGAAGAATTAAGAAACATGGCTGAAGATGAAGCACAACAAGCTCCTCTGGTGCCAATCAGAGATCACTTCAGGCCGACGATCCAGGCTCACTATTCTGGAATCGCTCGAGGAACTATCAACGCCAACAATTTTATTTATATCTAGACCATTTTTCTCTGATTGATTTTTATCTGAAAGTTGTGTGCGTGCTTATCAAAAATCTTTAATTATTTTATTTATCTGCAAAATTCTCAAATATTGATTTTCTAGATAAAGTTTGGACTATTTGAATTACAAGCACTGGATATTTTCATTTTACTCCATGTGGGATCGATATCTGATTTTATCACTATATTAAAACTTGACACTCGTACGCTTGCGAGGATTTTTCACAACATTACCTTAGTGAACAGTGGATGACCCAATAACTTTGCTGAAGCACTGAATAAAGCTGAGGGAGCAGAAGCAGGTTTATTGAGACAAAGAGGTGCACCGTTCAGTCCACAGCCATTTTCACTGACAGTACCCTCAGTATTACCCCAGAATTCACCATAGTTTTAGCAACCATCTCCCAGGTTTGAGGGAGGAAGCAGCGGCAGAAAGGATTCTAGATTCAGGCCTAAAGGGAAGCAATTCAAGAAGGCATGAAGTAGTTCTTCCAGTTCTAGTGGACAAAGGCAGTTTGGTTTAGGGCAAAGAACTAATGATTCAGGGGTTTATTGTGGCAAGTGTGGTGGTCGACATGCTACTGATCAGTGTAGAGGTATATCAGGTAATTTTAATATCTGTCGCCAACCAGGTCATTATGCCAAGGTGTGCCCCCAAAGGACAACTGGTGCAAGTTCTTCTCGACCAGTACCTCAAGCAGAAAGGCCATAAGTGCATTCATTTCAGCCTCAGCAACAGACCAGACCAGGTGGAATCCAGACTGTGACTCACCCACCTAGGCAACAAGCAAGAGTGTTTGGATTGGCTGAGGAGCAGGCTCAGGCAGCACCTGATGATGTGATTGCAGGTAACTTCTTTATCTTTGGTTATCCCACTTGTGTGTTGATAGATACAGGTGGATCACATACATTCATATCTGAACAATTTGCTATGATGCATTCTTTATCGTCTGAGCCATTGCCTACTGTTGTTTCTATTTCTTCACCTTTGGGTGAAGGTATTGTATTTGTTCGATTGATTCAACACTGTGTTTGCAATATGACGGGAATGTGATTGAGTTCGATTGAATAGTACTTGACTTATCCGATTTTGATTGTATTATTGGCATAGACATGTTAACCAAGTACAGGGCGACCGTTGACTATTTTTAGAAAGTTGTTATATTTAGACCTGAAATAGCAAAAGAATGGAAATTCTATGGTAAGGGTTCTCGAGCTAAAATTCCTTTGATATCAATGTTATCCCTGACCCGTTTATTGCAGAGAGGGGCATAAGGATTTTTTTATTTATGCAGTAGACGTTTTAAAATCCAGTCCAGCAGTGATAGATATTCCGGTAATGTATGAATTTGTTGATGTATTTCCTGATGAAATTCTTGGTTTGCCTCTATTTGGGAAATAGATTTCAGTATTGAGCTAATTTTAGGAACGCAACCGATATCCAAAGCTCCTTACAGAATGACACCAATTGAATTGAAGGAGTTGAAAGATCAGTTGGAAGATTTACTTGCAAAAGGGTACATTAGGCCGAGTGTTTCACCTTGGGGCGCTCCGGTACATTTTGTACGAAAGAAATATGGTTCTATGCGGTTGTGTTTTGATTATCGACAACTGAACAAGGTAACTATAAAGAATAAATATCCATTACCTAGAATAGATGATTTGTTTGATCAACTACATGGTTCAGCTATCTATTCTAAGACTGATTTACGATCCGGATATCATCAGCTAAGGGTACGAGATGAAGATATCCCTAAAACTGCTTTCATAACAAGGTATGGACATTATGAATTCATTGTCATGCCTTTTGGTTTAACCAATGCTCTGCAGTATTTATGGGATTGATGAATATGGTATTTCAGAAATACTTGGATGACTTTGTCATTATATTTATCGATGATATTTTGTTCTATTCCAAGAATGTGCATGATCATGCTGAACATCTCAGAATCATCTTACAGACTTTGAGAACTGAGAAATTATATGCCAAGTTATCAAAATGTGAATTTTGGTTGCAGAAAGTTGTGTTTCTTGGCCATATTATTTCAGGTGATGGAATTTCAGTGGATCCAAGCAAGGTAGAGGCTGTGCTTAATTTGCCTATACCTAAATCAGTGCCAAAAATACGGAGTTTTATGGGCTTAGCAGGATACTACCGCAGATTTATCAGAGATTTTTCCAATATTGCCAAGCCTATTATGCAATTGACTCAGAAAAATAAGCCGTATGTCTGGAATGAAGCTTATGAAACTAGTTTCTTAGAGTTGAAGAAGAGGCTTACAAGTGCACCTGTCTTGACGATTCCATCAAGTACGGGTGATTTTGTTGTATATTGTGATGCTTCTCACAGGGGTTTGGGTTGTGTGCTTATGCAGTGAGGTCATGTGATTGCTTATGCTTCGAGACAGTTAAAACCACACGAGAATCGGTATCCTATACATGATTTGGAGCTTGCCGCTATCGTCTTTGCATTGAAGATATGGCGACATTATCTTTATCGTGAGAAATTTGAAATCTTTTCTGATCATAAAAGCTTGAAATATTTGTTTTCACAGTCAGAATTGAATATGAGAAAGCGTAGATGGCTAGATTTACTAAAACATTTCGATTGTGAGATTAAATACTATCCAGGGAAATCCAATGCAGCTGCAGATGCCTTGGGTAGAAAGGTATGTTCTTCGTCCTTGTCTACGATAGGTGTTTCTTATTTGGTCGAAGATTGTTGTCTTTCTGGATTAGTATTTGTAACAGATGTACAACCTATCAGAGTTTGTGCTATTACAGCAGAACTAGAACTTTTGATTATAATCAAAGAAGCATAGAAAGGGGATACGAGTATTCATAAATCGATTGATATGGTCAGATCTGGGCATTAATCTGAATATCAGGTCAGTGCTGATAATGTGTTATATGTGAATAATATAATGGTTGTTCCAAATGTTTCAGACTTGAAACAGAAGATATTGAAAGAGGCTCACAACAGTAGATTCAGTATTCATCCTGGTGGCAGAAAAATGTATAATGATTTGAACATGCAGTATTGGTGGAAACAAATGAAGTCAGATGTGACTGATTTTTTATCCAGATGTCTGAATTGCCAACAGGTGAAAGCGGAAAGAAAGAAGCTAGGTGGTCTATTGCAGAGTTTATCCATTCCAGAGTGGAAATGGGATCACATTTCCAAGGATTTTGTTACATAGCTACCACGTTCATCCAGAGGTTGCGATGCCATTTGAGTGATTATTGATAGATTGACGAAATTAGCATGCTTTATTTCGTACAGAATGACGTATAGACACGATCAAATGGCAGAAATCTACGTCAGAGAAGTGGTAAGATTATATGGTGTGCCAAAATATATCGTTTTAGATCGAGACCCTGGATTTACATCACACTTTTGGAACATCTTGCAACAAGCTCTTGGTACTCAATTGCATTTGAGCACAGCTTATCATCCTCAAACAGACGGACAGTCAGAGCGAACTATCCAGACACTTGAGGATATGCTGAGAGCTGTAGTACTAGACTTTGGTATTAGTTGGCAAGATTCATTACCACTTGCAAAATTTTCTTATAATAACAGCTATCAGACTAGCATTGAGATGGCTCCATTAGAAGCATTGTACGAAAAGAAATGCAGATCACCGTTATATTGGGATGATATCTCAATAGTACCTGATGTTGGGCCTAATATGATCCGATAAATGATTGAAAAGGTGAAGCTTATTCAGAAAAGAATGAAAACAGCTTAGGATAGACAGGCAAAGTATGCGAATATCAGACAAAGACCTCTATATTTTGGGCAGGGAGACAGAGTTTTCTTGAATATTTCTCCGTTCAGAGGTACAGTCAGATTTGGCAAGAGAGGGAAGTTATCACCGCATTTTATCGGTCCGTATGAGATTATCGAGAAGATAGGAGATCTTGCTTATATATTCGCTCTTCCTCTATCTTTATCTGGTGTTCATGTATTTCATGTCTCAATGCTTTGGAAGTATCAGCCTGATGCTTCACATATTCTCCAGCCTGAGGAAGCTGAACTTGACAAAACTCTCAGTTACTTTGAGCATCCTATTCAGATTCTTGATTGCAAAGAAAAACAGCACAAAAACAAAATTATTCAGTTAGTCAAAGTTCATTGATGTGAGTTCTTATTCTGTTTTCTGTCATTTCATTATATTATGTGTATACAGACTGCATATACAGCTTGCTTATGATTTCGAGGACGAACTCATGCCTCAGAGGGGGAAAAATGTAAGGCCCGGGATTATTTAATTTTAATCTGAGACTATTTAATTTGGGAATATTTAGAGTTTAGACTTAAATTCTAATATTCTTAAATGAATAAGGATTGAAATCGAATTAAATCGCTCTTTCGGGGGACTGAATTGCAAATAGCCAAAAGTGCAGGGACTAAACTGCAATTATGTTATATATATCAACATTCCCACTTGATGTATACTATTTACACGTGCAAACATATCAGAAAACGGAATAAGAAGAACAGAAAGGTGGAAAACTCCATTTTTAGCCGTTTCAAGCTCCGTTAATTTTCGATCCGGCCGTCAGAAATTTGAAATAAATAAATATCTGAGATCACCACTCCGAGAGCTACGTTTTGGTACAAATTTTATTGAGTTTTCTCATATTTGATTTTTATTTTGAAGATGATTTTTATTATTCTTGGCTATAAGCATCTATGAGCTAGTACCGAAGACGGATTGGAAAAAGACTGTTGTTCGGATTTCTTATGATTTTATGAAGCTAAATTCGAACAACATAATTTTTGAAATGCGTTGAACGTGTATGTATATGGCTGATATGTTAAATATTATGGTGTAAAGGGATTGGTATAGTACTTTGGATATTGATTCGGTTGCCGGTTTTTTAGCCGTTACGCCGTCGATTTCCGAATTGATATATTTTCGATCTTGTTGAGTTAGCTATGCTTGAGCTTGAATGAATAGCTGATCTTTGAGCTCATGAAACTTCATTTTCAGATTTGGTTTGAGGTATTCAAACTCGGGAATTCAACAGTCGATTCGGGATAGTAAAGCTTGAGGTTTGAAGTCATTTTAGTTAGAACTTTGCTATGCTTTGGAGCAGCCTTTGATAGGTGTTATTTCTATACTCTTTTCAGATTTGAAGTCCTTTCAGACTCTACAAAGAAAGGTATAAATCGATACAACCACGAAGGGATAGAATATTCGAGACAGGTTTGCTTCTCGAATTCCCTAAACCACATACGTGTATGCTTTGTTGCTTGCTTGTTTGTATGTATAATGTGAATTTGTTTGACAAGTAGGAGTTATATGTTTTGGTTTTCGCTTGTTGGTTATAGATTATAGCTTAATGCATCAGTTTTGTATGCATTCATCTTGAGCCAAAAACCAAGCCGCATAGAGGGCCTGACGGCCTAGATTGCAATTGACGTTTGGTAAGTTGTAGTAAGTGGCAAGGGGATATAGATTTAATCCTAGAGCTAGATGAATTACTATGATTGTACCAAATTCAGGAAATTTAAGATGTTTGAAGCCACCTTGAGAGGGAGAGTCGGTGGTTAGTTGGATATTTTATCTTCCGGGATCCTAAGATCTAAGAATTCTTTGTATCAGACTTGATAATCTGTCCTTTGGAACATGCATTGCATTTTTATTAGCATTATAGCATGTTCATATCATTTATACTGGGAATTATATTTCTCACCGGAGTTATCCGGCTATTGATTTGTTTTGTATGCGTGCATGGAAATAGTAGGGACAGGAACTAGTCAGAGACGACCTTGATAGCTCGAGAGAAAGTCTAGCACGTGTGGACTTGGGTCCTAGCTGAGATGTTTGTTCAATAGTTGTTAACTCTGCTAGAAACCAAGTAATGGTTGGTATGTTGAAGAACTTTTTAAACTTGTTTGTATCTTAGCTATTTTGGATATTTGAACTAGTAGTTGTTGTAATAAGCAAGAATATTGTGATTGAACCTGAAACATATGTTTATACAGGTTTTTGGTATTGAGTTAACATGTTGTGGAATTGAAAAAGGTAGAGAAATCAAGCTTGGAACATAATTTGACAGCAAAAGTATTCTGCACATTTTCGAGCAGAGTATGCTCGCTCGATCGGTTGTGTTTGACCGATCAAGTGAGGCATGATCATTTGCAAACTTGAGAGTTTGTATTTTTTTCTTGCTCGATCGGTTGATTATGACCGATCGAGCGAGATGTTTGATTTGTCCAACCCAAGAGTTGGAGTTTTTAGCCCGCTCGATCGGTTACTTGTGTCCGATCGAGCGAGGTGCTTACTTTGAAAAAAAACAAATTTGGTCTTTTTGATTTGAACTTGGTTTAAATAGTAAATGCCCTATGAATTGAATTAGCGACCCGAGCCTTCACACTAGGAGCGACCACGACGGTGGAGTAGACGCTATAATTGATGGATAAATATACGAGTGCCCGGGGGACTAGCTATCCAGCACGGCACTGTATATTCATGGCGCCACTGAGTATACTGATTTACCCTTGTTTTAAAGTCACTTATGTGATGCATATATTTTATATATCATTGCTTGCGTATTGAGCTTAGTCGCTCACGTTCAGTATTTTGTGTATGTCTGGACATCCCATTCGACGAGGTAGATGCAGGTGCAGGTAGTGCGCCCAGTAGTTTGGAGAGACCAGTGACCAATGAAGATAGCTGGATTAGCTGTAGGTTTTATTTAATTCAATTGGGTTGCATATCGAATTTGTTTAGTCGGTTGTATTCCATCGACCAGCATTTATTTAAGTCTTCCGCAGCGAATTAATGTATTTATTCAATTGCATGCTTAATTATGCTCTAAAATCTGATCAGGTAGAGGATCCGGGTTGGGTCGCTACATTTATTGGTATCAGAGCTGCATGCAAAGAGACTTGGGATATATTATTAAAACTTTGTGTTGTCTTTGTAGGATTGATGAAACCGTAAAAGAGATTATGATGAGGCGATTAGGTTGCCCGAATACTATCATCATCGACAGGAGTCTTAAATATTTGGCTTATGGAAATCTATCAAGTGATGATAGAGGCGAAGGATTGTGTCCGAGTTTTTGAGATTTCTACTCATGTGGATCCTAGATTTGGATCGAGTACCAGATGTCACAGGCAGTGGCAGAGGATTTGTTGGGACACACTTGATGCTTGCATCTATACCGTTTGGCCATGATGACACTACTCTGAAGTTTATTCACTAGTAGTTGAAGAGATTGTCATAAAACCTTTACCAGGGAATTCCTCGAGTGGCTAAGGCATGACTGGTAAATTGCGTAAAGTCTATTAATTCATGCAGAACATGCTCCTGCCTGTATGCTTGTATCAATGCTTTCGGTAGGCAAACGAGAAACTTCATGTCCAAAAGCATATATTGGATGCAAGAAGAACTCTTATGTTAGATCGTGAGTAAAAGAGGTCTACTGACATGCACTGATGCAAAGCATAGCTGGTTAGCAAGCACGAACCATTTCTTTGGAGATCTTTGCAGGAGGGCATATAGAGAGATTTGGGCAGGAGTACACTAGCATTGATGCTTATGTCGATTAGAAGCTTCATGCTCAAGAAATCAAGATCGAGTACGATGATTTAATATTGTATTGTTGTAAACAGTATTTCAGTTGCAATGAATCATCAGACACTATTTGTATCATTTCAAGTTATTAGATGCACATTTTTCATTGTATTTTGGATATTGAATTTTTTTGTTACATGGGATTGTAATAAAGAAATTGTACATAACTTAAAACGATGATGCATGTATTATTTTGAGATTAATCCAGTGATTAATTGATTAAGTGCTCAACTGTTGTAACTCGTAGGTTTTGTGTAAGTCGATTGTAGCTGCTTGACATGTGGTTAGTCTAGGTGTTGTCCTAGGATTGACCTAGTTAGTCGTTTGACTTTGGTTAGTGACAGTGATGAGGTGATCCCTCAGGAGGCATGAGAATATTGTTCTAAACTGTTTTCTTTAGAACTTTGGGTTGCTTCCTTAGAACAATAGTTGTTTGACCTCTTTAGGTTGAAACCTTGTGATAATGGGTTTTCATCAAGGAACCAGGTCGAGTATATGCCGAGAGTTGTGGACTATGACCGTGATTCGATGTGAGGAGGCGCGACCCTATGCCAGTGTACCTGGGATCCTTTGTGCTTCAGGAGGTGGCAATGGGAAGGCTACTCAGTCTAAGGATTTTGGTAAAAATCACAATGGAGTATGACCTTGGTGTGGATAGATACCCAGTTGGGTATCAGTGGTTTAGATATCATCTGGCTTTTGTCAGAGATATTGGTTGGGATTTTCTGCTGTCAGAACCAGTCCTGAAAGGAATTCCTTGACAAGTGAGTGCTCTGAGTAGATAGGTTTGACCTAGGAGATATTACTAGACATGATGGATCTAGTAGGTAGTCGGGTTTCTACCAGTGATCACGTGAAGTATCGTATGATGTATTCAGAGATTAAGCGTGGGATTTTCCATGGGATGGAAATGATCTAGGTAGACAGATCGAGGGAAGCTTCTTAGGATGGTTCGCCTAGATGTTCGTTGTGAGTGAACAAGGTAGCTGTTACTATTTTTGAAATGGCGCAAGATGAGTGCCAGTGGCTTCTCTTAGCTATTGTCTGATGTTGTCAAGGATAGATGTATCGAATCCATCGTGATTCCTGTGATTTTTGTGTTTGGGAATAGTATACTTGTGACAATTGGGTCGAGATTATTGGTCGAGTCATGTAAGTTTCGAGGATCGATAGTTGTCTGATTTGATTTTCACTAACAGGCCTAGAGTGAGCCGCAGTAGAACGACATGATCAATAAGTAAGTCCAATCAATGACGATTATTAGGATATAGTAGATTGAGAATCTCTAGGATTTCCAGAGACGGATCTTGTGGGATTGCTGCTAAATCTAGGTCGATTGTAAAATTGACTAGTGTAGTTAAGTTTCGGTGATAACTTGGTTATCAGATGTAGTAAGGGCAACAACGGAATTGGTAGTTCCTCAGTATAGTGTTTCCTATTAAGGAGAATCCAAATGCTTTTCTACGATATTCAGTAAGAATATTTGATTTATCCAGTGAGATTAGTTTCGACGAACAGTATAGATTCTAATGGGCTTTTAAACATCAGTTGTCTCGTTGGGAGATGCGAAACAATAACTGAGACTTGGTTTTCAGAGTCTAGCAGGATTGTTGTCACTAATCTTCTAGCGTGTGATGTGTGATGCCACTAAAATGGTTGAATCAGTCAATGATCGACCTAGTAGTCAACAAGATTGCCTTTGGGATTGAAGACTTTGTAAGATCACGATGAAACAACTTTGTTCTTTCCAGTCAACAAGTCACATAAGTGCGAACTAATTTTCAAGGTTGTTACGTTTCAGCAATGGACAATAGTCGGAGGGGTGATAGGTAGCAAGTTACTTCAAGCATTGAGTATTCCAAGGAGTAACTTGGTATCTAGTGACTTGTGATAGTTCTAGAGATGACGTGTTCGTCGAGAATTTTAGCCTTTTCCAATTCATGTCAGGGCTGATGCGTTCCAACAGGAACATGAGTTAGTGAAAATATTGAATCCGTTGAGACTGGTTTCATTTAAGATCAGTTGGTCAAATCTCGTAAGGATAGAATTAGCGATGATGGTGTCATCAGAGACTCCGAGATGAGTTTTACTAGGTGCAAATGACTGTCTAATTCGAGACAGGATAGGAAGCGTTTCCATATGCCGGTGTACTATGGTATGTCCCAGTCGAGCATTTTTGTGGGAGCTTGCCTTAGTCTTGATGAGTGTACAGTGATTGCAAGTATGTATAACTATCAGGAGGATTTCCAAAGTTAACTAAATCCTGTAGAGAGATTTGACTAGCCTATCGATTTAAATTCAGAGGTGAGTAACCTGTGGTCAAGGGAATGTAGTTCATCAGAGATGCGATGATTACCATTGCGGCGTATGCATATAGCTTTGTTGTCCAATGGTTAAGAGATGACTTAGTATCATGATTGGCAAGTGAGGATAGTTCTCATCAGAGCACAATGATAAGTTATACTAAGAAACGTGAGCTATGATTTGTACGAGAAATAATAGTTTGAGTTCTCAGTCATTGCGCAAGAAGCTTATCTTTTCTTCAGAGGAGCATGGGAAGGACAGACCAGTCTAGAAATTGTGATAAGCAGTTACATTGAAGTGTAGCTTTGTGACAACCTAATTCTCTTGAGGATAAATTCATGAGTTGTTATACCAGGACGGTGTTGGGATAGGAATTCTACACCGAGAACTTTTGGGAAACATTAGATGGTTGAATCTAGTAAGTGATTCGACTAATGTCATGAACCAAATGGGTTTCAAAGTAGACTTCGTTTGTATGATATTTTCCTTGGGATGGTGATCTTGGTCAAGCGGGTGTTTGTATCCTTTGTGATCAGTGAGATCGTGGGTAGGACAAAAGACGTATCAGTGTTGTGAAACATTAGTGCCAAGGAAGTTTGACTTTTTTCAAGTAACGCAGTAGTTTCAGTTTCTGCGAGAGCTATCTAAGGAGTTTGTGAAATGATAATGCGGTTCAGCATTAATGGAGCTTGCAGGATTTCGACAAGAGTATGAGGTTGGAAAAAACTATTCGACCAAGACATGCAAGTAAAGGTCTATAGTACGTTCTTGGGGTTTACCCTAGATTTCAAGGACGAAATCTTTTAAGAGGGGAGAATGTAGTGACCCGTATCCGAAATTAATGATTAATGGATAATTAATCATGTGATCATGTTTAGATTAAGTAAAACATGATTAAAGGAATTCCAGATGGATTAACGGAATCCGAAAATGGATCCTGAACACTAAAAAATGGCCGAGAATTTTCTGAGTTTTAGGCAGGATTGGAGTATCCGAACCTGGATCGGATGGTTCAAAGTGTCAGAGTCCGGAGGGCCAGAAGATGTTCGGAAGGGTAAAGTTCTTACAATACGAAGATGGATTGGATGGTCCAATCTACATCAGATAAGATTGGATAAGGAAAATAATCTGATTAGTTGGAAGTAGAGTTTGGACGATCCAAAGTCCAAGATCAAACGGTCCGAACAGTAGCCAGATAGGTGTCCGGGAGGGTGACATCATGAGTAATGTAATATTTGAGTACGGACAACCCGAAGTGCTTGATCAGATGATCCGAAGTGCTGGTAGTGACACTTGTCAAACATGCAGAGTTCAGATGATCCGAAGGTGGGATCAGACGGTCCGAACTCTCGGTTATAAAAGGAAGCCGAGGGGCTCATTTCCAACTTGCACCGAATTCTCTCCTTCGCACGCATGGCTCTATTTTAGGGCTTTGGTTACTCTTATTTTAGAGTTAGAGTAAAATATATATACATATATATATATATATTTTAGTATAGTCAGACAGTTTCTGACATAGTAACGGAGCGGTGTCCGAGTAGCGGAGCTGTGCAGCTTGAGCAGGGGTGTTCCCCTTGTTGCGGGACAGTCGCCATCAACGGGCTGACGATGGACGCAGGTATAGTTATGGTCTCCTTAAATTATTTAGGAGTATGCAATAGCTTAGTTAAGGCTTTTAGAGCTTAAATATTTATGCATGATATTTATATTGTAGAGCCGATGTTAGGCTTGGAACCTAGAGTGGGACTACTAGAGCTGCCTTAGAAAGATACGTAAGTACAGAATGAGATGGCCAGCATGATATATGATATATGTGTTGCATGAGTATGTGCTATGTGTTCTCCATGTTTTACTGCTTTAGCACATGCATATTTTCATACGTACTGGACTGCAATATCCCTGAGATGTGAGTCATGCAGTTTCCATCGGTGATGAGTTACTCCTTATGGATTTGTTTCTGGGGAGACTCAGCCCCTGGTTTTGCTATCACTAGGAGCGACCATGACGGTGGAGTAGACGCTATAGTTGATGGGTGAATATACGAGTGCCCCGCGGACTAGCTATCTAGCACGGTGCTGTATATTTATGGCGCCCCTGAGCATACTGATTTACCCTTGTTTTAAAGTCACTTATGTGCTGCATATATTTTATATATCATTGCTTGCGCATTTAGCGTAGTCGCTAACATTCAGTATTTTCTGTATGTTTGGACACCCCATTTGACGGGGCAGGTGCAAGTGCAGGTAGTGCACCCAGTAGTTTGGAGAGACCAGTGACTAGTGAAGACAGCCGGATTAGCTTTAGGTTTTATTTAATTTGATTGGGTTGTATATCGAATTTGTTTAGTCGGTTGTATTCCGCCGAACAACATTTATTTAAGTCTTCCGCAACGAATTAATGTATTTATTCAATTGCATGCTTAATTATGCTCCAAACTCTGATCAGGTAGTGGATCCGGGTTGGGTCGCTACAGAAAGATTCTTGAAGCCCTTAAAATAGAGCCATTACAGGAGAGGAGATGATTCAAAACATTGAAAATGAGCCAAATCCGCCCCTATTTATAGACAAAGATGATGGAACACGTTTTCATATCAGTGGATCTGATACCCGGAGCAGCGGAAGTTTAAAAATTTTTATTTTCTGATCTGGAACGATTCCAGATCATGGGCATCAAATCCTTACGGTTAAAATTAAACAAGTAAAATAATAATAACAATTAATATTTTACCTCTTCAAGCTATGGCTTGATCTATGGACTCCAACAGATTAAATCTGCTCTTGTTATAAATCCCAGGAACCGATGACTCGCTCGATCAACTCCTGAATTAGGTCCACGAATAGAAAACTGAAACCCTCTGATTGATTGCACTAGAAATCAATCAGATGTTTATCGAAGAGATTTACAGATTTGATATGTCAATTCAGAATGTAATTTTTTGAAAAATCACAGAATGAATTCTCTCACAAAAGGGAGACAGTGTTCGAAAATTCTCCTTAGAATTAATCTGGGATTTTTGAAAAGTGTAGATGTGTGTGTGTTTTGAAAATCCCATCAACTCCTATATATAATTTCTGTGCTGGACTAATTATATGTCTAATAGGACACTAACACCTTAGGGCCCATTAGTCATAACTTAAGTCCAACAAGCCAAGCCTGTTATTATAGAAATTATTATAAAATTCATCATGACTCCGATTGATAAACTGATTTCACCAATGTGCACAGAAACCATTTCTGCACCTTTTAAAGTCAAGATAATTTTTCTGAATCCGAATTCAGTGATTTCCAAAAATGCTCATCCCTATGTCATTTTAGGAAATTCCTCTCCCTTTAGTTAAGAAGTCCAACTTCTCTTTCGCCAAATATAACTCTTTAAATTCAACTATCTCAACGGGGATTAGAAATCCATTACTTGTGTAACCCTCAATGGTTCAGGGATACAGCTAGTCGTGGGCTCACAACTCCTTGTTACTCGGAACAACAATTTCCAACTTACCCATCGAATCATGGTAAGAGCGCCTAGAAACATCGCCCCATGATTCCCTAGGTATCACTGATAGTGCCTGCAAGAACCAGTAGGTTTTGGTTAACGTACAGTACGGTCCCTTCAACCATATATCCCGATCGAATCAACAACCATTGGTACATCGAGAGTCGTTCGAGATTCGATAACTATGCAATACATCTTGAAGATCAAATAGTGACATTGCATGTGCTACTAGGAAACCGAGGAACCTAAAGCACATCATGTACTCTGGCCAGAGATTTGTCACACTAATATCTCCTTAGATCGCATAGGATATCCACACTTGCAAGCGTGTGGTGAATCCTTGACAACAAAGCATTGACTCCTATATGTATCGTAACTGTACCCAATCTCGACACCTGATGACCCTCATAGAGTCGGTAAACGAGTCAAAGTACAGTACTAGCATATAGAGTCTCCATGATGTTTCAAGTAGTAAGGAATAATGGTGTACAACCAAAACCGTGGACTTATCCACTCAATTAATGATAACCACTTGGAAAGTCCGAATAGGATAGTTCGATCATCCATCATATGAATATCCATTTGCATGCTTTGAACATCTCTATGTTCTATACCAATGAAACGTGGTACTAGGCATCGCAAATTCTAGTCTCAATCTTGAGCGATCCTTATCCTTATTAGCGGACGGCTCAATTGACTAGGAACTGTTTAAAATATACAGTGATTATAAGATGTGTTTCATGATAGTCATTCAATTCTACTATCACATTTTACATACACTCTAGTATATTCAAGGTCTTTATCTAAACATCGTATAGTACGTCACAACATAATAATATGATAAAAGATAAAGTAAATGCCAATATAAAAGTGTAAATTATATTAAACAACTATTGTTTACACATAGAGTCACAAAAGCCCTTAGCCACAAGTTGGCTAACCGGGCACCCACTCTTTCAATCTCTCACTTGCCCTAAGGCCAACTAGTCATACTACGTAGTCTCATTGCTTCGCGATGTTTGTCAAATAATGGTCCTGGCAAGGGCTTAGTAAGTGGATCAGCGATATTGTCTGCAGAGGCCACTCTCTCGACAGTGATGTCTCCTCTTTCCACGATCTCCCGGATGATGTGGTATTTCCTCAGTATGTGTTTAGATCTTTGATGAGACCTTGGTTCCTTTGCCTGAGCAACGGCACCAGTGTTGTCACAGTACACCGGGACTGGACCAACAGCTTCAGGAATTATGCCCAACTCTTGGACAAAATTCCTCATCCAAACGGCCTCTTTAGCAGCAGCTGATGCTGCAATGTATTCTGCCTCAGTGGTGGAATCCGTTGTGGTGTCCAGCTTGGAACTCTTCCACGAGACAGCACCGCCATTGAGCATGAATACAAATCCATAGGTTGATTTAGAGTCATCCACGTCACTTTGGAAGCTAGAGTCGGTATAGTCTTCCAATTTCAATTCTCTTCCACCATAAACCATGAATACATTCTTAGTCCTTCTTAAGTACTTAAGAATATCCTTCACAGCTTTCCAATGCATTTGACCTGGGTTGGCTTGATATCTGCTCGTGACACTCAGAGCATAGGCCACATCCGGTCTGGTAGATATCATCCCATACATGATACTCCCTATGGCTGACGCATATGGTATGTGTGTCATTTTTTCTATCTCTTCGTCAGTCTTGGGATACATGTACTTGGATAGAGAAACTCCATGGCACATAGGCAGATGTCCTCTCTTGGACTCATCCATAGAAAACTTTTTCAATATGGTGTCGATGTAGGTTGCTTGAGTGAGTCCTATCATTCTCTTGGATCTATCTCTATAGATCTGTATTCCTAGAATATAGGACGCCTCACCCAAGTCCTTCATTGAGAATCTACCTGATAACCATATCTTTGTTGACTGCAACATCCCTACATCATTCCCAATGAGTAGGATGTCATCAACGTAAAGTACTAAGAATGTCACAACATCCTTAACCACTTTCTTGTATACGCACGGTTCCTCCGGGTTCTTGATGAAACCAAAGTCCTTTATTGTTTCATTAAATTTTTGGTTCCAACTTCTTGATTCCTGTTTGAGACCATAAATTGATCTCTAAAGCTTGCATACCTTATGCTCGCTTTCCATGGATGTGAATCCCTCGGGCTACATCATATAGATCTCTTCCTTAATGTTTCCATTAAGAAATGCAGTCTTCACATCCATTTGTCATATCTCATAGTCATACCAAGCTGCTATGGCAATAAGGATTCTTATGGACTTGAACATTGCGACTGGTGAAAAAGTTTCATCATAGTCAACACCTTGTCTTTGAGTATAACCTTTTGCGACCAATCGGGCCTTGTAGGTCAGTACCTTACCATCAGGTCCAAGTTTTCTCTTGTAGATCCATTTACACCCTATTGGAACAATTCCATCGGGAGGATCTACTAAAGACCAAACTTGGTTTGTATGCATCGAGTCTATTTCCGACTGCATAGCTTCAAGCCATAAGTTCGAATCAGCATCTGAAATTGCTTCCTTGAAGTTTCTTGGATCACATCCAATGTTAGGTTCACTTTTATCCCCTTCAAGAAGCAGACCATATCGAAAAGGAGGTCTATAAGTCCTCTCGTTTTCATGTTGTCCACATTCAATCAAACATTCATTCTTGTAAATATTGCAAATCTCATTCACAAAATTGCAAGAAAAATCATCTCTATCAAGCATAGAAACAGAAATAATGTTTTTAACCAAATTTGGCACAAATAAAACATCTTTCAAAAATAACTTAAAATCGTTCTGCAAAACTAAATAAACGTCTCCCACAGCTTTGGCTTCAACTCTAGAACTATTTCCGAGCCTCAACTGGGTCTCACCCATCCTAAGCTTACGACTTCTTGTCATCACCTACAAATCATTGCAAATGTGAGATCCACATCCGGTATCCAATACCCAAAAAGTAGTATTAAGTGAAACATTTATTTCAATGACCGGGTTTCTTGCAGTGATGGCAAACATCTTCATATTTGATCACGTTTGAAGCCTTTGTCTTGTTCTTCTTCTTGGGTCCAGTTTTCTTGGGTGGGGCAGAACGTATCTTACCCTTTGCACTTGGTCCCTTCTTAGAGTCAGAAGAGGAGCCTACCAAGAGTACCGGTTTATCCTTCTTTAATGTGGCCTCATATGTGACAAGCATATTGACCATCTCTTCAAGGGTGGCCTCTATATTGTTCATATTTAAGTTCATCACAAAACCGTCAAACGACGAAGGAAGAGATAGAAGTAATAAGTCCGCATTCAGTTCGTGCTCCAATTTCAGATCGAGTGTTACCAAATTTTCAATGAGCCCAATCATGTGTACCCCATGCTCACGGATCGAAGTCTCATCTCGCATGCGGCATGTCATGAGCTCTTTGATAGTCGCATACCTCTCGGATCTCGAATGAGCTCCAAAAAGTTCCTTGAGGGCCTTGTGAATGTCAGTAGCATTCACTGCATCCTCAAATCGCCTCTGAAGTTCATCAGACATCGAAGCCTGCATGTAGCTTTTGGCCTTGATATCATGGTCCCACCATTTATCAAGTTTAGCCAACTCTTCCGGACTCACATCAGCCGGGGCTTCCTTTGGAGGAGACTTTTCTAACACGTAGAAAGCCTTTTCCGAACTTAGAACAATCTTTAACTTACGGAACCATTCCGTATAGTTTGCGCCAGTCAGTTTGTTTTGTTCGAGAATAGAGTATAGTGGATTGCGCGAATTCATCATAATGAAATACTGAAAAGAAACAGACAATAATCAGTGATTGCTTAATTAATTTACTAAGACATAAAATAAGGCGATATTAATTTTATGAATCACACTCCCACTATTTTAACGATTTCACTACCCTCTAGTGAAAACGAGAAACTGGTTTCCTTAGTGGGAACATAGAGTCCAATTGACAAACTATAGTCCCGAATAATATCATCCAACCATAATTTTCAAAAGGTAGAGCCCAATTGCTTCCAAAGCAACCCCCATGTTTTTACCTCATGTTAAATAAGAGCCCAATAATATGACGCCGTTTATTGTGACATGTCAAGATTACCCATCAATATTAAGTTGTGATGGATGGTCGCCATGTGGATCCCCAATAATATGAGCCAATCCCATGGGAGTTCCACCCAACTTACAGCATGTCTCGATCCAATGTACAGCTTTCCGATGAACGGGCCCCCCCAATAATATGAGCCGGACCATGCCCGCGGGTAGCATCTCATACATTGATCGTTGATGGAAGGTAGGAACATTTAAACAATATTTAAATTCTCTTTTGTTAATCTTGATATCAATTTTAAATCATATTTAAAATGAGGGATTTTAATTTTGAAAAATTGTCTCATCATTTAATAATTTGTATGCTTGCGGGATTCATGAAATTTAGTCTAAACATGCATACAACAATAATATCAAATATTATATAAAGGATGATCGATGCCTAGATCTAATCGACCCTTGGTTTCCAATCACGAGTCTATGTCCAATCCTAGATGATATGCAAGTATGCAATGCAATCCTATTACATTGAGCTTCCAATTTACATTTCTTCGGTCTTTATTGTCTTCTTGGGCCCACCATTGTCTTCAAATCTTTATCTCCCACTAAGTCTAATAAATTTACAATAAATTTCGATGACAAGTAGGGGATACATATTTAAGGGTGGGCACGGGCCATAAACCAGACCCACTTTTATTACAAATGATAAATCAATTTGGGCTATAAACCAAGCCCATTAATAAAACTCAACAACTATAATAAAAACCAAATGTAAACAACCTAACATACACCTACAAAATTGGTCATGGCAATCGATCATCCTCTTATCCAATAATTAATTCAATAATTAAATCATTGGATAACATGCAATGGCAACATAATTAAAAAGATAAAATCAAATTTTATCTAATATAATCATAAGATCATATCTTATCATCAATTGTACCAAAATAATTAATTTTGTAAAATCTAATTTAATGGATAAAATTTATAAATTTTCCAAAAATTCAAATTTATCCAAAAATAAATTTTAAAAATTTTGGGCTCAAACAATTTTGACCCAATGCCTCGTGGACTAATCAAAACAATTTTCGATCGAACCAAAAACTAAAATTTCAAAAATTTAAAATTCTTTAAAAAAATCAATTTTTAATTTTTCGGGCTGCCCGGGACGTTCCCGGGCAGCCCCGCCCCCACGTGGGGCAAGGCAGCCTTGGGCAGCGGCGACCGCTGCCCAGCGCTGCCCTGGGCAGCGATCAGCGCTGCCCTTAGCCCTACCCTAGGCATCGATCATCGCTGCCCGTGTTGCCCATAAAATTTAATTTTAAAAATTTTGTTTTGTTTTCCAAAAAACCGAGGCCAAAATTTTGTACAATCGATAAATTTTAATCGTTTGATCTGAGAACAACCTGGCTCTGATACCACTGATTGAAAACGTTTTCAGATCAGTGGATCTGATACCCAGAGCAGCGGAATTTTAAAAATTTTTATTTTCTGATCTGGAACGATTCCAGATCATGGGCATCAAATCCTTACGATTAAAATTAAACAAGTAAAATAATAATAACAATTAATATTTTACCTCTTCAAGCTATGGCTTGATCTATGGACTCCAACAGATTAAATCTGCTCTTGTTGTAAATCCCAGGAACCGATGACTCGCTCGATCAACTCCTGAATTAGGTCCATGAATAGAAAACTGAAACCTTCTGATTGATTGCACTAGAAATCAATCAGATGTTTATCGAAGAGATTTACAGATTTGATCTGTCAATTCAGAATGTAATTTTTCGAAAAATCACAGACTGAATTCTCTCACAAAAGGGAGACAGAGTTCAAAAATTCTCCTTAGAATTAATCTAGGATTTTCGAAAAGTGTAGATGTGTGTGTGTGTTTCGAAAATCCCATCAACTCCTATATATAATTTCTGCACTGGACTAATTATATGTCTAATAGGACACTAACACCTTAGGGCCCATTAGTCATAACTTAAGCCCAACAAGCCAAACCTGTTATTATAAAAATTAATATAAAATTCATCATGACTCCGATTGATAAACTGATTTCACCAATGTGCACAAAAACCATTTCTGCACCTTTTAAAATCAAGATAATTTTTCTAAATCCGAATTCAGTGATTTCCAAAAATGCCCATCCCTATGTCATTTTAGGAAATTCCCCTCCCTTTAGTTAAGAAGTCCAACTTCTCTTTCGCCAAATTTAACTCTTTAAATTCAAATATTTCAACGGGGATTAGAAATCCATTACTTGTGTAACCCTCAATGGTTCAGGGATACAGCTAGCCATGGGCTCATAACTCCTTGTGACTCGGAACAACAATTTCCGACTTACCCATTGAATCATGGTAAGAGCGCCTAGCAACATCGCCCCATGATTTCCTAGGTATCACTGATAGTGCCTGCAAGAACCAGTAGCTTTTGGTTAGCGTACAGTACGGTCCCTTCAACCATATATCCCGATCGAATCAACAACCATTGGTACATCAAGATTCGTTCGAGATTCGATAACTATGCAATACATCTTGAAGATCAAATAGTGACATCGCATGTGCTACTAGGAAACCAAGTAACCTAAAGCACATCATGTACTCTGGCCAGAGATTTGTCACACTAATATCTCCTCAGATCACATAGGATATCCACATTCGCAAGCGTGTGGTGAATCCTTGACAACAAAGCATTGACTCCTATATGTGTCGTAACTGTACCAAATCTCGACACCTGATGACCCTCATAGAGTCGGTAAACGAGTCAAAGTACAGTACTAGCATATAGAGTCTCCATGATGTTTCAAGTAGTAAGGACTAATGGTGTACAACCAAAACCGCGGACTTATCCACTCAATTAATGATAACCACTTGGAAAGTCCGAATAGGGTAGTTCGATCATCCATTATATGAATATCCATTTGCATGCTTCTAACATCTCTATGCTCTATACCAATGAAACGTAGTACTAGGCATCGCAAATGCTAGTCTCAATCTCGAGCGATCCTTATCCTTATTAGCGGACGGCTCAATTGACTAGGAACTGTTTAGAATATACAGTGATTATAAGATGTGTTTCATGATAGTCATTCAATTCTACTATCACATTTTACATGCACTCTAGTATATTCAAGGTCTTTATCTAAACATCGTATAGTACGTCACAACATAATAATATGATAAAAGATAAATTAAATGCCAATATAGTCCGTTCCTGTCCGAGTTCATTTTGTAGTTTAGTCCCTTAATCAATTCCTTAATCATGTTTAGTCAATTAATCTTGTAAAATGGAACTGGGCTACTAAATTCTCCCCCACTAAAGATAATTTTGTCCTCAAAATACATCTTAAGTACGGAAATGAAATGAATTAGAACCACAGATTCTTATAATATCATTTTACAAGATACAACACTGAAATTGAAAGAACCATCAAACAACTTCGGTTCCCAAGTGGCTTTCTTAGTGCTTCAGCACTGACACAGAACCACAAAAGGCAAAATATTATTCCACAACACTTTTTTTAATGATTTAGAAACACCTTGGTCTATTCACATATGTCAAATCTGTATCCAGCAGTACCTCAGATGGTTGAAAGATGTAAGGCTCATCTGCCACATACAATCACAACAGTGATACATAAAACACATCTTGGATACTAGACCAATATAGCGGTAATCCTAGTCTGTACTATATATCCTTCATTATCCAACATCCCAATTGGACCAATAAACCTTAGAGATATCTTTTATGAAATCAATTATATCAACATTATGCTACACTAAATATGATTCTTCCACATGTCACTCCCCCACTTCTTCCCAAAACAGTGGACTACGACATCTCCGACCGTACAACCCTTCAAATGATGTCATACCAATGTTGCGATGATAAATATTGTACGCAAATTCAATATGTGGCAATTGATCTTGCCAAGATGGATAAAAATTCATAGAACATGCTCGTAACATATCCTCAAAAGTACAGATAGCACGCTCTGACTGGTCATCAGTGTAGTAGCCCGGCTCCATTTTTCAAGATTAATTAAGTAAAAATGGTTAAGCATGAATTTGGTGATTAATTTGGATTTTATAATAAAATTTTGGAAATTTGACTAAGGTGATTTCGGAGCATCCGAACTAGGATCGGAGGGTCCGAACACTTCGGAGGCATGAACCAAGGATCAAGGATCGGAGGCTGCGGGCAGATCGGACCGTCCGAACCCAGTTAGGCCATGCAAGTGTGAGGTGTCAGACTAACCAAACACGTAGAAATATCGGAGCGTCAAGGCAGGATCGGACCATCCGAAGTGTGCATGCAGTGACGTGTTGCGCATGCAAGGTTTGGACCATCCGAAGTCCTAGATCGGACCGTCCGAAGTCCGCCTATAAATAGGCCATCCGAATCTCAAAATTCTCATACCTTTCAATTTTTTCTCTCTTGTTATTAGGGTATTCTAGGCGTTTTGGGGTGATTCCAGCCTTCCTAGGCTTGGTCCGGAGGTTGGCGAGGCGCTCCGAGGTTGCTGCAGAGAGGTGCCCAAGTTCTGGGGCAGTTTTCATCAGCGGGCTGACGACGGATGCAGGTATAGCTCTGGCTCATTATAGTAAATATGGAGTATTCTATAGCATAGTTAAGGCTTTTAGAATAAGATTATAATGCATGAGTACTTTGCATTGTAGTACGGACAATAGGCTTGGACATAGAGCTGGTCTAATTTTCCTAGTGTATGAGGTACGGAAGTATTATTCGAGATATCCAGATTGAGTATGCATGTATTATGTGTTTGCATGAATTATGTGATTTCATATTTTTATATGCCTTTATATACAGCATGTCACGACTGTATGTTGCATACATGAGCATATTGAACCTTTACCTTAGAGGTATCCTGTAGTAGGGCGCTCACCCTATGAGTTGTGGATGGTTTGATACGTAAGTCTTGTGTCAGGTCACCGTGATGGTTGGACACTTGTACTAGTATCAGGTCACCATAATCCACTGGGTATAGGAGCCACCTCCTGATGCGACGGCGTAGCGTGCTATATACCCTGGGCCCGGTCTATGAGATTATTTCTTGACCTGAGTGTCTTGGTACCCAGTTCACATGCATACATGCACATATAATATAGTTAGGGATCGGTTAACTCATGCCCGTAAATGCTGCTGAATCGAGCTCATATTTGAGTGCACCAATTCCTCTCTTCTCTCTCGATTCCTTAGCCTTCCAGCTCAGATCTAGGGAATTATAGGCGTCCCGTTGGGAATCCAGAAGTGGCATAGCAGTCCAGGCGTTGTAGTGAAGCTGTGGCCTAGTTTTGAGGCATTCAACAGCAAAGGGCTAACGACGGACGAAGGTATAGCTTTTGCTTCCTAAAAATATTTAGGAGTATGTTTTAGCTTATTTAAGGCTTTTAGAGCACTATAATGATAGTAGTATCATTTGGCAGTGTAGCGCGGATTATAGGCGTGGACCTAGGGCTGATAGAACTTGCCTAGTATTTGAGGTAAGAAAGTACTGTTCGAGATATCCTGACTAAGTATGCATGTATTATGTGACTGCATGATTTATATGCCATTGATTTATGCTGCATTCATTTTCATATTGAGCTATCTCGTTCGATATGTCTGTTAGTAGGGTTCTACCCTATCCTGTTAGTGGTTGGACTTCCATCGATTTGGGTCCGGCATATCCACTGGTATTTTGGTATGGGAGCCACCTCCTGCAGCGATGGCAGAGCGTGCTACATACCAGGGCCCGGTCTGTCTCTGTTATCTGATCCTTGACCTCGAGTCTATAGGGAGTTCACTTTGCATGCATGTATACTCATACTCTCGTGCTGAGCGTTTTATGCTCACGTCTCGTACTCTGTGTTTCTGGACACCCTATTCCATGGGGCAGGTTTGCGATTGGACGAGGCGGGTGGATCCAAAAGGGGCTAGGCAGTGGTTGATTAGTTGGAGCTTCGTTTAGGTTTTTATTCTGTTTTGGGTTTATACAACTATTTGATTTGGTTGTATATTTTTGGATATTTACAGATTCCTTTTCTTGGGATTGTATAAATGTTTATGGTTTCCGCAGTTGAATTCTGGTTTCTGTTTAATTAAGTTAATTGCATGCCTAAGTTCTATTTAATAGGTGTTAGAACCTAATGGGGGGGTGGGGGGGGGGGGGGATTTAGGTTCTATTGGCAACTTTAGCAATTTAAAGCGATTATGCAAGTACGCAAGCGGAAGACTTAAGCAATCAAATAATAAGTGAGGTAAATAAATGCGTAATGTAAATAAAGCAGTAAAAGGGATAAGAGATGTTTATGAAAGTTCGACGATAAATCGTCTACGTCTCCCCTTCTTGGTTAAGTCGATTAACCAAGGATCCACTAGCACTTCGAACGTCTTGGCCTTGATGGCTCCAAGGATATCCTTACAACTTGACACGATCACCGCGCCGATACAACTCAACACTCTTGGCCTTAAGGGCTCCAAGGATAGCCTCAACACTCGTAAAATACACTTGGCTTCACACACAAGTGTTTACAAAACCGAGCAACCAACTCACAAACTAACAACCCTCGATATTACAACCCCGAATACAACTCGATATGTGAATATATTTTGAACACTCAAAAGGGGTTACAAATTGCTCAACAAATGGCTTGAATGATGCTTGACAGGATTGAGAGACTTGAAGATGTTGGGATGGATTGAATGGCCTTGGAATGCCTCCTTTTATAGCTGAAATTTTGGCATCGATCGGAACTTCCGATCCCTGCATCGGAGCTTCCGAAATTTGAATTCTGAGACACGCAGGTGTACAGGATCGGAACGTCCGATCCACTTCGGAGCTTCCGATCGGCGCAATAAATATGGTGTCGGGCAAAAGTCTTCCGGACAAGATTATCAGGCGGCCGTTCAGGATCGGAACGTCCGATCACGTTCGGTGCTTCCGATATGCTTCACTTCGTTGCCTCCGATCTGCTTCCGAACAATATAATATTACATAAAAAATGATCGGACCTTCCGAACCAAGATCGGAGCTTCCGAACCTGTTCTTCGTAGCTTCCGTTCCTCATTTCGAACAATATAAAAATCCCTGAAATAGATCGGAACTTCCGAACCATGATCGGAGCTTCCGATCCACCCTTAGCTTCCGAAGATGCTTCTGATCATGATCGGAGGTTCCGATCTCCAATCGGAGCTTCCGATCCCGTAGCAGTAAACTTCTTCGAATTTTGTTTCTGATCTTGAGTATGAATTTAGTATTAATTCATCTTGAAAATTTTAACTCTGTAATAAGCTCAATGTAAATATTAGTAACATTTTAACCTAGATTTTTTAATCATCAAAACATAGAGAAATAAGACTTGTTAATGCATTAAAAACATTAATCTCATAATTCGAGATTTATATGCGTTTAAGGCGTAACAATCTCTCCCTTTTTGATGATCACAAAACTTGGTTAAAAACAGGAGATAAAATATACGATAATCATAAATAATTTTTATAAGCAACAGATTTTAACGGATAAACAAATTTTATCAGATAAACAAATTTTATCCAAATTAATATTTTAACTATTAATTATCCCAATTAATATTTTAACCATTAATTCTCCCCCTTTGTGATAAACAAAAATTAATGAAACATAGAATAATAAAAAAATACTCAACAATTTCATTTACAATAATAAATTTTTAATACAACGCAAGAAAAAAAATACAAATAAAAATAAAATAAAAATCTAAGAGTCATCATCATGCTGCGGAGGAGGGTAGCGAGCGGCGAAGTCATCAAATCGAGTCTCCAGAGAGGCAACTCTAGCAGTCAACTCGGTAAAATGAGTGTGCATACTCGTCTCAATGCGATGAAGAGTCTCGAAGAGTCGGTCGCTAGGAAATTGGTTTATTGGTGTAGGAGGAACCTCAGGAGCCTGGAAAGGAAGATCGCCAATGGTAGACGCAAAGGCCTCAAAACTGGAAGAGGATGGAATATCAGTGTTGGGCGGACCAGTCGGAAAGCCTTTGGTTTGGATAGAGTGAGGAAGAGAAGAAAAATCTCGATGAAAATCAGAAATAGGAGAAAATCTAGAAAAAGCTCGACTAGGATCATCAACCCATCGAGAATACACAGGATTCCAAGATAAATCCATCCTGATAATAGACTGATGGTTGATGATATGACTCGACTGGATTTCAAGAGAAGGGATCCCCTCAAAATCAATATCAAAACGACTCAAAATCCGATTAATAAACCGGGCAAAAGGAAAGGAAACCTTTTTAGCCGTCGTTGCCGTGTGATGCATAGTCTACATAACAAGGCGCGGAAGGTTAAAAGGTCGAGAGGAGATGATATGAAAAAGAATATACAAATCCAGATATTTGCAAGTGGAGAGGTCTCCACTGCGGGGAACTATGGATGTGGTGATGAGTTTTTGAATGATTTGGAAATCAGGACAAAGACTCTTGAGATGGATTCGATCATCAGCAGCAGTGGCTTGACGACCGAGAATAGTAGAAAGAAAGAGATCACGATCAAAGTTTGGATCATTTTGTGGCCAAGTTTGGTTAAAGTATTCACCGGGTCCATTCCTGGGAAGATCAAACCAGGAGGACAGATCAGCAGAAGAAAAAATGATATGCCTACCTTGAACGATAGTGGCAATGTTGATATCACCATGCCCTAATTCGAGTTCAAGGTTGGCATAGAACTCGTGAATCAGTGGAGGAAAGATTCGGTCGGGGACAGATGGCTGGAAAAAGGATTCCCAATGTTGAGCATTGATTAAGTTCAACAGTAGGAGATGGGATTGGGCCAAATAGGTAGTATCTAAGATACGACCCGGATGAATCTGACGATGTAAATAATCATCAGGAATGGGCCTAGAAACAGCTGGTTGGGTAGGATCACGGACAATAATAGGGCGACTAGAACTCGCCTGATCGCGACGGCGTTTGACAGGCATTTTTATAGATTGGAATAGGATAAAATAGAGATAAGAGAAGAATTTTAGGTGCAAGAAATCGGACTGAGCGATCTGATATTTATAGGGGATGGACCGATCGGAAGCTCCGATCGTGCGGTCCACTGAGGTAAGGCCACGTGTCGATCGGAAGCTCCGAACAGGCTTCGGACGTTCCGATCCTGAGGCGGTAATTAAAGATAAGGCGATGAAAAGTAATTTGAAAAGTCGGATTAGATGGGGATCGGACGTTCCGATCGTGATCGGTGGTTCCGATCCTCATCTTGGAGGGAAAAATTACCGCGCAAGATGAAAAGTGGCGGGATACAGATTGGAGGTTCCGATCTGGATCGGTGGTTCCGATCTGCCTTAGGAAGAATGCATGATTTCCACTCTTTAAAATTTATTTTATTTAACATTTAAGCAAATAATTCACATAAAAATGTGAGCTTCTTAATTTTGAATAAATACAATTGATTTGTATTATCCAAAATTAATTTGCTCGAATTTAATATTAAGCTCCCCCTTAATATGACATTATATTTAATTTATGCCTACAAGTGATTACAACTCAATCATGCCAAGTTCACCACACAAACGAATAAAAGTATTTTCATCTAGTGGTTTTGTAAAAATATCAGCAATTTGATTAGTTGTGTCAACATATTGAAGTTCAACTTCATTTCGTTCGATATGGTCACGAATAAAATGATGACGAATGTCAATATGTTTGGTGCGCGAATGTTGAATCGGATTCTTTGTAAGACAAATGGCGCTAGTGTTGTCACAGAAAATAGGGATTTTTGAAAAAGAGACGCCATAGTCGAGCAATTGATGCTTCATCCAAAGAATTTGCGCACAACAACTACCGGCAGCCATATATTCGGCTTCGGTCGTTGATAACGCAACACAGTTTTGCTTTTTGGAAAACCAAGAAACCAAACAGTTTCCTAAAAAGAAACAGGTTCCACTAGTGCTTTTTCGGTCCACCTTATATCCACCAAAGTCGGCATCGCAATAAGCTTTTAAATCAAAGAAAGAATTTTTCGAATACCACAAGCCGAGATTTGGAGTATTTGAAAGATATTTAAAAATGCGTTTTAAGGCGAACAAATGTGATTCCTTTGGACATGATTGAAATCGTGCACACAAGCAAACACTAAACATAATGTCCGGTCTACTAGCAGTAGCATATAATAAGGAGCCAATCATACTACGAAAGGAAGATTGATCTACAGTTTTACCATTTTCATCCTTGTCGAGTCTGATTGCTGTGCTCATCGGTGTGGATGATGATTTGGTGTTCTCCATCCCAAACTTCTTTAGAATCTCCTTAATGTATTTGCTTTGGTTCACAAAGAACCCATCTTTACACTGTTTGATTTGCAATCCGAGGAAATAGTTAAGTTCCCCCATCATACTCATCTCGAAGTGTTCCTGCATCAACTTAGAGAATTCTTGACAAAGAGTTTCATTAGTAGAACCAAAAATTATATCATCAACATAAATTTGCACGATCAAAAGATCATTTTTGACATTTTTGGTAAATAAGGTAATGTCGATCTTTCCTCTTGAAAAGTCATTTTAAAGCAAGAAAGTAGACAGTTTATCATACCAAGCTCGAGGAGCTTGTTTAAAACCATACAATGCTTTGTTTAGTCTAAACACATGATCAGGCAAAGAAAGATCAGCAAAGCCATCAGGTTGCTCAATATAAACCTCTTCTTTCAATTCACCATTAAGAAAGGCACTTTTGACATCCATTTGAAATAACTTAAAATTTCTAGAGCAAGCAAAAGCAAGTAGCATGCGAATGGATTCTAGTCTAGCAACAGGCGCATAAGTTTCATCATAATCTATGCCTTCTTCTTGACTATATCCTTTAGCAACAAGCCTAGCTTTATTTCTAGTGATAGTGTCATGCTCATCAAGTTTATTTCTAAACACCCATTTAGTGCCAATGATAGATCTATCATGCGGCCTAGGAACAAGAATCCAAACATCATTGCGTTTAAACTCATTCAAATCATCTTGCATCGCAATTATCCATGCATCATCTAACAAAGCATCATCTATGCATTTAGGTTCAACATGCGAGACAAAGGCAAGATGATTACAAATATTATTAAGAGAAGAACGAGTGGCTACTCCCTTTGAAGGACTTCCGATGATAAGATCTATTGGGTGATCTTTGTGAAGCGTCCACTCTTTCGAAAGTGGTGTTTCCTCAACGGAAACATCTATATAATTTAGGCTTGAGGAAGCCAACTCTTCTTCGAGTAATTTTACATCATCAATGTTAGTGCGAACAATAGTAGACATAGATTCATCAAAAATAACATGCATAGACTCTTCAACAAGTAAAGTGCGTTTATTAAAAACTCTAAAGGCCTTACTTGAGGTAGAATATCCGAGAAAGATACCTTTGTCGGATTTGGCATCAAATTTGCCAAGGTTGTCCTTACCATTGTTATGTATGTAGCATTTGGAACCGAAAGCTCGAAAGTAAGAAATGTTAGGCTTTCTCCCTCTCCATAATTCATATGGAGTTTTCTTGAGAATTGGCCTTATTGATACACGATTAATGATGTAACAGGCAGTGTTCATTGCTTCAGCCCAAAAATATTTTGGTAGAGAATGCTCACATATCATGGTCCTCGCAATCTCCACAAGTGTCCTATTTTTCCTCTCAACGACCCCGTTTTGTTGAGGAGTCCTAGGACAAGAAAAATTATGACCGATGCCTTTCTCTTCACAAAAGTTTGAAAAACTCTCATTTTGAAATTCAGTTCCGTGGTCACTACGAATCTGTTTTATTGAAAGATTTTTCTCATTCTCAACACGTTTCACAAAAGTTTTGAAATAATCAAAGGCATCATTTTTGTGGGCTAAAAACAATGTCCACGTGTAACGTGAAAAATCATCCACAATGACAAATGCATAAAGCTTCCCTCCTAGGCTAGCGTTCCTCGAGGGACCACATAGATCTAGGTGAAGAAGTTCAAGGGGCATAGAAGTTGATATAAAATTTTTGCTTTTAAAAGATTCCCTTGTATGTTTGCCAAGTTGACATGCATCACAAATAGAATCTAATTTTAAATTGAGTTTTGGCATACCAACAACTAAATCAAGTTTAAAAAGTTTTTCTATGGTACTAGGACCAACATGACCTAGTCGTCTATGCCAAAGAATGTTGTCATCAACATTCAAGGATACAAGGCTTTTAATATTTGATAAAGATAAATTGTTTAAAGAAACCTTGTAAACATTTTCACTTCTATATCCTTTGAAATTTATGGATTTGTCACTAATAAATGATACAGTGCAGTGTTGGGGAGTGAATTTGACTTCATAACCTCTATCGCACAATTGACTTATGCTTAGTAGATTATGCTTAAGCCCTTTCACTAGGAGTACATCATCAATTAGGCAAGAATTAGATATACCTATTGAGCCTATGCCTTCAATGACTCCTTTGCTGTTGTCTCCAAAGGTGACTGTTCCCTTCTCCTTAGGTTTGACTGATTGGAGTAGATCCTTGTTCCCCGTCATATGTCTAGAACATCCACTGTCTAGATACCATATGCTAGGGAGAACAGTTTTCCTAGTTCCCTAAAAAGAATTGTTTTGGTACCCTTTAGTTCTTTTGGGTCCACAATGTTAGAAAAGAGAGATACAAAATAGACTTCTAAGAGTTCAGTCTCTCATAGCAACATCATCGCCACTTTCTAAGAGTGCTCCCAGTAGTAGGTAGGGCATATGGCCACTTTAAAAACCTATTTCCTTGGACAGAGCAACGTTCAACAGGGAGACCAGCCGCAAGTCAAGGCATTTTTAAGCCGGTCTATATTGAACTCCCTTAGATTGTGATCTCATAATGCCGACTAATGAGTTGTTAAGTACTCTTAGGCCTCCATTTCATATAGCTCTTTTGAACATATTGATATTTCAATGATCTGCATTTATGTCTAACATGACCAGATTTGCAACAATAAGAACAAGTAGGGGGTGATCTCATCTTAGCCTTAGCTATTAGACTAGCAAAGTCTATAGACTTCTTACCATAGCCTATTCCTCCCTTATCAAAGCTACATTTCTGCATGCTAAGTAGGTTGTTCAATTTATTGCTACTCACATTGAATTTATCGAATGATTTTTCTAGGTGATCTAGGTCATCCTTAAGTCTAAGGTTATCATGCTCCTTAGTTTCTAATTCCTTTTTAAGATTTCTATTCTCTTTTCTAAGAACCTTAGCCATATCAAACATATCTTTATAAGCATGTAAGAGTTCATCGTAAGTAGGTACCTCGTCATCGTCGTCAGAGACGATGTCATCACTCTTAGCCATGAAGCAGAGGTTTGCTTCCTCGTCGTCGTCGTCGCTATCACTCCAGGTAGCTAGTAGGGCTTTCTTCTTTCCTTTGTCCACTTTCTTCTTGAGTGGGCATTCATTGGCGTAGTGACCTTGTTGTTGACAGTTGTAGCAGGTCACTTCTCTTTCAGGTTTCTTGTCTTTCTTGAATTTGTTTCCTCGCATGAATTTCTTGAATTTTCTTGCGAGGAGAGCCATGTCATCATCGTCATCTTCTTCGACTTGTGTAGTCAAAGCTATCCCTTTGTGCTTGACATCTTCTTTCTTTGATTCTTTTCTTGTGGACACTTCTAACTCATGGGTTTTTAGGGTCCCATGTAGTTGATCAAGATCATAGGCGGCAGTGTCCCCTTTGTTGGATTCGATGATGGCGGTTCTCTTTGCATCCCATTCTTTTGGTAGGGCACGAAGAGCTCTCCTCCAAACTTGCTTGGTAGGATATTGTTCTCCCAATTGTGCTAACTCATTGATAATTTGAGTAAGCCTTCGGAACATGGTGTCAACATCTTCATTGAATTCCATCTCAAATGTTTCGTATTTGAGTTGGAGTAAGTCGATCTTTGTCTCTTTCACTTGGTTGGTGCCTTCGTGAAATATCTCTAGCTTGTCCCATATCTCTTTAGCGGATGAGCACATCGATATCCGGTTGTACTCGTTCATATCTAAAGAACAATGCAAGATATTCATAGCTTTAGCATTTTGCGAAATTAATTTCATGTCCTCTTTTGAAAAGTCATCCATTCCCTTAGGAATTTCAACCCCATCAACTATTTTCATAGGTGTATAGGGACCTTTCACCGTCACTTTCCATAGGTCATAGTCTACGGATTGGAAATATAGGGACATACAATTTTTCCAATACCCGTAGTTTATGCCATTAAAAAGAGGAGGACGATTAGTAGATTGCCCTTGAGCATAATCACTCGCTAGGTTTGCCATAAAAAGGATTTGAAAAGTATTTTCAAATGGCTCTGATACCACTTGTTAGAACCTAATGGGGGGGATTTAGGTTCTATTGGCAACTTTAGCAATTTAAAGCAATTATGCAAGTACGCAAGCGGAAGACTTAAGCAATCAAATAATAAGTGCGGTAAATAAATGCGTAATGTAAATAAAGCAGTAAAAGGGATAAGAGATGTTTATGGAAGTTCGACGATAAATCGTCTACGTCTCCCCTTCTTGGTTAAGTCGATTAACCAAGGATCCACTAGCACTTCGAACGTCTTGGCCTTGATGGATCCAAGGATAGCCTTACAACTTGACACGATCACCGCGCCGATACAACTCAACACTCTTGGCCTTAAGGGCTCCAAGGATAGCCTCAACACTCGTAAAATACACTTGGCTTCACACACAAGTGTTTACAAAACCGAGCAACCAACTCACAAACTAACAACCCTCGATATTACAACCCCGAATACAACTCTATATGTGAATATATTTTGAACACTCAAAAGGGGCTACAAATTGCTCAACAAATGGCTTGAATGATGCTTGAGAGGATTGAGAGACTTGAAGATGTTGGGATGGATTGAATGGCCTCGGAATGCCTCCTTTTATAGCTGAAATTTTGGCATCGATCGGAACTTCCGATCCCTGCATCGGAGCTTCCGAAATTTGAATTCTGAGACACGCGGGTGTACAGGATCGGAACGTTCGATCCACTTCGGAGCTTCCGATCGGCGCAATAAATATGGTGTCGGGCAAAAGTCTTCCGGACAAGATTATCAGGCGGCCGTTCAGGATCGGAACGTCCGATCACGTTCGGTGCTTCCGATCTGCTTCACTTCATTGCCTCCGATCTGCTTCCGAACAATATAATATTACATAAAAAATGATCGGACCTTCCGAACCAAGATCGGAGCTTCCGAACCTGTTCTTCGTAGCTTCCGTTCCTCATTCCGAACAATATAAAAATCCCTGAAATAGATCGGAACTTCCGAACCATGATCGGAGCTTCCGATCCACCCTTAGCTTCTGAAGATGCTTCTGATCATGATCGGAGGTTCCGATCTCCAATCGGAGCTTCCGATCCCGTAGCAGTAAACTTCTTCGAATTTTGTTTCTGATCTTGAGTATGAATTTAGTATTAATTCATCTTGAAAATTTTAACTCTGTAATAAGCTCAATGTAAATATTAGTAACATTTTAACCTAGATTTGTTAATCATCAAAACATAGAGAAATAAGACTTGTTAATGCATTAAAAACATTAATCTCATAATTCGAGATTTATATGCGTTTAAGGCGTAACAGTAGGTGATCCGGGTAAGGGTCACTACATTTATGGTATCAGAGCATGCATAATATTCTTGGGATTTAGATTCTACATAAGGTAATCGTGAGGTACTTTTGTAGATGGCGAACTACGATGACCAGAGTAGCCATGGTAGTGGAGGTGGACGCTGGGGAGATGGCGATCATGAGCGTCGTCGGGACCGTCATCATCGTCGTCATGATGAGGAATGTTTTAGCATTCGCCGATTCTTACAGATGGCACCGAAGCCCTTGGTTGGAGGTGAGTCACCGAATGATGCGGAGAACAGGTTAGACCGCATGGAGATGACTTTTCAGACTTTCCACTGCACCGAGGAGCAGAAGATGGAGACCCTTGGCTATCTTCTGGATGGGCGAGCTCGTAGGTGGTGGAGGTTTACTTCTGTACCCTTTGTTACGGCGAGAGGAGTGGCCACCTGGGCCGAGTTCCGCACAGCTTTTCTGAAGCTGCATTTTCCTCCTGCACTCCGTCAGTCGAAGGCGGGCGAGCTACTGAGTCTGTGACAGGGAGCCATGTCTATTGACGAGTATCAGCAGAAGTTCTTTGATCTGCTATCCTATTGCCCCGAGATTGCTGACAGCTCTGGGATGAAGTATAATCTGTTCCTTCAGGGCCTTAACCCTGAGATCCACGAGCGTGTGGCGGTCGACGATGACATGTCCTACGAGGGTTTGGTGAGCCGTTGTCACCAGCCAGAGGACAGCATTCGGCGGAACAGGTCTTTCTCTCAGTCGAGGCCTGCTAGTTCTTTGAGTCCCCGTGCCCAATCATTCAAGAAGTCTGGATCTACTTCTTCCTCTGGTTCTGGAGGTGTTGTTCTCTTTGGGAAGAAGGACAAGTGCGACCATTGCGGGAAGAACCATCTGTCAGAAAAGTGCCATAGAGCTTCTGGAGCTTGTTTCCGATGTGGAGAGGTTGGTCATATCCGGAGGAATTGTCCACTATCTGGGGGAGGCGGTTCTGGTTCAGGATCAGGTTCTCAGGCCACCGTTCAGTAGAGTTCGCAGGGACAGTTTGCTGGGAGTTCTCATTTGAGGACGTGGGCTTCTGGTCAGGTGTTTTCCTTGAGGCATGATCAGGCTATGGAGGAGAATGAGAAGGTCATCGCAGGTACATTTCTACTTTATGGTATACCTGCTATCGTACTTATTGACACAGGTGCATCTCATTCCTTCATTTCTGCACGTTTTGTTAAGAGGCATAAGTTACCATGCATTGCACTAGACGTAGTAGCTTCTGTTTTTACTCCGACGGGTCAATATGCTTTGGCCAAGCGTCTAGTGATGGGTTGCCCTTTAGAGTTCGAAGGGAATATTCTGGTAGCGAATCTCATGGTCCTTGCGATGGACGATTTCGATTGTATTCTGGGTATAGACATGCTAACTACCTATCGAGCTTCATTGGACTGCTATCAGTGATTAGTTCGCTTTCATGCGGATGGGAGTGAGAGCTGGTTTTTCTATGGTGAGGGAGCGCGACCCCCGATGCCTTTGGTATCAGCTTTGAGAGCCTGTCGAGCTCTAGAGTCTGGCGAGGAAGGTTACCTTATCTATGCAGTTGATTTGTCCGCTGAGAGTATTGGGATAGAGAGTATTCCTGTTGTGGATGAATTCCCATATGTATTTCCAGATGAGATTCCAGGTTTTCCTCCTGCTAGGGAAGTCGAGTTTGGCATAGAGTTGATGTCGGGTACTTCGCCAAGCTCCGTCAGAGATGCGTGAGTTGAAGAATCAGTTACATGATCTTTTGGAAAAGGGGTACATTCGTCCTAGTGTATCTGCTTGGGGAGCTCCTGTTCTTTTTGTAAAGAAGAAAGATGGGTCTATGCGGTTGTGCATTGACTATCGGCAGCTGAATCGAGTTACTGTGAAGAACAAGTATCCTTTGCCTCGCATTGATGACTTGTTTGATCAGCTGCAGGGTACTTCGGTTTACTCCAAGATTGACTTGAGAGCTGGGTATCATCAGTTGAGAGTCCGAGATCAGGACGTAGCCAAGACTGCATTCCGTACTCGCTATGGGCATTATGAGTTTTTAGTGATACCATTTGGTTTGACTAATGCGCCGGCTATATTTATGGATCTGATGAACCGTGTCTTCAGGGAGTATTTAGACAAGTTTGTCGTGGTCTTCATTGACGACATCTTGGTGTATTCGCGTAATGCGGGGGAGCATGTTTCTCACTTGCGAGTGGTACTGCAGACTCTTCGGGACGAGCAGTTGTACGCCAAACTGAGCAAGTGTGAGTTCTGGATGGATCGAGTGGTCTTTCTTGGCCATATCATATCCAAGGAGGGGATTTCTGTTGATCCAAGCAAGATTGAGGTTGTGCTGAATTGGTCGCGTCCAATGACGGTTGCTGAGATACGTAGTTTTCTGGGTCTAGCAGGATATTATCGACGCTTCATTCTGAATTTCTCTCAGCTAGCTCGACCATTGATGCAGCTTACCCCCAAGAGTGTTGATTTCGAGTGGTCCTCCAAGTGTGAGGAGAATTTCTGTGAGCTTCGATGGTGGTTGACTTCTGCGCCGGTGTTGGCATTACTGTCAGGATCTGGAGGGTATGTGGTATACACTGATGCTTCTCTTCAGGGGTTAGGTTGTGTCCTGACTTAGAATGGGCATGTGATTTCTTATGCTTCTAGACAGCTGAAGCTTCACAAGGACAACTATCCAGTCTATGATTTGGAATTGGCAGCCATTGTGTTTGCTTTGAAGATCTGGCGTCATTATCTGTATGGCGAGAAATTTGTGACTTCACCGACCACAAGAGTCTCAAGTATTTGTTCACTCAGGCGGAGTTGAACATGAGGCAGAGACGTTGGATGGACTTGCTTAAGGACTATGATTGCGAGATTAAGTACCATCCGGGAGCTGCTAATCTCACAACTGATTCTTTGAGTCGCAAGGTGCGACTATCCGCACTGCAAATTTGTTCGATATATAGTGCGATCAGTGACTGTTGTACTTCAGGGTATACCTTCAAGCATAAGAAAGGTATGCAGAGTATCCAGATGTTTGCGATACTATCTGAGCCAGCTTTGTATTCGAAGATTCGGGATGCTCAGATGTCTGATTCGAAGACCCAGCGTTTAGCTCGCCTAGCTAACGAGGGTAGCTCGTCTGGATTTCACTATCAGTCAGATGGTTTTCTGTGTTTGTCTAGTAGACTTGTGATTCCGCAGGATGAAGAGTTGCGAGAGGAGATCTTGTCTCAGGCACATCGCAACAAGTTTAGTATTCATTCGGGAAGTAACAAGATGTACAAAGATCTACGTACTCGGTTTTGGTGGAAGGGGATGAAACGCAGCGTGTATCAATATGTCTCGAGATGTTTGGTGTGCCAGCAAGTCAAGGCAGAACACCGATGACCTGGAGGTTTGCTTCATAGTCTGCCTATTCCTGAGTGGAAATGGGAGTTTATCACGATGGATTTTGTGACCCATTTGTCGATGTCCTCGAGGAATTGTGATGCTATCTGGGTTGTGGTGGACCGACTCACCAAGTCAGTGCATTTCATCGCCTATATTTGAGAGTACTGATAAGTGTATTTTATACACTTAATTTATATATGATTTTAATTGTTAATTATTTGTTTCGAGCAGATTTATGTGGGTATTTTGTTGTTTTTGTGTTTACAGTGATTTATTGAATTTATGTGAAAATGAGAGAAAAAAGGAGAAAAGAAGAATAAAAGAAAGGAAAAAGAAAAGAAGAGAAAATTGAAGAGAAGAAAAGATTGAACAGTATTGGGCTTTGTAATTGGGTCAATCTTTAGCGCTTGTTGTTAGCGCTTAATCTAGAGCAATTGCGCAATGCTATGTTTCTGAGAGAATTGAAATCGAGATTAAGGGGAGCCCGCGCCTTCACTAGAGCGCCCGCCCCGTCGCTGTGATTTGGAAATTTTATTATATCGAGAAATAATTTTCTTGGGCTTTTTGTGGGCTTTTTCTGAGCGATATAAAAGAGATTATTTATCAGACAAATTGGAGGAGGAGCCGCCACACATATCAGAATATCAGAGAGTTGATCCTGGGATTTCTGGAGGAATTTCTGGAGCTTCATCGTGAAGAACAAAGACGGAGTTCGATAGACCGAACATGGCGTCGACGATGGATTTGTTTCTTATCTTTTATTTAATTCTGAATATGTTTGGATTTTTGAACATGTTCTATTTTATTCAGAATTTTATTATGAACTAAATTTTTAGAGTCTAGAGGTCGGATGGAACCTGGTGTAAACGCTTTCATGAATTCTTGATTTTATTGGATTGAGTTTCTTCTAGATTAATTGTTTTTTTCTAGAATTGATTGTCTTTTCAATTATCTTATCAATAATTGATTTGTTATATTTATTTGAAATCATTGCTCGGGAGAGGGGATTTTGAATAGGACAGTAGAAACTACACTGTTAATTATTTATACAGCTCGGGAGAGTGTATAATTTTAACAGAGCTTTTAAAAAGAACATTGTTTTGTGATAGATCACTGCGATAAATTCTTAATAGGGATATTGGAATTTAATTGTAGTTGATAAACATTATTTGTTGCTCGGGAGAGGGAAATAATACACGTAAGTGTTCTTGGCTATTAATCGATTGGAATTCATGAAGATTAATTAATTAGGATTGATTGTTGTTGAAACCAGGTGAAATCTATACCTCTAGACCATTTTTCTCTGATTGATATTTATCTGAAAGTTGTGTGCGTGCTATCAAAAACTTCATTGATTATTTTTATTTATTGAAAATTTCTCAAATATTGATTTTCTAGATAAAGTTTAGACTATTTTAATTACAAGCACTGAATATTTTCATTTTACTCCCTGTGGGATCGATATCTAATTTAATCACTATATTAAAACTTGACACTCGTACGCTTGCGAGGAAATTACACAACAAGTTTTTGGCGCCGTTGCCGGGGAGTAAATTTTGATTATTTTTTAGTCTTATTACCAATTAGTCTAGATTTTAATTTAGAGTTTTTATTTTATTTTTAAGTTACTAATTATTTGCTTCTAAGTTTTAATTGCAGTCTATGCGACGATCTCAAAGTGCAAATTCTCTACTTTTTGATTCGAAGATCGAGCGCATTGCACGCGCTTTAAGAAGAGCCAGAATAGAAGAAATTGCAAGAATGGCTGAACAAGAAGCACAACAAGCTCCCCTGGTGCCAATTAGAGATCACTTCAGGCAGACGATCCAGGCTTACTATTCTGGAATCGCTCGAGGAACCATCAATGCAAACAATTTCGAGTTGAAGCCTGCATTGATCAACATGGTTCAACAGAACCAATTTAATGGGAGCACCACTGCTGATCCTCACCTACACCTACGCACTTTTTTGGAGTTAACCGATACGGTAAAAATTAATGGTGTGTTTGAGGATATTATACGCTTACTCTTGTTTCCGTTTTCTCTCAGGGATCAAGCCAGAAGTTGGTTGCAATCACTGCCGCTTGGAAGTATCACTACTTGGGAGGGGATGGCAGAATAATTTCTTGCGAAATACTTTCCACCTGCCAAAACCACCCAACTGAAGATCGAAATCAGCACTTTCAGGCAGATGGATTCTGAACAGCTCTACGAGGCGTGAAAGGTATAAAGAATTATTAAGACGTTGTTCTAACAACAATTTTGCAAATTGGGAACAAATCGAGTGGTTTTACAACGGACTGAATGCGCCTACAAGGATGAATGTGGATTCTGCGGCTGGAGGTACTATATTTGCGAAGGATCATGTTCAGGCTTATGATATGTTGGAGGAGATGATGGTCAATAGTTTCCAATGGCCATCTGAGCGTATAGGAGTAAAGAAGCCGGTTGGAGTGTATGCTGTGGATCCTCTCACGTCCATCACTGCCCAATTATCTGCACTAACTACACATGTAGCTTCTTTGAATAAGATCACTGTTGCAGATTCCATTGGAGTTGAAGGATCACATAAACCAGAGGAAGTTAATTATATCCATCCTAATGGCTACCGAGGTTATGGAGCTTACAGAGGTAATCCTATTCCCAATACTTTTCACCCTAATTTGCGGAATAATGAAAATTTTTCATATGCTAACAATACTAATAAGGGTGATGGTAAGTCATCTTTGGAGGATGTGGTTAGTACTTTTATACAGGAATCAGATAAGAGGATGGCGAGAACTGAGTCTCGCCTTGACAGTTTGGAGACGCACATGGCCAACATGGGCGCGGTGTTGCAATCCATGGAGACTAGCATTGGACAGTTGGCGAACGCACTGAAGGACAACAACCGCGGCCAATTCCCTAGCAATACTGAGGTAAATCCAAAAGAGAAGTGTAATTTCATAGAGTTGAGGAGTGGGAAAGAAGTTGGAGTCCAAGAACCTACTGTTGAAGAGGAGAAATTTGAGAAGAAAGTCGAAGAGAAGGAGCTTAAAACTGTGCCGAAACCGATGTACAAGCCTCCACTTCCCTACCCGCAGAGGTTCAAGAAGAAGGCGTTGGATGAGCAGTTCTCCAAATTCTTGGAGATTTTCAAGAAAATTCACATCAACATCCCCTTTGCTGAAGCTTTGGAACAAATGCCGAACTACGCAAAATTCATCAAGGAGATGATGTCCAAGAAAAGGAGACTGCTAGAGAATGAGGTGGTCAATTTAACAGAAGAGTGCAGTGCGGTGCTTCAAAAGAAGATGCCACAAAAGCTTAAGGATCCAGGGAGTTTTACTATTCCTTGTTCTATTGGTGGTTCTTATTTTAATAATGCACTTTGTGATTTAGGGGCCAGTAATTTAATGTCATTATCTATTTACAGGGCCTTGGAGTTGGGAGACATGAAATCGACTAAGGTTTCATTGCAATTGGCGGATAGAAGCATTAAATATCCACTAGGAATTGTTGAAGATGTTCTAGTCAAGGTGGATAAATTCATCTTCCCAGCGGATTTTGTGGTATTAGATATAGAAGCAGATCATGGTGCTCCGCTAATTTTTGGGAGACCATTCTTGGCCACGGCGGATGCAAAATTTGAAGTGATGAAAGGGGAGTTGTCAATGGGTGTGGAGTGCGAACGAGTAATCTTCAACTTATTTACGAAAGCACCTAATCCACCCATCGAAGAATTATGCTTAATTGAACCGGTTGTGAAGTTCAAGAGTTGTCAAAGAGCTAATATTGCGGTTGAATCGTCAAAGAATAAAGCGCCAAATTTACCACCAAAGAAGGCCACGAAAAAGAGAGAAAAATTTAAAAGGCGGTTCGTGGAAATTATTTGGCGTGTCAAAGAGAAAGGGAAGATCTAACACCGGTGAAAGTCGGGCTGATGACTTTAAATCAAGCGCTACTTGGGAGGCAACCCAAGCATTTTCTTTTACTTTATTTTATTTGCTTTTATTTTTAATTTATTTAATTTTTGTTATTTAATTATTTTAAGTATTTTTTTTTATTTATTTTAAATTTTTTAGCTAATTTTTCTTAATTTTAAAAAATTTGCAGGCTCCAGAAATCTCAAATTCGAGCAAGGGCGCGCCCGCGCCATACCCTGGATGAAATTGGTTTGATTTGCGAACTAGAGGCGCGCCCGCGTCACCCATCTTGAGCACTCGCGCGTAGAAGGCGCAAACAAGAGATCCCCATCTGCGCTTATTTATGCGCAATCGCGCAAGCCATTAGCGCAAATCCTTGCGCTAACGAGACACTCTTCTGCGCTACATTCCAGCGCAATCGCGCTCCATGCTGTTTCTTCACCTTGCGCGAACCATTTCCATTTGCGCAGCCTTCTTAGCGCAATCGCGCTTGCCTCCAAATCTCACACCTTGCGCAAACAACATCATCTGCGCTTCTTGAAGAGCAATCGCACAAGCTTCACTCCTAGCACCAATGAACCCTCATCTATGCTTCTTTAGGTGCTATCGCGCCTCCCCAGCTCTCAAGTGCGCAACTTCTCAGACTTACTTCCATGCGCCAACAACCCTTAACAGCGCATGCCTCCATCACCTCTCCTTTGCGCTAACAATCCTAAGCTGCTACTCCTCTGTGCAGCAACACCTCCATGCATGCACCAGCACCTCCTCTCTTGCGCAATTCAGCAGCTCCCAGCTGCTCTTTCACCTTGTGCATATAGGATCCTCAGCCGTGCATCCTCTTGAGAAACCGCACAAGATATTTCCTTGCACTGCGCAGCTTGCATGTCCAGCAGCCCTCTCATTCCTTGTGCTATTTACATCCTCCATGCATCAATCATGAGCTATTGTGTTCTTGAAGTGAACCCCGAACCGAGCACCATACAACACACATATAATGATAGCACACCCTAGCTGCCAATCGCCATGATCATTTGGATTTTCATGTGGTGCTTCTCAAACATTTTAACCATGGTATTGTGGATGCGACACTATTTTACATGAACATGAAATTTGATGACGCCGAGTCCTGATGCTCGGTGTCGAAGGAACGTGTCCCTTGTTCTTTTTATTGTTTTAATCATTAGGGACAATGATTACATTAAGTTTGGGGGAATGAATCAATGTTTGATTTAGTTGTTTGGTTGAAAGTTGAGTTTTGAATTTCATAGATAAAATTTTTGTTGAGTTTAGTTGTTGTTGTTAGTTGAGTTGAATTGAGGCGAGAAAGAATTGAATGCATGGCTGTTGATGAAAAAATATTTGTTGTGCTATAACTGAAATCCATGATTGTCTACCTATCTGACAAATATTTTTGAGAAAAATGAAACCAATTAGATGAATAATTTCCTATATACTCTGTGATGAATACTTGAATCTGATTTTTGAGACATACAGACATAGATATGATTGAGGCATTGTTTGAACTTTTGGGCCTAATTTTTATTGAATTAATTTATCCTTTGTTGCCTATTTGAGCCTACACGTATATTAGTACTTTGAGGTACAAAATTCTGAATTTGTTGTGAAAATCATCTTTAACTGCTGATGATTGTTCTTTTTCTGCACTGATTGAATTTGTATGATTTAATTGTGGATTGAGACTTGTCTAGAACTAGTTCGAACACTCTTCGAGGCAAAATACGGGCAAAACTGTGATTAGGGATGATTTAGGCGATTTTTTTGAATTCGTTTGAGCCTTTCAAGCTGCCTAATTATTTATTTTATCCCTAGTACCTTATTTGAGCTTTATTGAAAATTGAATGGCATGCGTGTAAACGTGTGAATAAACCCCCATTCGTCATTATTTCAATGTCCTACATTGACTACCTAATTAGCCTAAACACTAATTCCTACCTTTAAGGGAGTAATTTGAATGCTAAAATATTGTATGCTCCTAGTTTTATTTGTGAAAAATGAAATGGTGTGGTGGATGAATTGAAAAGAAAAAAATGAAAAAGGTAGTAGAAAAAAAATGATGAAAGTTGAAAAGAGTTGTGAAAGAAGATGAAGTTGAGAAAAAATTAATGAAGTGAATTGAAGAGAAAAAGTGTGAAATTGTGAATGAAAAAGAAGTCGTAATTAGAGTTTGATAAAATTATAAATTACTTCTTATTTTTGAATTCTTATCCTTCGTTTGTAGCCATGAGCCAGGCCTTACATTATAAGCTGAATAAGTCCTATTGACCGAGTCTCAGTTACCCAATATACTAGTGGAGAAGAGTTGCGAGAATTTAGCTTATGGACTGTTGATTGATGCTTTTAATGATTAATAATTTTGATTGAAACACGCACACACTATTATTCTTTGCATTTACCTAATTGTGAGTGTTTTTTATTTATATCCTATATTTTATCCTATGCTATCCTTGAAAAGTCCTCATGATCTATGAATGTTTGAATTGAACTTGGAGAATGGTGTTTTGAACATGAGTTGCGGAGATTGTGAGTTTATGCGGTTATTATTTTGTGATTGGATAAAACTTTCAAGTGTTAGTAGGTGTGACATGATTGGATTTGAAAATTCTTTGAAATCATTGTCGAGGTCATTGCTCCATAATATTTCTTGACTATTCTTGTGAGTTTATGATGAGTAGTAGTTTTTGAAGTAATTTGGTTTTGAATTGTTTTGCTCGGGACTAGCAAAATTTTAAGTTTGGGGGTATTTGATAAGTGTATTTTATACACTTAATTTATATATGATTTTAATTGTTAATTATTTGTTTCGAGCAGATTTATGTGGGTATTTTGTTGTTTTTGTGTTTACAGTGATTTATTGAATTTATGTGGAAATGAGAGGAAAAAGGAGAAAAGAAGAATAAAAGAAAGGAAAAAGAAAAGAAGAGAAAATTGAAGAGAAGAAAAGATTGAACAGTATTGGGCTTTGTAATTGGGTCAATCTTTAGCGCTTGTTGTTAGCGCTTAATCTAGAGCAATCGCGCAATGCTATGTTTCTGAGAGAATTGAAATCGAGATTAAGGGGCGCCCGCGCCTTCACTAGAGCGCCCGCCCCGTCGCTGTGATTTGGAAATTTTATTATATCGGGAAATAATTTTCTTGGGCTTTTTGTGGGCTTTTGCTGAGCGATATAAAAGAGATTCTTTATCAGACAAATTGGAGGAGGAGCCGCCACAAATATCAGAATATCAGAGAGTTGATCGTGGGATTTCTGGAGGAATTTCTGGAGCTTCATCGTGAAGAACAAAGACGGAGTTTGATAGACTGGACACGGCGTCGATGACGGATTTGTTTCTTATCTTTTATTTAATTCTGAATATGTTTGGATTTTTGAACATGTTTTATTTTATTCAGAATTTTATTATGAACTAAATTTTTAGAGTCTAGAGGTCGGATGGAACCTGGTGTAGACGCTTTCATGAATTCTTGATTTTATTGGATTGAGTTTCTTCTAGATTAATTATTTTTTCTAGAATTGATTGTCTTTTCAATTATCTGATCAATAATTGATTTGTTATATTTATTTGAAATCATTGCTCGGGAGAGGGGATTTTGAATAGGACAGTAGAAACTACATTGTTAATTATTTATACAGCTCGGAAGAGTGTATAATTTTAACAGAGCTTTTAAAAAGAACATTGTTTTGTGATAGATCACTGCGATAAATTCTTAATAGGGATATTGGAATTTAATTGTAGTTGATAAACATTATTTGTTGCTCGGAAGAGGGAAATAATACACGTAAGTGTTCTTGGCTATTAATCGATTGGAATTCATGAAGATTAATTAATTAGGATTGATTGTTGTTGAAACCAGGTGAAATCTATACCTCTAGACCGTTTTTCTCTGATTGATATTTATCTGAAAGTTGTGTGCGTGCTATCAAAAACTTCACTGATTATTTTTATTTATTGCAAATTTCTCAAATATTGATTTTCTAGATAAAGTTTAGACTATTTTAATTACAAGTACTGAATATTTTCATTTTACTCCCTGTGGGATCGATATCTGATTTAATCACTATATTAAAACTTGACACTCGTACGCTTGCGAGGAAATTTCACAACAAGTACTCTGTGGATCGCATGGCACGTCTGTATGTTCAGGAGATCGTTCGACTTCATGGAGTGCCTATGAGCATTGTCAGCGATCGAGACCCCAGGTTCACTTCTAGGTTCTGGGGGAGTGTTCAGAGTGAGATGGGTACTACTCTCAGTTTGAGTACTGCCTATCATCCGGAGACAGATGGTCAGTCAGAGCGCACTATCCGTACTTTGGAGGATATGCTTCGAGCTTGCACTATGGATTTTGGTTCAGCCTGGCAGGATAATTTGCCATTGATCGAGTTCGCGTACAACAACAGCTATCATACTAGCATTGGGATGGCACCTTTTGAGGCGTTGTACGGGCGACGTTGTCGTACTCCACTCTTCTGGGAAGAAGTGGGGGAGAGACAGGCTGAGGGACCGGAGTTTATCCAGTAGACAGTAGATATTGTTGATCAGATCAAGAAATGGATTAAGACTGCACATGATCATCAGGCCAGCTATGCTAACACTAAGCGTAGGCCTTTGCAGTTTGATGTCGGGGAGAAAGTATTTCTGAGAGTGTCACATTTCCGCAGGATTCTCAGATTTGGTCTTAAGGGCAAGTTGTCTCCTAGGTTTATCGGTTCGTTTGAGATCTTGGAGAATATTGGCGATTTGGCTTATCATTTGTCTTTGCCACCGTATCTGTCCAGTATTCACAACGTGTTCCACGTATCTTTATTGCGACGGTATATGGCAGATCCATCTCATATTCTGCAGCGATCTGAAGTTCAAGTGGATAAATATTTGACCTATGTTGAAAAACCTATTCGTATCCTGGATCATAAGGATAAGGTCTTGCGGAACAAGGTCATTCCTTTGGTTTTAGTACAGTGGCAACGCCGAGGCGCTGAGGAAGCTACTTGGGAGCTCGAAAGCAGGATGCGTAAAGAACATCCAGAGTTGTTTTGATTTCATTTTGAGTTGTAATCAGTTGTGAACTCTGTAATAGTTTAGTTGAATGAAGAATGTTTTGGATTGTTGTTTTACATTCAGTACTTAAGATCGGATTTCGAGGACGAAATATCTTAAGTGGGGGAGAATGTAGTAACCCGTATCCAGAATTAATGATTTACAAGTAATTAATAATACGATCATGTTTAGATGTAATAAAACATGATTAAGGGAGTCCCAGATGGATTAACAGAGTTCGGAAATGGATTCAGAATGCTCGATAATGGTAAGAGGGTTGTCGGGTTCAAAGGCTCCGAAGTCCGAGTTCGGACGGTCCGAAGAGTGGTTCGGACGCTCCGATCGTGCTGCCGACAATCGTCATGGATGACGTCATTATGCTGACATAAGCAATGACGTAATATTGTATTCGGATGATCCGAACGTGTTCGGAGGCTCCGAAGTCCAGTTCGGACGATCCGAACTCCGTCTATAAATAGGGGGTGCCGAGCTCACATTAGAGTGCACCAATTCCTCTCTTATCTCTTGATTCCTTAGCCTTCCAGCTCAGATCTAGGGAATTCTAGGCGTCCCGTTGGGAATCCGGAAGTGGCATAGTAGTCCAGGCATTGTAGCGAAGCTGTGGCCTAGTTTTGAGGCATTCGACAGCAAAGGGCTAACGATGGACGAAGGTATAGCTTTTGCTTCCTAAAAATATTTAGGAGTGTGTTTTAGCTTAGTTAAGGCTTTTAGAGCTCTATAATGATAGTAGTATCATTTGGCAGTGTAGCGCGGATTATAGGCGTGGACCTAGGGCTGATAGCACTTGCCTAGTATTTGAGGTACGAAAGTACTGTTCGAGATATCTTGACTGAGTATGCATGTATTATGTGACTGCATGATTTATATGCCATTGATTTATGCTGCATTCATTTTCATATTGAGCTATCTCGTTCGAGATGTCTGTTAGTAGGGTTCTACCCTATCATGTTAGTGGTTGGACTTCCATTGATTTGAGTCCGGCATATCCACTGGTATTTTGGTATGGGAGCCACCTCCTTCAGCGACGGCATAGTGTGCTACATACCAGGGCCCGGTCTGTCTCTGTTATCTGATCCTTGAACTCGAGTCTATAGGGAGTTCACTTTGCATGAATGTATACTCATACTCTCGTGCTGAGCGTTTTATGCTCACGTCTCGTACTCTGTGTTTCTGGACACCCTATTCCATGGGGCAGGTTTGCGATTGGACGAGGCGGGTGGATCCAAGAGGGGCTAGGCTGTGGTTGATCAGCTGGAGCTTCGTTTAGGTTTTTATTCTGTTTTGGGTTTATACAGCTATTCGATTTGGTTGTATTTTTTTGGATATTTACAGATTCCTTTTCTTGGGATTGTATAAATGTTTATGATTTCCGCAGTTGAATTCTGGTTTCTGTTTAATTAAGTTAATTGAATGCCTAAGTTCTGTTTAGTATGTGATCCGAGTAAAGGTCACTACAGTTTTCATCTCTGTTGAACAAGTGACTGCCAGTTGCAAAAGCTCCATCATCTACCCAACGTCTTGTTATCTCATCCAAACCACCATAAAAAATCTGAGTTAGGGTGTAGCTCGAAAACTGATGACATCGAAAATTGTTCGCCAATTCATTGAATCTCCCCCAAACAGCATAGAATGGCTCTGAGTATTGTTGGCCAAATATTGTGAACACCTGTCGATAATCCATCTCCAAGTACCTCACAAGCAAAAGAAAAAATCAAAATTAAAATTAAAAATAACGAAAAGAACGAAAAGATAGAAGAGAAAAAATGTCTAGTCTCAAGCAAATAATCTATCATAATATTAACTAAACAGTCCCCGACAACGGCGCCAAAAAATTGACCGGCTAAATCGGTGTGATACGAATCTATTGGCAAGCGTACCAGGTCAAGTAATAGTAAAGTGGACAGAGAGTCCAAGTATCGATCCCACAGGGACTGTTGTCAATTCTCAAGATTTAATTATTTTACTTAATCTAGACAAAATAATAACGAGCAATTTGATTTAAATAAAATAAGAATTTAAAATAAAAACTGCTGAAGAAATAAGAATTAAAATAGCTAAAGATAAAAATAATTAAAACGAGACAACCAAGACACACGTAGGTACCAAATAAATCATGTAAAATGTAGTTGATTCAGGACTCAGATTTAATCTTAGATCACGGGAATTCTCCTATCTTGTTCAAAGTTCTATTTCTAGAACAATCAAACCTATTCAAATATTGATGAACTAATCTTTCGTAATTCTAATCAAATTTGAATGCATTAAATATTTGTGAAAATTCAGTTTACACCCAAACCGCACACTGAAACCGAATTCTATTTCTAGTCGATTTTACCATGTGTTGATTATCAAAGTGATCAAAATCAATACCTCCTCTGTCGACTTGGAATCGATTAACATGCAAGCAAACAGTTGATCAGACTATTCACAAGACAATTATAAATCTGACAATCAATAAAATAAAATAAACTCTGAAAAATCCCAAACAAACATCCAAGTTTTCTACATAAATTTGTTCGGTCCAATCACGCCGTCTTGGTTGAAAATAAACTACTCAATAATTAAAAACAATAATTCAAAAATAAAATAAAGAAAAAAGAAAAGATAAGAGAAATCTTCTCTCCCAAGCCTTGTAGCCGCCTCTCTCAAGCCTTGTAGCCACCTCTCTTGCGTTGTCTGCGCTCTGGAACATCCGAACCCTCAAAAATATGTTATATCTTCTATTTATATGGTCGGGAACTTGTACCAATTAATTTCCTTCACAAATTAGGACTTTTTGGAACAAAACTGACCTCGGAACACACGCGCGCACGCGCAATAGGTATCGTGCGCGCGCAGCACATAAAAATAGAGGTCTGGAACTCCTACTCGCGCGCGCGCGAGCGTGATTCTTGCGCGCGCAGTACAAAAATTCTGTTGCGAGCGACAATTTTCAAAAATTCATATCTCGAGATCTAGCCGTCGGATCGAGCTGAAATTTGGACAGCAGCTTCAAAACATCTTGAACTTTAATCTGAATAGTAAAGATTGGATTTGTAAAATTAAATTTAATTTTTTTGAACAAAGATGCTCCGTAATTCACTCTTCAACAATTCATTTTCCTACAAAATTAACCCGAGGAGTGAAATACACATGCATGCACTAAAACACATAAAAATACATAAAAACAATATGAATGCACACAAAATAGATAAAAACCTATCACAAAATAATGCACAAAAAATGTATTTATCAACGGGTGAGACCCAACTATGGTCCGTCCAACACATAACGGTGTAATTCGGGCTTTGATACCATGTTAAGAAATTGACTTGGACCTAACTCACTTCAAAATCTAGCTCAAGAGGGGAGACTTGCTCTTGTCTATATAAAGGGCTCCCAGGTTATTTAGCCAACCGATGTGGGACACAAACTAAGACACCAACACACCCCTCTCACGCCCAGGAATGAAACGACTGGAGCGTGGAGATATTTGTGTTGGCGCCTTATTTTGTGTCCCACATCGGTTGGCTAAATAACCTGGGAGCCCTTTATATAGACAAGGGCAATCCTCACCTCTTGAGCTAGATTTGAGGTGAGTTAGGTGTAAGGCCCGAAAATATTAAATTATTAATTGTGGGATTTGAGAATTAAATTCCATATTATGGGCTAATATTAATTTGAGAAGTTATGGACATGATAGATTTAATTTTCGAGCCGAAAATATTTAATTTGAGAATTTACGGATTTTGAGAATTAAATTCCGAGAATTCTTAAATTAAAAGAATAAATATTCAATTTGAATATTTATGGGATTTAAGATTAAATTCCATGTTTCGGAATTAAAGAAGATTAATTTTGAAGATACAACCCGATCAGGGACTGATTTGCAAATATCAAAATTGCAAGGGCTAAAGTGCAAAAATCCAAGATTATTTAATTAATCCAAATTTATTTAATTTTAATCCGAGTATATTTAATTTTAGAATATTTAGAGTTTCGATTTTAATTCTAATATTCTTAAATTATTTTGGATTGAAATTGAATTAAAAAGAAGGTCGATGACTCAATTGCAATTAATAAAGACTTGAGGGACTAAATTGCAATATTGATTGAATATATCCGAAATTACATGTCTTAGTCAGCTTCAACGTGTAATTCAGATATTTCGTTCAGAATTTTGAACAGAGGTAGCCGAGACCTTCAAGTTCTTTTGATTTCCAATTTTCAAAACCCCGTAATTTTTTATCCGATTGTCCGATTTCGATTCCGAAAAGTGTTCTGGAATCCTTGCGATGAGGCCTTCGATTTGATGTAAGTATTTAATCATCTTGGCATGTTTTGAAGAACGAAATTTGGTAGAGATCATTACTTTGGTATATGATTATGTTCTTGACGTGTTGTATTGTTTATTTTCGAAACCGGATCGAATAGGGATTAAAGAATGAATTTGTTATGATATCTAGCTTGTATTTGATATACTTAGTTGCTGTTATGAGGGTTAGAATGATGTATTAATGATTTGGAATGGACGTATGAATTGGATTGAAGTTAAAGAAGTTAGCTTCGAAGTCGATATTAAGTCGATTACCGATTTGAATCGCTATGCCGCCGGTTGATGTTTTGACAACGTTTTGATAGCCTATAACTGAGTTGAGATAGTAGTTTAGATGTTATGAATGTTATGGCATTTTTATTTCTCGATTTCAGTTGAGTTTCGAAGGCTAATGATTCACGACTCCGAGTTGTACCGAATAAGAAGAAGTTGAAGTTTGAAATGATGTTGATTGAATCTATATTGATGATTTTGATTCAATTCTGAAATGATTGAATAGAATGAAGTTTGATATGCATGTTTTGATGATATGTTTCAGAGTTTAATAGGAGACTATTGACTCAAGAACCTCAACTTGAAACCGAAGAAGAAGTGATCAAGATTGAAGTGAATTTGATTGAAGATTGATTGATGTTTGAATGATCAAATTTTTTGTAGGAGTTGTGGTACTTCCTATCCAGATGTGGAACATGACAAACTCGAGAATGAAAGGTATAAGATGACATCGAGAGTCAGGGATTCGATACTCGAGAATGATGATTCTTGAGTTATCCCGAACAAATCACATACTTGTTTAAATACTTGTTCTTGAGGTAGAACTTATGTTATTGTCGATCCATCACAGGTAGTGGATCTTTATTGCTTTTGATATGATTGTATATTGAATTGATTCTATGCCAAGGTTGCGGTTAACCTTATTTTCTAGCCCGGAATGGCTACGATAGATGGATATCCATGTCAATATCGGTTACGAATCTTGATGGCAATGAAGTGATAAGAATCAATTCTTGAGATAAGCGCGCTATATAAATTGAAGTCTTGATTTGAAGTTTGAGTTGATATATGCATTATTTTAACTCTATTCTTGAATTGACATGTTTAGAGTTGATATGAATTTTATTTAACTCATTTATATGTCGATTATACTGAGAATGATTTCTCGCCAGAGTTTATCCGGCTGTTGTCTTCTTTTGTATGTGTGCATGACAACAGAGAGGGCAGGAGCTGATCAACGACGTTATTGACAGCTGGGAGAGAGAGTCTAGCACATGAGGACTCGGGTTGTAGATGAAGTCTTGAGATCTAGAAGCATCAAACCTTAGAACTTGTTGGTTTTGAAATGCATGTATAAGCTTGAGATAGTTTATGTCGTTTATCGTTATTTAGAGACTTGTTCGATGTAACAAATGCATGTATAGATGCTTGAGATCTTGTTTATGTTTATATGCATGATTTGGATCTTATATATCATGTTTTAGACTTGAGTTGGATGGATTGAAAGGATCAAGTTGTTGACAAAAGATCAGAGCAGATTTTTCTGCCCAGGATTCGCCCGAGCGGCAGAAAATTACAGCCTGGGCGCACCCGGGGCTCAGCCTACTGTTTTGGAAAAAAACAGGGGCGCCCGGGCGGCTGTTTTTAACCGCCCAGGCGCACCCCCCCTTTGAAAAAAAAATCGTTTGATTCTTATTCTTTCCTTATTAGATTAATGATGCTTATTCATTAATTGCCCCTTAAGATTTGAGATTAGCAACCCAAGGTCCCCACAACAGGTGGTCTCAGAGCGTAGGTTCTGGACTGAGATAGAAGTTGAGTGGGGAAGAGTGAGTCACATGCATTTTTAGTATGGCATGATTATGCAGTATTTGATTCGATGATTTGATAAAAAGGCATGTTGAAATGACCCAAACATTCTAAAATAACATATGCGAAAAATTATTATTATTTTTTAAATAATACTAAGTAAAATAGATGTACATACATGCCCATACATATATGCATAAAAAAAATAAATGGATTTAAAAAAAATAACATAAATATGCAACATTTCTTACTTGAATAACTGAGTCAAACTTAAATAAAATACTGTCAAACAATCCACTTAAAAGTTTGCATGCAATAAAATTATTTAATAAAAATAGTACGAAAATTCACCACTGAAAAGACATAAAAGAAATAAATAAGAAACAGAGTTTAAAATTCTTAAAATGTTCATAAAGACTCAGCCGACGGTCACGGGGGATCACTGCATGTCCGCTCATACGTCCTCACCACCGGTAGGAACTACATCTTCCTCTACGTACTCACCTGCACCATATAAGTGTAGTGAGTCTAGAGGCTCAACATGCTAACATAACAAGGGCTTAAAATAATTTAAATCACTGAAATACTAATACATAACATATACATGAATGGACATGCTTAAAATCATGAATCATAACTTAAAATCTTGCTTAAACTTGAACTTAAATATAATCATATAATACATACATAACATTGTTGAGCATATCATTTTTCTAACATCGCATGGTCATATCCGTAGTGTAACCTTAAACTTAAAAGGTTCGACTGATCAGTCTCTTAAAACCAACGTACGCGGCGGTGACGAATCACCTCTTACTGGTAGTAAACTACCCTTAACATGTGGGGACTTGTCCCCCTTAAATTGTCACACTACTTCAACTTCCAACATAAAAATTATTTTCTAGCTCAACCTTAAACATTAAATCATGCCATAAAATTATTTCATGAATGCATGTACTTAAATAAAATGTGTGTCCTTCCAATATATTTAATTTAATTTTTATACTAACATATAAATACTAAAATAACATTCATGCATAAAATAATTAAATATATAATTATGACACATGCAATTTCTCATGGTTTGTGCTGAACTGCTGGCCCTAACACTCAAGCCCATTTTTTTAAATTCTGGCCCATTAACACTGAGACTGGCCCATTAACAAACTTAAGCCCAAAAATACATTTCTAAGCCCAATTAATTTATTCAAGCCCATTAATGCATTCCTGGTCCAATAACAACCTATTCTGGCCCAATGGGCCCAAAAGCCCAAAGACTGGCCCAATAACTTTCATGGGCCCCCAAGCCCATAAAAATTATTGGACTAACTTAATTAAATTTATTTAAGCCCAATAATAATTAAATTTCAACCCAAATAATTAAATGGAACCCAATTAAATTTTTGGATTTAATTAGGCCCATTTAACACTTATTTAAACTTAAAACTTAAAAAAATAAAATACCCTAGCCCGACTCACTTAACCCGGACCCGGACCCAACTAACATAACCCATGACTTTCCAGACCCGACCCGGACCACACAACCCGACCCGGATCCACCCTAACCCTAAAACCCGATACCCCTTCTCCTATGCTTCCCGGCCGCGAGCAGCAGCCCTTCTAGGGCTGCTGCCGCCCTGCTCCGGCCATCCCTGGCCGGAGCTCCGCCGCCCAGACGTAGCCCACGTCTGGGCGGTCTGAACCTGATCAAGGTCCCGACCCCATGCAGCCCACGCACAGAGGCCGAACCCACCTTCCCTCAAACCCTAAACCTGCGCCCCATGAAGGCCGATCTGCATCAGCTGGTTTCTTGGGCTCGTTTGGCTCGAACCACTCGAGCCATTCGAGTCTAGATCACCCTCACACGACCTAGGGACCCCTGACCAGCAGCTGGACGCACCATGGATGAAGAAAACATGAGCATGATCAAGCAACATACAAGAATAAGATACAAGCGTCAAAACCGATTCCTTTTCTGAAAATTCTTGAAAGATTTTGATGCACACTCAACACACACATAATAATTACTGATATAGTGCGAAAAAGAGGAAGAAAACATGCCTTGCACCGTAGAATTAATAGGGCAAAGTGCGTAGAACGTTTCCGGGACGACGGGACGACGAACAACCTTTCTTGATGCTTCAAAAATATCGAGGCTATGGAGTCCTTCTTGGAGGATACTTGGTCGATGAAGGAGATGAATAATGGGGGAGGGAGGCGGCTAGGTTGAAGATTACGTGAGATTGGGGTATGTTTTTAGGGTAATATTGATTTAAAATAAGATGTAGGATAATTAAATTAAATAGAAGATGTTATATATATAAAATATACAACTTTAAAACTCCAACTAAAAGTTAAAAAATCCAATAACTTAATTAAATCCCGAAATATTAATTTTAGGGAATTTTAAAGGTAATTAAAAGTCAATATTTTGGCTAAATTTGGATAAAAATGGACTCCTAAAATTATATAAAATTAAATACTGAAAATTTTGAGGAGATAAAACTCAAAATAATATTTTTGGGCTCTTAAAAGGCTCATGAAATAAATTGGATAGAAAGTTGTCATCTCGTCCGTCTACGGTCCCGTCTACGCGATAAAATAATTAAATTTCCATAAATCATGAAAAATCACTAATTATGGGTTAAATGCTTAAAAATAACTTAAAACATGCACAAATAATTTCACATAATTATTTAACCCATAATATAAAATTCTAAATAAATGAAATCCCTAATTATGCATGCGAATTTACGTACTAAAAATACTGGGTGTTACACATGTGCTCGTGATCTACCTTTGAAATTGAATTGATTAATTTACTGATTTGTAAATTTTCGAATTCTTATCGATGTTATTATAAGAATTTCCCCGGGTGATGTAAGCACCCAGAATCGAAGAGAACATTGTTCTTTGGGTGACGTAAGCACCCCAGACTAACAGAGTTGTATGGCCAGACTGAACAGAATGGTATGGCCAGATTGAACAGAACTGTATTATTGCTCAGCTGAATGAAGTATCTCTGATTGAACAAAACAGAATATCAGCGAATAAATAGAGGTATTGCAGGTAGAAGTTGTTCTGAAGACCTAATGTTCGGATATCTGAAAGATACCGATGAATGATGTATCAGATGGATTGTATACCAACTTCGAAACCTAGCAACCAACTGATAGAGTTTGACGAAGAAATTCTGACAAAATAAAGGTATATTTATTTGTTGGTAAGTTCTTAGAACAGAGTTTTATTAATGTTTCTTTGCCACAACATATAAAAATGATGAGAAGGAAAAATATACCTTCTTGAAGCTGAATATTTTGAATTTTGAAGAATGTCTTATTAGATTTTCAAGCCTATTATAATTCTTTGAATTATGGATAATAATAATGAAGCTCAAGATTGAGTTGTTTAATTATGGCTTGAATTCGAAGAATATGTCTAAATAAATGTTGACGATTGAAACATGTTATGAAAGACATAGTCTTGTTTAATAGAAATTGTAAAGATGCTACGGTGTGTGAGAGAAACACATATTTAGCTACAATTTCTATTCCAGAAGTATACAGAGAATCCGAATGAAATTGCACCTGAGAATGAAATTTCAGGTAACAGATTTATTTATTTTTTTGACCTGTCTATTATTGGTGCAATAGATTCATGATAGCTGAAAGCTTAATATATGATCACCTCTGTATCAGAAAAGAGACTGTGTGAATTGAACTGAAGAATGGAACTATTGCTTCGATGAACTGAAACTGAAGATGATTTTGTTCGTATTGAAATATTTGTTTATATTGCATGATAGATGATGATGCAATAATTGAATACAGATGAGTAGAAGAATTGATGATAAGAAGCGATTAAATTAGATCAGTAAGAACATAATGTGCAATTGAATATGATGATATAGAATCTCGAATTAAGATTCTGTGATTTCGGTTCGATCTATGATGTTTGATTACAGAAATATTCTGAAATAAGTATATTCAATGCACTAGATATGTTCATGATCTAAACCAGAATTGAAAGATATGCCGATGAGTAGAGATGGCAGATATATTTCAGTAAGATTCTTGACTTTAGTTTAAGCTGTGACCTGGAATTTATCAGAGAATTGATGAGTTTGTGAATTGACTACTGCTTTTGAGGTTTACAAAATAGATGATGATATGAAAATCAGTTACAGATGAGTCTTTTATTTGATTTTACTGAAGTTATTACATCATAAATCATGATTTTTGAAATTTTTGATATTGATTTTGAGGTTTTGGTACCGACCTCAATCGATTTTGATGGACTCTTATTCTTTGTTAGGGTCTGATTTGATTTACTTGTCTTAAGTTGAGATGCTAGTGAGTTGTTTTCACTTAGCATATTGTCATTCATATTATTATTCTGTGGATGATCTTGACTTAAGTGAGTTTCCCTGATTATGAATTTCAAGAGTCACTGATTGTTTGATGTATACATTCAGTATATTATAAAATTTTTGACTTGTAACTGATAGAATTTCCAATTGAGATTTGGGAAATAGAATGAAAAGAAGAGATGAATGCGTGATTGATTGATCTTTTGAATTTATGTGCTTGAAGTATCGAGATAGATACTAAAATAGTCAGAATTGCTGTAATCCAAATTAAGTGAGAATTGATTTGGAAGGATTAAAGCACATTGAGATGAGATCAAGTTATTAGAATTCAATTGAGAAATAGAAATGAAGAATGAAACAGGCATTCAATCAATTGATTTCAGATTTTGTGTATTCTGGTTTGAATATTCAGATGAATATATGACCAATTAGAAGGATTTTTGATTGAAAGCAATCCAGAACTGTTTAGAAGATGAAAGAAACATAGAAAGTAAACTGAAGTGATGAGAATTCAGTATAGAATGCCATATAGAGATATGAATTGAAGCCTCAGATCAGAATGAATGAATTCTATTATGATTGGTTATCTGATTGTGATTGATATGTCCGAAAAGAAATATCAGATTTTGAAGATAATGCACGACAATGAATTTAAGATTCATCCAATAATTGTTTTATCAGAAGATAAAGCAAATAGAGGTAACAGAATTAGTACGTTTTCGAAGTTAAACGTACAGAGAGTTTCTGATGAAGTTGAAAATCGTTGACCAGATGAGTTCAGTGATAGTTTAGAAATTCCAGAATTGGTTTGAGATCATGATTTGAAAGAGTATTTTGTGAAACTACCAAGATGAAACAGTTTATATGAAGTAAACAGGTGGTAGTTATGAACAGATTGATTGAAATTACCGGATACGATAATCTGTCTGTATGATCAAATCACTGAATTATGATTAGATTCGTTGAAAGACAAACAGTAAGCCAAGAAATAATGTTTCAGATTGAAACATTGGGTTTACTATTACATTGTAATACAGATAATCTGAAGACTTTGAGTACTTTTTGAGGTAAAACATGATATCCTTGAATTGGAAGAATAATCAGAGTAGATGAATTGAATTTCGAGAATGAATTTTATCTGACATGATACCGATTATCAACAGCTCTAAATACACTGTATGAGCTGTGAATAACAGCTATCTATTCAGATCTGTGAAGAAGATAGAGATATGATGAAATTACAGGAATGATTAAAATCTATTGTCAGGATTAAGACTTTAGATTTATTCGACAGATGTGGCATCGATTGATTGATTGATGTTCTGAGAGTTGGTTATATGTGATTACATTATACCATTGTTCGATTGATGGATTATCTGACTTGATTTTCCAGATTTTGAGATTATTCTCAGAACTTTAATACCTGATTCGGTATTATTTATCTTGATGTGTTGCCACTTAATGATTACAATTCCTGTAACAGCTAATGAGTCGATTTTGAGATAATGTTATGATGATTTGATGAAAGAAAATCCGATTTCTTTGTGTTGAAATGCTACTATTGAAGTATATAATATCAGATCAACCATGATTTGTCGATATCAGATCAGATTTGATTTGAGGAACACAAGGATGATGAAGATGAATCTGTACGAAGCAAAAACAGAAAAGAAGAATCAGAGTAAGTAATTGAATGATAGATATAACTTTTCAAGCTGAAACTGACTCGTTAAGCGTAAAAGTTATTCCTGAACATCATTCGATTCAGAATTGAGAAAGAACTAAGTTGAGATACAGATTCAGAATATGAATGTGAATACTGATTTTGAAGCGATGAATAGAATAACAGTGTAGACTTGATATATCTTCTATGCGGAGCATAGAATGATATCGAGAAAGAAACAAGTCGTTACTGAAGTTGAATTTCACTGACTGAGATATCAGATGGAATTGATGATTCGATTGAACGATTTAATCTTTTCAGTTTGATATGATGGATCTGATTTGTTTCACGTATCTATGTGAAAGAAGTATCAATCGATTTTTCTTCCTACGTGCGTTAATCCGATGAGATATATATTGAAAAGATTCTGAGTTAAGTCGATTATTTGACAGATCCTTGATTGAGGAAAGAAACCACTCAGAAAGAATTCTTATCGGTTAATTAAAATACACGAAAATAGAAACAGATTCGTAGAAATAATCTGATAAGAGATGAAGAGATGAGATACGAAGATTAGAATTGAATGATTGAAGTAAGAATAACTTCAGATAATCATTCAGTCTATCAGACTTGATATTTGGATTGACTACGATTTCGAGGACGAAATCATTTCTTAGAGGGGAGGAATTGTAAGGCCCGAAAATATTAAATTATTAATTATGAGATTTGAGAATTAAATTCCATATTATGGGCTAATATTGATTTGAGAAGTTATGGACATGATAGATTTAATTTCCGAGCAGAAAATATTTAATTTGAGAATTTACGGATTTTGAGAATTAAATTCCGAGAATTCTTAAATTAAAAGAATAAATATTCAATTTGAATATTTATGGGATTTAAGATTAAATTCCATGTTTCGGGAATTAAAGAAGATTAATTTTGAAGATACAACCCGATCAGAGACTGATTTGCAAATATCGAAGTTGCAAGGGCTAAAGTGCAAAAAGCCAAGATTATTTAATTAATCCAAATTTATTTAATTTTAATCCGAGTATATTTAATTTTAGAATATTTAGAGTTTCGATTTTAATTCTAATATTCTTAAATTATTTTGGATTGAAATTGAATTAAAAAGAAGGTCGAGGACTCAATTGCAATTAATGAAGACTTGAGGGACTAAATTGCAATATTGATTGAATATATCCGAAATTACATGTCTTAGTCAGCTTCAACGTGTAATTCAGATATTTCATTCAGAATTTTGAACAGAGGTAGCCGAGACCTTCAAGTTCTTTTGATTTCCAATTTTCAAAACCCCGTAATTTTTTATCCGATTGTCCGATTTCGATTCCGAAAAGTGTTCTGGAATCCTTGCGACGAGGCCTTCGATTTGATGTAAGTATTTAATCATCTTGGAATGTTTTGAAGAACGAAATTTGGTAGAGATCAGTACTTTGGTATATGATTATGTTCTTGACGTGTTGTATTGTTTATTTTCGAAACCGGATCGAATATGGATTAAGGAATGAATTTGTTATGATATCCAGCTTGTATTTGATATACTTAGTTGCTGTTATGAGGATTAGAATGATGTATTAATGATTTGGAATGGACGTATGAATTGGATTGAAGTTAAAGAAGTTAGCTTCGAAGTCGATATTAAGTCGATTACCGATTTTGAATCGCTATGCCGCCAATTGATGTTTTGACATCGTTTTGATAGCCTATAACTGAGTTGAGATAGTTGTTTAGATGTTATGAATGTTATGGTATTTTTATTTCTCGATTTCAGTTGAGTTTCGAAGGCTAACGATTCACGACTCCGAGTTGTACCGAATAAGAAAAAGTTGAAGTTTGAAATGATGTTGATTGAATCTATATTGATGATTTTGATTCAATTCTGAAATGATTGAATAGAATGAAGTTTGATATGCATGTTTTGATGATATGTTTCAGAGTTTAATAGGAGACTATTGACTCAAGAACCTCAACTTGAAACCGAAGAAGAAGTGATCAAGATTGAAGTAAATTTGATTGAAGATTGATTGATGTTTGAATGATCAAATTTTTTGTAGGAGTTGTGGTAATTCCTATCCAGATGTGGAACATGACAAACTCGAGAATGAAAGGTATAAGATGACATCGAGAGTCAGGGATTCGATACTCGAGAATGATGATTCTTGAGTTATCCCGAACAAATCACATACTTGTTTAAATACTTGTTCTTGAGGTAGAACTTATGTTATTGTCGATCCATCACAGGTAGTGGATCTTTATTGCTTTTGATATGATTGTATATTGAATTGATTCTATGCCAAGGTTGTGGTTAACCTTATTTTCTAGCCCGGAATGGCTACGATAGATGGATATCCATGTCAAGATCAGTTACGAATTTTGATGGCAATGAAGTGATAAGAATCAATTCTTGAGATAAGCGCGCTATATAAATTGAAGTCTTGATTTGAAGTTTGAGTTGATATATGCGTTATTTTAACTCTATTCTTGAATTGACATGTTTAGAGTTGATATGAAGTTTATTTAACGCATTTATATGTCGATTATACTGAGAATGATTTCTCACCGAAGTTTATCCGGTTGTTGTCTTGTTTTGTATGTGTGCATGACAACAGAGAGGGCAGGAGCTGATCAACGACATTATTGACAGCTGGGAGAGAGAGTCTAGCACGTGAGGACTCGGGTTGTAGATGAAGTCTTGAGATCTAGAAGCATCAAACCTTAGAACTTGTTGGTTTTGAAATGCATGTATGAACTTGAAATAGTTTATGTCGTTTATCGTTATTTAGAGACTTGTTCGATGTAACAAATGCATGTATAGATGCTTGAGATCTTGTTTATGTTTATATGCATGATTTGGATCTTATATATCATGTTTTAGACTTGAGTTGGATGGATTGAAAGGATCAAGTTGTTGACAAAATATCAGTGCAGATTTTTCTGCCCAGGATTCGCCCGAGCGGCAGAAAATTACAGCCCGGGCGCACCCGGGGCTCAGCCTACTGTTTTGGAAAAAAACAGGGGCGCCCGGGCGGCTGTTTTTAACCGCCCGGGCGCACCCCCCCCTTTGGAAAAATAAAATTTGTTTTATCCTTATTCTTTTCTTATTAGATTAATGATGCTTATTCATTAATTGCCCCTTAAGATTTGAGATTAGCAACCCGAGGTCCCCACATTAGGTCCAAGTCAATTTCTAACACTATGCTTAAGCTGGAGCATATTAAAAGAGGATCCATTACAACATCTTGGAGTTTTGCCCAGTTCGGTATGCAATTGAAGGCAGAGGCCGCAACTTGAAATTCTTAGACGATGGAACATATCCAAAAAAATTGGATTTTGTCAATGACCCGAAAGACTCAATGATCAAGTGTACACATGAAAAAATTTGATTTTAAGATGACCAGAAAAACTCACAAACAAACCAAATATATTACAAGCATAGAATAAATTAAAACAACAGTCTTGATAAAAATATTCACTGATCCGGTGCAGAAGAAAAAATCTCGAAAGCCACAAGCCAAGAACAAAACCAAGCTCCGTTACGATCTACAAATAGTATTTACCCATTTCAGAGAGGTTGATGATCTTCAAGTTGCTATATGCTGATTTTGTGCTCTTCGATTTTGTTTTTCTGTGTTGTAGGGTTTGGATTTGGGGCAAATGTAAGGAGAAAATTTTTCAATTTGGGGGATAAATTTTTGCATCGGTTATAATTTGACGATATGGAGGCGTGGACTTTTTTTATTGTGCAAGTAAAAGTAGGATCAAAAGGGGAAAAATATAAAACATTGGGGACTATTTTGGAGGCCCAAAACATGTAGGGACTATTTTTAGATAAGTGATGAACAAGAGGACCAAAATACGCTTTATCCCGTGTTATTTAATTAGTCAATTTGCCTCTTTTAAATTTGTTATAATAATAATAATAATAATAATAATAATAATAATAATAATAATAAATTTCTTTATAAATATGTTGTGAATTCCCCATTCCCGACAAATCAGTATATGACAAGGAATTAACATTCGACGCCATTTCTCCAGTTCGAGCAGTTTCTGTGTGATCCTTGCTGTTGATTCACTCTCCTAAATGGAATCGGATGCCATAGTTGATGAAGCCACCAGTAGCAACAGCGTTCCTTTGCTTCCGAGGATAACTTCAGATGTCCACGGCGGCGCGCGGCGGAGCAGTTCCGCTACCATGACCGGTGCTCTTGTGTTCAGCACCTTCGTCGCCGTCTTGGGCTCCTTCGTTTTTGGTTCTGCTGTATGATTTCACTGAATGCATGACCATGTTCGAAGATAGACTGTTCTTTTTGTTTTCTTGGCACTGGTTTTTCAGGCATAATCCATCAAAGATTGGCTATGACTGTTTAATGTATTTTTAAAAATACCATTTATAGAAACTTGACAGAATTTTGAACTTTTTTTTTTACCTTTGAGAATATTGGATTGAATTGGAATGCTTGTGCCATTAATTTGCAGGTGGGATTTTCATCCCCGGCGCAGTCTGGGATTCTTGAGGATCTTGGTCTATCCTTGGCAGAGGTAAATCAGTTTTGAAGTTTCCTATACATTTGAAAGATATGGACTTTATTTCTATTAAAAAACATTCACTCTATATGTTTTATACTGGAATTCCAGAACCTCAGTAGACAGGTTTGCCCAATTTGTTGATGAAACTAAATTCAGATTGTTCTCTATATAGAAATGAAAGACAGATATTGTGCTGCTACTTGGTGATCAGTCGGTGCTTTGCAAGAGGATGTGCGCCGATTTTTTGTTTTTAGTTGAAACAATAAAAATAAATATGGAAAGAGTGAAAAAGTTAATGCAAATGTTGTAAATGAACCAACAATATGTTTATTGATGAAATATTTTTATATGGAAAAGCGGCTCAGCTTAAGTAGAATCCATGTCGGTAGTGTTTTAAGGTTAAACTAGAAAGCACGGGGTGTAAGAGATAGAAACTGATCAATACCTCACATTTGCATAACATTGGGTCCAGCCAACTTCAGTATTTTCCAAAGGTTAGCTAGAAACAGTACATGAGATAACATTATAAACAGTTTGGCCTTTATTAAGTGTGGTCTCAAACAAGTACAGGGACAGTATGTGGCCTGTCTGTTGCATGGTCCAGGATTGGTGGCTTGTGCTCTTGTAAACATTCAATTTTGCAAATTTAAGTTTTCTCATGCTCTTATCCTGACAAATTAGATCTTATAATAGCTTCGAATTAGCTTTTGGTTTTCTTCCAAAATAATGTCCAATATTGCCCAAAATAATCAGAGTTCCAAAATTTCCAAATTCTGCACGAGTTAATTTTTATCTGCGACATACACGGACCCCGGACATGGTCCGTGCCTAGGTCCGTGTATTTAAATTCCGGCTCGAACAGTTTACGAAGATGCACGGACCCAATTCGAGAAGGTGCCCGGGGTCCGTGCATTATTTTTCTTCAACTCTCATCTTCGAAGGTGCACGGACCCTCTTCCAAAGTATGCACAGGGTCCGTGCATTAAATTTCTCTTCAATCCTCCTGGCCTCTTATGATTTTTCCGTGTCTTCCGGCCGAGTTCCAACGTGGCATTGAAATGTTTGACTTTTTCTTCAATATTCAATTCTTCTAAAATCTTAGTCAAACCTACAAACACAGAAAATGTGACGATTTAAGCGCAAAACTCGGAATAAAAATGTCAAACAAGCACGAATACGACAAAATAAAGTGCCAAATAAGCTATAAGATTGGTGCTTATCAAATACCATTGTTCAAGCAGAATAGTAAGTGGTGTTCTGATTGGCTAAAAAGACTATTCAACATCCGTGAGTATCAATTGGTAAACAAAGTTAATGTAAGACAATATTTCAAACAAGAAAGCATTTAAAACTTGATTCAAATAAGTTCATTTGTGATGATGCTTTGACAGCTATGATTGCTATTCACATTTTTGGCAACTTTTATATCTTTATATGTGGTATATTTTATCCACACCATTCATTTAGATTCTGCTTTTCAGTATTCATTGTTTGGCTCAATATCAACCATTGGAGCAATGGTTGGTGCAGTAGTTAGTGGGAAGGTAGCAGATCTCTTTGGAAGAAGAGGAGTAAGCTCCTTTGTTTCCTTGACGTGCCTGAATATTACAAAATTTCACCTATGGTAAATATTAGTTTCTCCGGCTCATACAAAACTGATGAAATAATACAGGCCATGGGCATCGCAATGTTGTTTAACATTTTTGGATGGCTTGCAATAGTCTTTTCAAAGGTATTTTTGCTCATTCTTTACTGATGTTTTATCCCTGATGAGTTGGAAAGACACAATTTGCATTCTAGTATGCATTTACTGGTGGATGGACTAAGAACTTAATTGGAGTTGGGAAGTGAACGGAGAGGAAATATACATGCAAGAACTTGTGTAAAGGCCAGCATAGTGATCTCAATATGCAAGTGCAAATTTCTTGAGGAGAGTTTATATCATGCTTTTATTCTCATCTGAATGCATACTCATGCGCAATTTCAATTGATTATCCATTTAGGGGCCAGTGTTTGTATGAGAGAAGAAAACAGACATTGCTTCACATTATTTTTTGCAGGTGGTACATCGAAAAGTATGCACGAATACTTGTCTGCGTTTAGGGTCATCTGGTATTTTCTAAGTCTTTCATTGTTGTGCTGAATCGCTGATTACTGCTTCTCAACAGAATGCTTGGTGGCTTGACACTGGAAGGCTGTCAACAGGATTTGGAGTCGGAATTATTTCTTATGTGGTACATACAATTCATACTCCCAAATTCCCTTCCTTGATTTACCCTTTGAAGGTTTTTTAGAGTTTTTATTATGTTAGGTACCTGTATATATAGCGGAAATAACACCGAAGAATCGCCGTGGAGCATTTACAGCAGTGAACCAGGTAAAATGGAAATCTGCTTCATACTTTCAAGTCAAAATTTTTATAGCTGCTTAGGCTAGTGTGCTTCTGATGCCTCAGTTGATGATATGTTTCGGTGCCTCCATAATGTACCTAGTTGGTAATGTCATAACATGGCGTCTCTTGGCTTTGACGGGTACTTTCTTTTCCACATTCGCTTCCTTCAACATATTTTGCAAGCCAATTGAAGTGATCAGAGTGCATGTTAGGAATTATTCCGTGTGTAATACAGCTCGTGGGCCTACTCTTCATTCCAGAGTCTCCCAGATGGCTGGTAAGCTCAGACTGAATATTGTTGAGGTTTGTTAAACTGGAAGATCACGGAATAAGTCTGTTCAGTTGTATTCGAATTTTTCCAGGCTAAGAATGGTCAATGGGATGACAGTGAATCATCTTTGGTGCTCTTGCGCGGGAAGAGAGCTGACATTCTTGAAGAATCTGCTGAAATTAGAGTAGCCTTTTTTACTTGTTAACGCTTGTAGGATGGTTTCTAAGTTTCCCACCTTATTATTTTGCTTTGACACACATACACTGTGTTCATGGGCTCGTAGGACTATACCATAACCTTAGAACAATTCAAGGAATCCAGCATAATGGACTTGTTCCAAAGAAAATATGCTCGCTCACTTGCTGTAAGGTTCCATCTATTTCTTCAATAGGATTGATGATCTGTTTTGTGTGAATTATGCTGCGCAAGTATGTGTTTCATATTCACAGATTGGTGTCGGCCTGATGGTGTTACAACAATTCGGAGGCGTCAATGCAATTGCATATTATGCAAGTTCCATATTTGTGTCAGCTGGTAAGGAACATTTACTCGTAGATGAGTAGGAAGAACAATTCTAATCATTAGCATATTACAGGTTTTTCAGAAAGAGTGGGCACAACAGCTATGGTGTTCATTCAGGTTTCTATGTTATATATTTCGTCTTTGATTGTTGGATTCTATTTTTCCCCATTTTATATACTTCCCTTTTGCAGGTTCCAATGACTGTTTTAGGAGTCCTATTGATGGATAAGTCGGGGAGGCGTCCGCTGCTTTTGGTAACATCATTATATCGCTCCTTACCTTCATGTAGCTTCTATGACCATCTTCTGAAAGGTTTTCTGCTGCAGGTTTCAGCCGCGGGAACGTGCTTGGGTTGTTTCTTGATCGGGTTATCATTCTTGTTACAGGTCATATCTTGTACCAATCTGTTTCGCGCGCCTCGTTGATCTGGATACATGATGTATGTTGTCCTCTAATCGCAGGACCTTAAACTATGGGAATCCAGTCCCTTTCTGTCTCTTGGCGGAGTTTTGGTAATCCATTGTTACTAGTAACTCGAAAATGTGACAATACTTAGAATATCGGCATATCCTATCAGCCTCTGGTGAACAAAAACTTGTTTAACTTTTCATCAGATTTTCACGGGATCTTTCTCTTTAGGCATGGGAGCCATTCCTTGGGTTATAATGTCAGAGGTACAACTCTTACCAGAAATTCATCTCATATACAAATAGTTTAAATCTCACCAATATGTCAACATTTCGTCGATATTTCAGATATTTCCAATAAATGTGAAAGGTGTAGCTGGAAGCCTGGTGGCAGTGGTAAGCTGGGTTGGTTCTTGGATTGTAACACTTTCATTCAACTTTCTTGCGCAGTGGAGCTTTGCAGGTGATACGCCGCCCCTTCTCGTTTTAGTTTTCCGACCAATTCGGTAAATATGATTTTAAACTTTCAACTAACCTGGTGATCCCATTTCGAATTTTCCAGGTACATTCTTCATTTTCTCAGCCATTTGTGGATTTACCATCATCTTCATCATAAAGCTTGTTCCGGAAACGAAGGGACGTACACTGGAAGAAATACAGGCATCCTTGATATCCTTCAGTTTTAGTAAAATAGCCACTACATGTACACAGCAAAGCTCTTTAGAGGTTGCACATGGACAGTGGAGAAATGCTGAATAACTGTTTGAGGCTTTGAAAATTTATTTGCAACAATAAAAATTTAGTTGTGCAAGTGAATTACTAGTTGCTTTGCTATACCACGTCGAGTTTATCATGCTAGAGGACTTCCATGAACCGAGCTCGATTTTCCATCACAAGCAGGCATAAATCAAGCACCAAGAACTGGCAATTTACGTATATTTTTAGAAAAAGGAAATATAGAGGAAAATAGAAGGAACAGATCGTTGTTTGTAACTACAGGAGCTTAACTCTGAGTTGGTCCTGAAACTCAGTAAACAGGAATTATCTGCTGTAGCATCCTTTGTATTCATTCTTAAACAATAGAAAAGTATCTTATGCAAACCTCTAAATCAAACATCAGTCGGCCTTCTGTCTCTCTTTCTTGGTAAGTCGAGAGAACAATGACAGCATCCAATACCAAATCAGAACCAGCCAATTTTTGGATTCTGGTTTCGGATCTGGACGTGGTCCAAATAATCCCTTGTAGAGCTCCTTCTGTTTCTGATAAACAGCTTTGTCATCTTCTGCTAGCAGGCGCAGCTCTTTTGTTATCGCTTTGTCTTCAGGGGAAAATTTTCGGGCCTTCATGAAGTCTTCACGAGCAGCGTGTGTCTGCCCAAGTTCCGCTCTAGCCTTGCCACGTCGAAACAATGCTTTGACATTGTTCTCATCCTCGGCCAACACCTAGCAGCATCATATTTCAAGTATTATTTTTATCATGGTAGTGATAGCAGCACCAAAAAAAAAAAAAAAAAAAAAAAAAAAGAAAACGGAAAGAAGTGCAGAGTAAAGGCAGATAACATTATATTGATCCAGAAATTCAAGTACCAATTTATTTATTTTTTTTAAATGCAGAGTTCGATTTAGCTATAGCAAACACTTGCCACATCATATATCTGACAAAGAAAATATGGAAAAGTGAAAAACTAACTCAGCAGGTATATGGGAAACAAAATATGTTCACATGATCAAGAAGGAAAGAAAAAATCAAGCGATAAAGCTGGTGAATTTTTAGATACAAAACGCAATGTTGAAAGTCACCTCATTTTTCTCCTGTAAACATTATCCAGGATGTTATTAGAACAGCTTGATATGGATAAATCCACATGACAATGGATTTCAAATCCCAGTTAGTTATTTTTCGAGTCAATGGTGAATCCTAATATCGAGTCATTTCAAATCCTTCCATCAAATGTTTCCTCAAATCCAAATCCACCGATTCAAATCCAAATGCAAACTTCAAGTATTTGTCCTTTTCAAATGTTTGGATTGTACTCAATGTTTGGAAAAAATGTAACAGAAACTTGTAATCCGACCAACATTAGGACAAAAAAGGCAATATACTTGTGTTTCCTCCAAAAGAGACAAGATCCTAGCGGCGCATTTCATAGACCAAGGGACTATTTACTTTTGAAGCTGGATAAAGGTTAAACAACATTTGATGATGAGAGAAGTCGAAAGAAAATAAACAGTCAAAACAGTCCTGAGTGGATGAATTTTCAGAAAGTATCTACATACAATACCACATTGGGCAATAGCTTCATCGTAGCGCTTGAGCTTTATGAAGCAGGCTGCCATATTAAGGTGGCAAGGATTTTTTACTGCCAAAGCCATATCGCGGTACTTCCCAAACAACTGGAACATGAAGTCATCTCCCATGTATGCTATGGCCTAAAGCACAAAAAAATACACAAGAAACGTTAACTAAGAAAAAGAAAAAAAAAAAAAAAAGTTGTCAATCGGAGTAATTTTGCAACCATTTCATACTGCTGCATTGCCTCCTCCAATTTATCCTCTTTGAACAACTCATTCCCATCCATCTTTCTTCGATCTGCTGCACCGATTCTCTCTTCTACTGTCATGTCACTGCGAGCTTTTCCCTGTGTAAAGATTTTTCATGGAGAGAGTGAATTTTTGGAAATCAAAAGCAATCCACAGAAACTTTAAGCACGGAGAGAGCATAAGATATAAACACGCACTTCTTTAGTTTCATCGAAACCAATTAATTCAACTTCATAGACAATATCTGCCATTGGTGGAACATTTGGAAAAGAAAAATTTCCTTCTTTTCCATATCCTAGTTCCCAACCGACATTAAGCAATGCACGTTCTCCAGATTTCATGCTAGAAATTCCAATAGCCAACCCAGTCATTTCTTTTTTCTCTGTAGGAAATATCAGAAGACAAATATTACACATTTTGCCATAAACTTATAATCTATCATTTTTCACTATATATTTTCATGGAAGAGTTCAATAAACTCTCATTGACCAAAAATCTATAAGAAAGAAAGATTTATTTTTTAAGTTCCATTGTGACCTTTTCCAATATAAGGATATAATCTTCAGAATTACTGTCATCTCAGCAGTCATCTTCCAATAATTAAGAATATCGGCGAACTCGGGCAGAAAGAGACAGGTTTCTAAACACTAGTAGCACAAATAGATGGCAAAGGATATTTTGTAAGTTGTCACAAAAGGATCCAAACGAGTACATGTCAGATAACTGTAGCTAGCACCTTCTCGAAAAGCAACCCGTTTTAATTTAAATTTTTTGGATAACTCCTTATGCATTACCTTTGCCTACGATAAGCTCGAGGGGCTGCTGTTCATGCCATGTATCCTCAAACTTGTGTTGGGAGCTTTCAGTCCATGCCCTGTAGTGCACTGCCAAATATTTTGAGGTTAGTGTGTGTACCTCTTTCCCATTACAGCAAAGTGAGGAAAATTTCAAACTCGGGAAGCAGATCACCCTAAACTGCCCTTTCGAGAGAAATGAATCAGGTGTGAATTCAAACTATAAATGTAACATTACATCAGCAGCATCTGGATCAAAGAGTTTTTATTTGACACGAAAATTTGAAATTCCTAAACTTTTAGGAAACATCTGAACAAAGGTTACAGCACTTGTAAGTCCGGCAACCATTTTCATGGATAACTCACAGGCACAAGGAAGTTAGATTCGACCCCTGTACAGTTTCATAATTTCCCTTCATAAATGTCCACCCAGTCCTTACAGAAATCAAGGCAAAGATCTATGTACACAAGAAGAGATATAAGATCACGTAAAAAGACCATGATTGGTTAGACTTGAAACTTAGAATTTCCAAACAACAAACAAAATTGTATAAGAAATAAGAATCTGGTTCATATAGAGAACATTATAACATCTAGGAGAATCAGATTGAGACATGGGGTTATTCCTGAAATAATTTAAATACTTGAAACTCTTATCTTCCCACATCTACAGTACCTTTCCCAACAGTAGAAGATTATTGTGTTCCCCTGGTTCACGGCTTGGTATGTATTTCTTTTTCTTTTTCTTTTTCAAACGTCTCGTGAGTATGTTCCAGAATTTTTTAAAATTGTTGCAAATGTTATTCCAGATATAGGTAAAATCTAGTCAGACATGAATTTTGTTACAGTGTCATGGTCATCTCATTCCCCAACTCAATATTTGGCAGTGTCAAGTTCATGGGATGCTAACATGCATGGATGCATAGGAACTTCATCATATAACACCATTTATCTAAATTGAATAGACAAATATGCTAACTCATGGAGAGCATTTAATAACTCATGGAAAGCAATTAAGAGGTCGATAAAATCTTATCATTGGACTTACAGAAGCATGTTGAATATTTTGATGGCTTCTGACCATGGCCTTCCTTTATAATTTGCTTTGTCACTTTCTCATGGAGAACTTCCACAGCAGAACTAACCTTTGGGGGGCCACTGTCATCTTGAGAAAGTTCTCCATGCACAACTGAGGCACCTTCAGCAACAATTTCATCATCACCATCTTGATCTGCAAATGATGCATTTTTTTTCAACAAGCATAAACATTTTATAAATGATCCGCAAACAGAAAATACTTCATGCTAGAGAAAAACTACCCTCATGATTCAAGTGCTGTAAGGGGTCACTCTAGGAGTAAAGTTAACAAGAATACATATTATCAAAGCATAGGCTCAACTATATGACTCCCAAAAATCAAACACCTTAGAAAGATCAGTCAAACTACACCACATGAATTCAAATTTTCCAGCTATTTTCAGGGACTTTTAAAGACTTGAAACGTTTTCCTTTGGGGCAGCAGAGAAGCATGCCCCAGCCCTGCTCAGTTGGTCAACCAGAGCTATTTATGGATTATGGGAACCTCTTCAACACATGGTCATACAAATATATATATATAGTAATTGTCAAACTTTTAACTCGTGCACCTCATACAATTCTTGCAAAATGACACCCCATCGCTTCACCACAAGATTGGTGACATCCCATAGAAGTATTGACACAAGTACTCAAATTTTCAAAAACACCACATTTTCTAAACCAAACTTGAGATGAAAAACGCCAGAACATGGTAACTACCTGGCGACGGAATGTGCTGCTGCTCCAATTCCACCATAATTTATATCTTAAAAAGAGATTACCGATATCTGCTGTCTACTCCTTTCAATCTGCAACTTTTACAATGCAATATATCCAATAAAAACAAAGCAGCATAATGACTAAAGTCAGATCCTATGATACTGAATAATAGTCAGTGCAGTCAAAATAGCCAGTAGATCAACGAATCACAAATAACAGAAATGAATCAACGGATCAAACTTCACTCCTCTGGTCCAGCAGTTAAACAAAGCGAAAAATGGTGTTCAATTCAGAAAACCCTAGATAAATAGGGCAACAGTAGCACGCAAGATTACCGTAATAAGCTCAATCTCCTGCAGATAAACGCAATGCCGGCTCCTTTTTCGCCTATGAGAGCGTGAAAGTGCGTGTGTTTGTCTTTGTATTGATCGAAGAAGATTCTGGAGAGAGAGTGGACTTCCTTTTGACTGACAGGCTTAGAGGTTCCTGTAGCTCACCAGACCATGAAGACCCATTTTTTCTGAGTCAGAGGACCATTGGCTCATGCGGAAGGTCAATCGAGGGATGTGCACTAATCCAATCCCTATAGCATACACACAATATTTCAGCAGGAAATATGCTCCACACGAGGATCAAACCCGCATGCTCCACACGAGGATCGAACCTGCAACGCTAGAGAATTTCTTCCCATTTTAATACAAATAAATAGGAGATAGATAAAGTTAGATAGATAGTCCCAAGATTTCGTACTCGTCTCCACCCATTCCAATCTAAAAATTGGACCCCTTCTAATATAATAATAGGCATACTGTAATTCATACAATTATATATTCATAATGTTTTCAATGTTGGCAGTGCTAAGTCGTGTCACACCTAAATTACCCAACTCAAATCAGATAAATAAAATATGCAGTAGTGTGAGTAGGGATCGTTCCCACGAGGAAAGGAAAATTTAGTGGGTCTCAAATAAAATAAAGAGGATTTTGAGTTTGAAATTAACTACTAAAAAGTAACAGCAATTAAAAATAAATATTATCAGTATCATGCAATATTAAATTATAACACGGAAATCAATGAGAAATAAGTCTTGATATCGATCGACTACACCCTTGAATTTATTCATTCGATCATCGATTACCTAGAAATAATTAATCTTCTCAAATATTCATCATTGAAAATCAAATTTTTGTTTCACCTTAATCTTAGTTAATTAGACACAAGCGTTCTAAGTTAACCCTTACCAATGAATTAACTCAATACAAGCGATTAGATTTAAATCCACGATAGCATGCAAACTAGTGAAACTGACGAATCTAGACAATACATACACAAGTGGATGTATTTAGCCTAGTCAATTGTTGTTCCTACAATTTAATAAATTCACAAGCGGAAAATATCAATCATAGTTGCTTCGCAAATTAGTTGATTCAAATAATTACGGATTTGAATTCTAATTTAGCAGTAGATTGTATAGTGAAATCCTAGGGTGATCAATCCAAAAATCTCACATACAAGCATGAAATAAATCAGAACAACTTTTGATACTCAATAATAATTAAACACTGAAAATCAAAATCTCATGAATAAACAAAATAAGGGGCTTGTCTTCCTCAACCAAGTTCTAAAGTCTAGCCACAACGATTCATAAAAAAAGAAAGAAAAATCAAAAGAAAAGAAGAAATCTTAAGAGAAGATAGAACAAAACCTAGCCGCCAAGGAAAACTTGGTCTCTAAGCTTCAAAAGTCTGATAATAATCCTAACAAAACAGAAAATAAGCCCTAATAAAATGCTAGAGTCCAAAATAAAAGAGTTTCCAAAAATAAAAATTCAGTGTAATGCTTCACAATCAAGAACCCTCCTCTCAACAATCCATCAACACAACACAACTCTCTTGAGATAAGATTACGTACCGTCGGATTTTGCACCCGATATTTTTAAAAGTCCCAATAATTACCCGCATACTTATCTATAACTAGATAGGATTCGAATTTAAATCCTCTCGTCTATATCCCGGATGGAACTACAATCTCATGGAATTCGCAAACTTAGATATGAAATAGTGAATAGAATTTCATTCACATTCCAAGCCCGGATGGAATTGTTAATTTAAAATTTTTCAAATCTTAACCCCATGTTATCCGCATACTTAGCCACAAACAAGATGATTAGGATTTCAATCATCTTGCTCACAACCCGGATGGAGTTAATATTTCACCAATGCTTTATAAAAAAAATTCAAAAAGATCGCCCAAGAGCGTATATGCCATATCAAAGAAATCATCGAGATTCAAGCAACTATCACGTTCCGCAAACACCTATTATCGTGCAATGGTCCAACATACATCCACAAAATCTAATACATCACTACACTTCACCGGTTAAACATGCGTTCTTGAAATATTCAACAATCAATTTACGGTTTCTCATATCTAATCAAGAGTAAAAAATTTCACCAAAAATCCAATGTTTTCACTTCATCGTCATAGGCTAACAAATTCATCCTCAACTCATGCATTCGAACAAACATGAACAACGACACAACAATTCACAAACTAAATGCAACTACGCAACAAAAACAAATGCAATGTTATGAATGCACCCCCCACACACACACATACTTAAATGAAGCATTTCCCTCAATGCTGCAAAATACAAAACACAAACAAACAACAAAATGACAATGCAATGCAAAATGCAAAACGAAACTATCCTGGTTCACTAGTTGGCGCCATCCTCCTCTTCAGCCTCAGGAGGGGGAACAGGAGTAGCATACTGAAATGGGAAAGGTGGCGGGTATGGTAGAGCAGCAGGGATAGCGGCCGAATCAAGGTCAAGATGCAAGGAGATATTTCAAAGGAGAGCATCCACAGCTTGAGAGTTATGAGCCGCCACAATATTGAACTCATTTTGGTGATGAGCAAAGGCGGTGAGCTCGCGGATGGAATCGGCCTGAGAGCGACGATAAGGCGGAGGCGGCCTTTGAGGTTCCTGACGAAGAACAAATTGGTCGTCCTGCACAAAGTACTTGACTCGGTAGACTCTCTTGGCCTCAATTGCAGCGGCGTCCACAGGCTGCATGAGTTGCAACCATTCTTCGTCAGAATGAGTGGGAACCCCAGCGCGGACACACAGCTCTGTAATAATCATCGGGAAGTAAAGACCCAAGGCGGTGGAAGTAATCGACCGGCGTATCTCGTTGTGAATCACACGTCCCACATTTATCGGTCAACCCATATCGAGAGCATAAAGAAGTAAGGCACGCTCAAGATTAACTTCACTGGTGTGCAATATCGGCATCAGACGCCGAGTCAAGAAGGTATACCTGGTGGCTGAAACCAAGTGCAAATAACGTTCTTTAAAATTCAGTGAAGAAACAAGATCAACCCACGAAGCTCCAGGGTAGGCTAGTTGGCCAATTACCTCATCCAAATCCGGGTCGATTTTGAGGCTTTGATATAGTGAATCATCGACATCCGGTGTCTCAAGCAACGAATTCAACTCATTGAGCTCAAATTAAATCAATTTTCCTCTAACAAAGGCTACTATCCGTCCTCTCCGCAGCATTTGCGTAGAATTCATGCACAATCGGTACGACAACGGGTTGAGGTTGTTTACAAAATACTGCCCAACCACATTCTTGAATGAAACGAAACACCTCACTATCACCAAAATCTAATTCAAAGCCACGCTCAGGAATAGGAGAGCGGTTTACCTTTGCGAGATCATATCGATCACAAGCCGCTTGATTGACAAATTTTTTGGCAAGGTTATGGGAGGAACGGGCTGCTGCTATGCCTTGAGAAGAGGATTCACCGGTGACTCGAACACGCTTCGGTCCCATGAGTAATCAAAAGTAGAGAACAGATATCAGACGAACTATAAGTGATTCGAGAACACAATAGCCGGCAAGAACAGGGTCGGTGCGGCGGCATAGTAAATAGGATGACCGGAGCGGAAGTATTATGGATGTGTACGGAGTGAGAGAAGGTCGGAGATGATGTGGCAGGCTGCGGTGGCGAGCTTCAAAAACACGGCGTGACAGAGTCGAGGTGGAGGTGTGTGGCGGCGGAAGAATCAGGTGCGTCGGTCGATATGGCTGTGCGGCTGGAAAAGATGAACGGAAGTGATGACCGAAGTGTAGTGGTGTGGCCGCCGATGGATTTCCTGTGATTGAAGATGAAAATTGGGTAAGAAATTGAGAGGGTAAGGATTTGGGGGTTAGGGATTTAGATAGAATAGAGAGGAGAGAATGAGAGAGGGGAGAGGGGAATCACGATTATATTCGCGATATAAGGGTCTCGCTCGATCGGTAAAGATTGACCGATCGAGCGAGACAAAAATACCAGCCATTCTGCCTTTCCAGAGGAGTGCTCGCTCGATCGGTAGAAGTATACGGATCGAGCGAGCCAAAATTGCAAACCTTCTGCCTTACCAAATAAACGCTCGCTCGATCGACAAAGATTAACCGATCGAGCAAGCCATAAAAATCAAAAAATATTTTTGTATTTTTCTATTTTCCTAAAAACAAAATAAAAACAAGGAAAAGGAAAAGAAAAACACTGGGTTGTCTCTCAGTCAGCACTAAATTAACAGTCAGTCTATAGATCGACTGCATGCTGCGATTTATTCGATATCTGGCGGAGCATCAAGTGTTAGATCATGCTCATTCTCTCCGTCATTTTCTTGGACCCCTTCATGATAATGTTTCAATTGCTGTCCATTGACCTTAAATATTTTCGAGGTCTCCAAGCTCTATATCTCTGCTGCACCATGAGGAAATACATTAGTAATAACAAATGGGCCAATCCATCTAGAATGCAACTTACCTGTGAATAATCGAAGTCGTGAGTGATAGAGAAGAACTTTTTGACCGACTTTGAACTTCCTTCTTGAAATCATCTTGTCATGGAACGCCTTTGTCTTTTCCTTGTAGATCTTGGAGCTGGCGTATGCATCATTGTGTATCTCTTCTAATTCTTGCAACTGCAACTTCCGATGCTCGCCACTCTCATCCATCTGCATGTTAAAGTTCTTGATAGCCCAATAAGCTATGTGCTCCAATTCCACTGGTAAATGGCATGGTTTCCCAAAAATCAGACGATATTGGAACATTCCAATTGGCGTCTTGAACGCGGTTCTGTAGGCCCATAAAGCATTATCCAAGCGCAAGCTCCAGTCGTTCCTTGTAGGATTCATTGTTTTTTCTAGAATAGATTTGATCTCTCGATTCGAAACTTCAGCTTGGCCATTGGATTGTGGATGATATGCAGTGGATATCTTGTGTGTCACATGATATTTCTTCAGCAAACTCGCCATAGTTCGGTTGCAAAAATGTGTTCCTCTATCACTAATAATGGCTCTTGAAATCCCAAACCTAGAGAAAATATTATGCTTGATAAACTCTGCAACCACTTTATAATCGTAAGTACGGGTGGCCTTAGCTTCCACCCATTTCGATACATAATCGACAACAAGCAATATATATATATAAATCCAAATGAGTTGGGAAAAGGTCCCATGAATTCGATGCCCCACACATAAAAAATTTCACAAACTAAAATAGGTTGTTGAGGCATCTCCTTGCGCTGGGATATATTACCTGTCTTTTGGAATTGAGTGCACGGCTTACAGAAATCGTAAGCGTCTCGAAACATGGATGGCCAGAAAAAATCCACAGTTTAACACCTTCCTCGATGTTATTTTCGCCCCAAAGTGTCCACCACAAGCATATGAGTGACAAAATGTGAGAATAGGGATTACCTCGCTTGCAGGGACATATCTTCGTTTCCATAAGTATGGGTCATCCCACACAAACTACTTAGAATCGCTTCGAATCTTATCTCTCTGCGCTTTGGAAAATTCAGAGGAAAACCCATTAGTAACTAAATAATTCACAATATGCGCATACCATGGTAATACTGTGCTCGCTGAAAACAGTTGTTCATCAGGAAATTATTCGCGCAAGCTCAGGTCCTCATCAATATGAACCAGATGGCTCAAATGGTCAGCTACTCAATTTTCTGTCTCTCTTTTATACTTGATTTCCACAACAAATTCTCTCAAGAGTAGTATCCATCTTATCAATCTTGGCTTTGCCTCCTTCTTTGCCATCAGAAAACGAAGAGATGCATGATCAGAATAAACAACAACTTTAGCACCAAGTAAATAAGAACGAAATTTTTCTAAAGCAAAAACTACAGCCAAGAGCTCCTTTTCTGTGGTAGAATAATTCTGTTGGGCATCGTTCAGAATACGCGAGGCGTAATAGATAGCATGTGATGCTTTCCCAACTTTCTGTCCCAACACCGCTCCTACAACATAGTCGCTGGCATCACACATGATCTCAAATGGTTTGCTCCAGTCCGGTGGTTGGATGATTGGTGCCGAAGTCAATGAGTCTTTAAGTTTGTCAAAAGATTCTTTGCACGACTCATCAAATTCAAACGACACATCATTCTGCAACAGTTTGCACATAGGGAATGCGATCTTGGCAAAGTCCTCAATGTATCTCCTGTAAAAACCTGCATGACCAAGAAAAGAACGCACTTCACACATACTTGCGGGGTAAGGTAGATACTGAATAATGTTAAGGGTGAGGCCCATATTAAAATCCCACATCGAAAGATTATCAAAACTGAATGAGAAGACCTTCTATAAATAGAGCTCCCTTATTTCAGTTATTGTATCCCATTCCTCTCTTTTGTATTGACATTAGAGAAGAAAATAAAGAGAGAAAAAAAAGAGTTGTTTTTTTTTTGTGATATCTTGTGTGAGTTAGAGAAATATTTTCTCGGTAATATTTGAGGCTTGGGTGTGGAGAGATATAGTGTTTTGTACACTTTTAATATTTTTTCGGTAATAAAGATTTGCAGCAGCTCCGTGGACGTAGCCTATATTGGGTGAACCACGTAAATCTTTGATGTTTTTATTGATTATTTTATTCCACAATTTCTATTATCTCATGTTCGCTTCGGTATAATCCATAACAACTGGTATCAGAGCTGTTACGGTGTTCGGGAGCCTTGGTGAAAAATTTCTTAAAATTCTGAGTATGCTCTGTGGTTACAAATTTGTCTGATTTTCCACATCAGAAAATATTTTTTGAAATTTTATTAAGGCAGGAGAAGGGATGATCGGAAATGACAGATCGGAACCTGGAATCAATAAGTTCGACGGTACAGATTTCACGTTCTGGCGGTTGCAGATTAAAGATTATTTGTATAGCAAGAAGCTACATCAACCTCTATCCTGGGTGAAGCCAGAAAAGATGGAGGATGATGAGTGGGAGCTCCTTGATCGACAGGTGTTAGGTCAATGCGATTGACCCCCTAACAAAGAACGTGGCACACAACGTGGCGGAGGCAAAAACCACGGAGGATATGATGTCCATTTTTTCGGACATGTACGAGAAGCCATCAGCAAACAATAAAGTGTTCCTCATGAAAAAGTTATTCAACTTGAAGCTGGAGGAAGGTGCTTCGGTGGCGGCACACATCAATGAATTCAACACAATTCTTTCCCAGCTAACATCGATGGAAATCAAGTTTGATGATGAGATCCGTGCACTTATTTTTTTGGCGTCTTTACCAAATGTTTGGGAGCCGATACGGGCAGCGATTAGCAATTCTGCTGGAAAAGAAAAGTTACAATTCAATGATGTCAGAGATCGAATCCTTGGTGAAGAAGTTCGTAGGATGGATTCGGGAGAAGCAACATCATCGAGATCTGCCCTAAATCTCGAAAACAGAAGTAGGGGCAGGAGTAGCGAAAAAGGTTCTAACCGATGGCGTGGCAGATCCAAATCAAGAAGTGGAAAAGATAAAAATACATTCAAAAAGAAATTAAAGTGCTGGAGCTGTGGTGAAACTGGTCACATGAAAAAGGACTGCAAATCACCCAATAATAATGCAAATGTTGTTACTGAGAATGTACATGATGCCTTAGTACTATCCATGGAAAGCCCGGTTGATTCTTAGGTTATGGATTCGGGAGCTTCGTTTCATACCATTGGCGATCGTGAGCTATTCAGTAATTACACTGTTGGTAATTACGGAAAAGTTTTCCTGGCTGATGGAAAATCTTTGAAAATAGCTAGTATGGGTGATGTCAGTTTGAAAATGTCAAACGGGTCTATCTGGAAGCTCAACAAAGTGAGGCATGTACCAAAGTTGACCCGAAATCTGATCTCAGTGGGACAACTTGATGACGAAGGCCATAAAGTGACCTTTGGTGATGGCTCTTGGAAAGTGAGCAAAGGAGCCATGATTGTTGCTCAAGGAACGAAAACTGGAACTCTTTATATGACTTCCAGTTGCAGAGACATGTTAGCAGCTATGGATGCTGGAGCCAACTCAAGTATATGGCATTGTAGACTTGGACATATGAGTGAGAAGGGAATGAAGATGCTGATATCAAAAGGTAAGCTGCCGGAGTTAAAAACTGTCGAACACAAACTATGTGAAAGTTGTGTTCTTGGAAAATAGAAAAGGGTGAGTTTTTCGAAAGGCGGTAGAGAACCAAAAGCAGCAAAGTTGGAGTTGATTCATACTGATGTATGGGGACCATCTCCTGTGACATCCCTTGGCGGCTCACGATATTATGTCACATTTATCGATGATTCGAGCAGGAAGGTTTGGGTTTATTTTTTGAAAAATAAATCTGATGTTTACGAAACCTTTAAGAGGTGGAAAGTCATGGTGGAAAATGAGACCAACTTGAAGGTGAAGTGTTTACGGTCTGATAACGGAGGAGAATATGAAGATTTTGAGTTCAAGAAGTATTGTGCACAAAACGGGATCAAGATGGAGAAAACCATTCCTGGTACACCTCAACAGAATGGTGTGGCTGAAAGAATGAATAGAACCCTGAATGAACGTGCCAGGAGCATGAGATTGCACGCTGGACTGCCGAAATCATTCTGGGCTGATGCAGTTAACACTGCAGCATATCTGATCAACAGAGGACCTTCGGTACCACTTGATTGCAGAATACCAGAGGAGGTTTGAAGCGGCAAAGGAGTAAACCTTTCGTTCTTGAAAGTGTTTGGTTGTCTCTCATATGTTCAAATCGATTCAGCCAGCAGAACGAAACTTGATCCGAAATCAAAGAAATGTTTCTTTATTTGTTATGGAGATAATGAGTTTGGTTATCGGTTCTGGGATGACCAAAATCGAAAGATCATTCGGAGCAGAGATGTCATTTTCAATGAGCAAGTTTTGTACAAGGACAAATCAGACATTCCAGCTGGAGATAAATTTCCTGAAGTTAAGAAGACAAATGAAGTGCCATTGATAGATATTCCTATGAATGAGTCGGAGGATAGTTACCAGGAAGAAGAAACTGCACAAGAAGCCGATCCACAAATTCCGGTGATTGAACTGAGGAGATCTTCGAGAACAATAAGACCACTTGATAAATACTCCCCTGCACTTTACTATATTTTGCTGACCGATAAAGGTGAATCGGAAACCTTAGAAAAAGCGATGCAAAATGATGATTCAATCAAGTGGGAGTTAGCCATGAAAGACGAGATGGATTCACTGTCATCCAATCAGACTTGGGAGTTAACAGAACTTTTGGAAGACAAAAAGGCATTACACAACAAGTGGGTGTACCGGATCAAAGAAGAAGTTGACGGTAGCAAGCGGTACTAGGCGAGACTTGTTGTAAAAGGTTTTCAACAGCGGAAAGGCGTTGATTATACCGAGATTTTCTCTCCAGTTGTGAAGTTAACCACTATCAGAACTGTACTTGGACTAGTGGCTAAGGAAGACTTACATCTGGAGCAGTTGGATGTAAAGACGGCGTTTCTTCATGGTGACTTGGATGAAGAAATTTATATGAAGCAACCACAGAGATTTGAAGTACGAGGGAAGGAGAAAATGGTATGCAAACTTCAGAAGAGCTTGTACGGTCTCAAACAAGCTCCAAGACAGTGGAACAAGAATTTTGATGGATTCATGAATAACAACGGTCTACTAAGGTGCCAGGCGGATCACTATTGTTATATGAAGAAGATTGATGGTTCTTATATCATTCTACTGTTATATGTGGATGACATGTTGATAGCAGGATCGTGTCTGGAGGAGATTGATAAACTCAAGAGAGAGTTATCAAAGGAATTTGCAATGAAGGATTTGGGAGCTGCAAATCAAATCCTTGGAATGAGGATCTCAAGAGATCGGGTGAACGGAGTCTTGAAGTTATCTTAGGCAGAGTACGTGAAAAAAGTATTTAGCAGATTCAACATGGATGAAGCTAAACCAGTGAGTACTCCTTTGGCTAGTCATTTCAAACTAACCAAAGTCCAATCACCATCGATGGAGCAGGAGCATGCTTATATGAATAAGATTCCTTATGCCTCTGCTGTCGGAAGCCTCATGTATGCAATGGTGTGCACCAGACCAGACATAGCACATGCAGTGGGAGTTGTGAGCAGGTTTATGAGCAATCCGGGAAAACAACACTGGGAAGCAGTGAAGTGGATTCTCAGATACTTGAAAGGTACTGCTGGTTTATCTCTATGCTTCAGGAGGACTAATCAGGACTTACAAGGATATGTCGATCCCGACATGGGTGGTGACCTAGATGGCAGAAAGAGTACTACTGGATATGTGTTCACATTGGGTGGTACGACAGTAAGTTGGGCGTCCAAGTTGCAAAAGATTGTTGCACTTTCGACTACTGAAGCTGAGTACGTTGCAGTCATGGAAGCGAGCAAAGAGATGATTTGGTTGAGATCATTCCTTAAGGAATTGAGTCAGAAGCTTGAGGATAGCACATTACACTGTGACAGTCAGAGTGCTATTCATTTAGCAAAGAATCTTGTTTATCATGCTAGGACGAAGCATATACAGGTTCGATACCATTTCATCAGATCAGTTTTGGAAGATGGAATCTTGATGCTTGAAAAGATTTCTGGAAGTAAAAATCCAGCTGATATGTTCACAAAGGCAGTGACCACTGACAAACTGAAGTTATGTTCGACTTCAGTTGGATTGCAAGTATAAGCGAGGAGGCATGAGCTGCTGCATTGACTGTGTGAAGACATGATTGAAATCAAGTCTTCAAGTGGGAGAATTGTTAAGGGTGAGGCCTATATTAAAATCCCACATCGGAAGATTATCAAAACTGAATGAGAAGACCTCCTATAAATAGAGCTCCCTTATTTCAGTTATTGTATCTCATTCCTCTCTTTTGTATTGACATTAGAGAAGAAAATAAAGAGAGACAAAAAACGAGTTGTTTTTTTTTTTTGTGATCTCTTGTGTGAGTTAGAGAAATATTTTCTCGGTAATACTCGAGGCTTGGGTGTGGAGAGATATAGTGTTTTGTATACACTTGTAATATTTCTTCGGTAATAAAGATTTGCAGCAGCTCCGTGGACGTAGCCTATATTGGGTGAACCACGTAAATCTTTGATATTTTTATTGATTATTTTATTTCGTAATTTCTATTATCGTCATGTTCGCTTCGGTATAATCCATAACAAATAATATCAATTTTCGCTTTGTCTACTTCAATCCCCTTAGGTGAGACGACATGACCCAAAATAATACCTTGCCCAACCATAAAATGACACTTTTCAGAGTTTAAAACTAGGTTGGTTTCGACAACCTCTTAAGGACTAGAGCAAGATTAGATAGACATTTTTCGAATGAATCACCATAGACAGTAAAATCATCCATAAATACCTCTAAGATATGCTCAATAAAATCAGAAAAAATACTAACCATACACCGTTGGAATGTGGCCGGTGCATTGCAGAGTCCAAAGGGCATACGTTGGTACGCAAAGGTGCCAAACGGGCAAGTGAATGTCGTCTTATCTTGATCTTCTGGCGCAATTGCAATCTGAAAATAACCAGAATACCCATCAAGAAAACAATAGTAAGAATGACATGCTAACCTTTCAATCATTTGATCAATAAAGGGCAAAGAGAAGTGGTCCTTTCAGGTTCCAGCATTTAATTTTCTATAGTCTATACAAACTCTCCACCCATTTTGAATTCGGGTGAGAACCAATTCGTCATCCTTATTCTTCACAACTGTTATCCCGGTTTTTTTTGGGACCACTTGGAGCGGACTGATCCACTGACTGTCAGAAATTGGGTAGATGACTCCAACTTCAAGGAGTTTTAGAATTTCAGCCTTCACCACCTCCATCATGGGTGGGTTCAACTTCCTTTGCGGCTGACGCGAGGGGTTTGCTCCTTCCTCCATCAAGATCCTATGTATGCACGTAGAAGGGCTGATTCCCTTGATATCTGCTATGTTCCACCCAATAGCATTCTTGTGCTCCTTTAAGACTTTGACCAATTGCTCTTCTTGTTCGGCCTTCAAACTGTTGGAGATGATAACTGGTAATGTTTCTCCTTCTCCAAGAAAAACATACTTAAGATGTTTGAAAAGCGTTTTCAGTTCAACCACTGGTGCCTGCAAAACAGATGGAAGGCGCCGAGTATTAGATATTGTTAGAGAGAGATAAGCAAGATTACCTGACTGAGGTAGCTCAGGTGCGCTGTTCAACGTGTTCAAAATTTCTTTCATCTCTCCATTGCAACAAATCTCATCATCTTCATCGTGCTGAATGAGTGCTGTAATAGCCACCTCTAGCTCATATTTTCCTGCATGCTCACTGATAAGTGTATTTAGTATGCATTATTTTATAGCATTTTGTGTTTAGTTTGCATGCATTTAAGTTATTTTTCGTTAGTTTTATTAGTGTTTTATGTTATGTGTTTGCATTAGACTCACCTGGTTGAATTTTGTAGGAAATTAATCAAAATTTGGGATTTCTGTGCGTAAAAGCCGCGCGCGCGTGCGCAGAAGAAGACTCCAGAGGCTGCCAAGGCAAATCCGCGCGCGCGCGAGCCTCTTTCTCACGCGTGCGTAGAAGGGATGACCAGAGAGCTTATAGGGAAGCCGCGCGCGCGAGCTCCTTCGCGCGCGCGCGCGAGTTGATTGAGAATTCGCTGTTTTTTAACCCTACGCGCGCGCGAGACGTCCTAGGCGCGCGCGCGCGTGTCCGCATGACCTAAGTTTCGAGATTTTTAGTTTGAATTGGATTCCAATTGGCGCGGCCCTATAAATAGAATTTTTATGCTCTTTTCCGGACTTTTGGATCTTTTGAGAGCACAGGCGGCGGCTAGGAGCGAGTTCTTCAGATTTTCTGCTATTCTAGTATTTTTATTTTATGTTTTTAATTTTGGATTATTGAATTATGTTTATTAGTGAGTAGTTTCTTTATTTCGATCAAGGCCACGTGATTGGGCCAGACAGTTTATGTAAAAACTTGATTTATTTATTTGAGATTTTCAGACTTAATTGAGTTTATTGATTATCAGATTTATCTTTGCCTTACAAATTTCTTGGCCAGTTATTTGTTTGCTTGTTAATCGATTCCAATTTGTACAGAGGAGGTTTCAAATTCGATCACTTTGGTTTTCAACATAGTGTAAAACTGACTAGAAATAGAATTCGGTTTCATTATGCGGTTTAGGTGTTTACTGAATTTTCACAGTGTTTATGCATTTGGATTTGATTAGAATTATGAAATATTAATCCGTCAAATTTGAATAGGTTTGATTGTTCTAGAAATAGTCTTTCGAACAATTTAGGAAAATTCCCGTAAATTATAATTAAGTCTGATATCTTAGATAGATTGCTTGTTGTGTGAATTTTCTGGTACCTACGTGTGTCCTTGATCGAAGTTTTTCCCAAATTTTAAGTAATCCAAAATATTCCAGCTTTATTTTAATTAATTTGAGTTTTATTGCAATTTTAGTTATTAGTTTAAAAACCTGAAATCGCTCTTTTTAATTAGCCTAAATTAAGTAGAAATAAATATATTTTGGTAATCATATTTTTACAGTCCCTGTGGATTCGACATCTGGACCGTTGTCCACTTTATTATAATTTGACTTGGTTCGCTTGCCAGTAGAATTTTATTCATACCGAAATAGCCGGTCAAGTTTTTGGCGCCGTTGCCGGGGACTTTCTTTGATATCAAAATTTTTATTTCGCTTGAGATTAGACATTACTTATCTTCTGAATTTCTGATTATAATTTTTTGGCGATTCTCAGGTACCCTTTGTTGTGCATGCGTAACACTCGATCGAGGGTACTACTACCACTTGATTTGGAAATCGAGCGCACGCTTAGCAGGATCCGAAAAATCAAGAAATCTATCAATCTAGAAGTAGAGTCAGAATCTGAATCTGAAGTAGAGATGGCAGATAATCGCACTGTATGGGATATCATCCGTCCGCCAACTGAAGGTTATGGATCTAGTATAGTTCGCCCCGCTGTTGAGGCAAACAATTTCGAGCTGAAGCCCTCTACTATTCAGCTGATTCAATTGCAAGCTAGATTCGGGGGCTCATCTGTAGAAGACCCCTACGCTCATCTGGAGCGTTTTCTGTCGATCTGCGACACGTTCAAAGTGAATGGGGTAACATCTGATGCAGTATGACTGCGGTTATTCCCATTCTCTCTACAAGGAGAAGCTGCTGAATGGCTAGATGATCTGCCTGCTGGGTCTATTACTACATGGAATCAACTTGTTCAGACCTTTCTGAATAAATATTTTCCTCCCACAAAAATGGCGAAACTGTTCTCTGATATCATCTCATTCAGGCAGAAGGAAGCTGAATCTTTAAATGCTGCTTGGACTCGATTCAAAAAAATGTTGAGGATGTGCCCTCAACATAATCTCACTCAGAGCCAACAGACTCAGACTTTTTACAATGGGGCTGATCAATCTGTCCGATCCATGTTGGATGCTGCTGCTAACGGAAGCTTATTCAGGAAGACACCGGCAGAAGCATGGGAAATTATTGGAAATATGGCTGAAAGCAACATTGGATGGCCAGATGCTAAAAAGGAGAGAAAAGCTGGAGTTTTAGAGGTCGATGCACTAACATCACTTAATGCGAAGATCGATGCACTTACTCATCAGATGGCAGTTATGCAGACATCTCCAGCCAACCAAGTGCAAGTCCAACAGCCTGACGAACAACAAGTATTTGAAGTTGATGCAGCAAACTTCATGGGAAACCAAGGGAGACAGCAGTACAATCCATACAGCAATACTTACAATCCTGGCTGGAAGAACCATCCAAACCTCTCATGGAAAACTGCAGATCCTACAGCTAATACATCAAAGCCAGTAGAAAAGAAGCTCTCCTTCGAAGAAATTATGATGAAATATGTAGCTGGTACTGAGACCCGTCTACAGAATCAGGAGGCAATGTTACAGATATTAGAGACACAGATGAGCCAGATAGCTACACAGCTGTCAACTAGACCAGCAGGATCTTTGCTTAGCAATACTGAGAGGAATCCAAAGGATGTTAATGCTATTCTGGCAGTAACTAGATCGCAAGCAGACACTGAAGCAAAGAATCCTGAAGACAAGGAAGCAAGTGACCTAGTCCAAGAAAAGGAGTTGGAGGAAGAACCAAAGCAGTCAGACTCGACGCCTACGGGCAAGAAAGGTAAGTCCTCGCACTCAGTTAGCAATGATAATATTGACTTGAGTAAACTCCCATTTCCCCAGAGAGCAAAGCAACTGCAATTGGATAATCAATTTGCAAAGTTCCTTGAGATTTTCAAAAAGCTCCATATTAATATTCCATTTGCAGACGCTTTAGCTCAAATGCCTAGTTATGCAAAATTTTTAAAAGAGATTTTGTCTAACAAAAGAAAACTGGTGGATTTTGAAACTGTGAAGTTGTCGGAGGAGAGTTCTGCCATTTTACAAAATAAACTCCCTCCGAAACTTAAGGATCCCGGTAGCTTTTCAATTCCATGCACTATTGGAAAATCATTTTTTAATAAGGCTTTATGTGATCTAGGTGCAAGTATTAATCTTATGCCTTATTCATGTTTTGAAAAATTAGGAATTGGGGAAGTTAAGCCAACTAATATCTCCCTACAATTGGCTGATAGATCTATAAAATATCCAAGGGGGATTGTAGAGGATGTATTAGTAAAGGTTGATAAGTTTATTTTTCCAGTGGATTTTGTCGTGCTTGATATGGAAGAAGATCGTGAGATACCTCTTATTTTGGGTAGACCATTTTTAGCCACTGGAAAGGCAGTGATTGATGTACACAAGGGGGAGTTGATATTACGTATGAATGATGAGAAAGTAATTTTTAATGTTTTTCATGGCATTCTATATCCTGCAGACAATTCTGATTGTTTCAGAATTGATGTTACTGATGATTTGGTTGAGTGTTCTCTGCAGGAACAGTTGTCGGTAGATCCATTAGAAATTTGTGTGACAGGTGCTACTGATGAAGAGCATGTTAGTGAGGCAGTTCAAGAAGTAGCACGATATTTGGATGAAAGTCTACCCTTGGACAGACTCATCAATACCAAGATGGGGGAGCTCGACCATACTCCAAAACCGTTGAAGCCATCCACCGAGGAGCCCCCTACTCTTGAAATTAAACCACTTCCATCTCATTTGAAATATTTGTATTTATCAAAGAACGATAAACTGCCAATAATTTGTTCATCTTATTTGACAGGTTGCGAGGAGGAAAAGCTGTTGCGTGTGATTCGAGAACACATAAGATCCATAGGTTGGAGCTTGGCCGATCTCAAGGGGATTAGTCCAACCATGTGCATGCACAAAATATTGATGGAGGCGGAGTATAAGACATCGGCTCAACCACAGAGGCGACTTAACCCAGCCATGCAAGAGGTAGTGAAAAAGGAGGTAATCAAGCTCCTTGATGCAGGTATTATCTACCCTATATCTGATAGTGAATGGGTAAGTCCAACTCAAGTAGTGCCTAAAAAGGGGGGAATGACTGTAATTAAAAATTCCAACAATGAATTAATTCCTACGAGAACTGTTACGGGGTGGCGGGTTTGCATAGACTATAGGAAATTGAATGATTCCACCCGTAAGGATCACTTTCCCCTTCCCTTTATTGATCAGATGGTTGAGCGACTTGCAGGGCATGCGTTTTATTGTTTTTTGGATGGTTATTCTGGATATATGCAAATTCCTATAGAACCTGAGGACCAGCACAAAACCACTTTTACTTGTCCGTATGGTACTTTTGCATATAAACGGATGCCATTTGGGTTGTGTAATGCCCCTGCCACTTTTCAGCGATATGATGGCTATTTTTCATGATATGGTTGAAAAGTTCATAGAAGTGTTTATGGATTATTTCTCTGTGGTAGGATCATCTTTTGATGCATGTTTGTTTAATTTGAAAAAAGTGTTGCAGAGATGTGAGGAGAGCAATTTGGTATTGAATTGGGAAAAATGCCACTTCATGGTGAAAGAGGGCATTGTTTTAGGCCACAAGGTATCTGAGTTAGGTGTGGAAGTAGACAAAGCAAAACTTGAAGTAATTGAAAAACTTCCACCTCCCACAAATTTGAAGGGCATTAGGAGTTTTCTTGGGCATGCGGGTTTCTATAGGAGATTTATTAAAGATTTTTCTTCTATTGCTAAACCCCTGACTAATCTGTTAATCAAAGAGGTGCCTTTTAATTTTTCTGCGGAGTGCTTGCAGGCTTTTAAAATCTTGAAGGAGAAATTAACAACTGCTCCGGTGATAGTAGCTCCTGATTGGAATCTGCCGTTTGAGTTGATGTGTGACGCCAGTGACACCGCGTTGGGAGCCGTGCTTGGAAAAAAAAGGGACAAGGCACTTCATGTGATTTACTACGCCAGTATCACCCTGTCAGCTGCCCAACTGAATTACGCGACTACTGAAAAAGAGCTTCTCGCGGTCGTGTTCGCGTTGGATAAGTTCAGATCTTATTTGGTGGGGAGCAAAGTCATAGTTCACACGGATCACTCGGCCTTGAAGTATTTGATGAGCAAAAAGGATGCAAAACCCAGGTTAATTCGTTGGGTTTTATTGTTACAAGAATTTGATTTAAAAATTGTTGACAGGAAAGGAGCTGAAAATCAAGTTGCGGACCACCTTTCTCGTTTGGAAAATCAAGGCGCTGAAACACAGGTGATCCACGATGATTTTCCAGATGAGCAGTTGTTTGAGGTATCCAACCTACCATGGTATGCAGACATCGTTAACTATCTGTCAAGTAAGTTTCTTCCCGCGCATTTAACTTATCAACAGAAGAAGAAATTCTTCTCTGAGTTGAAATATTTTTTGTGGGAAGATCCATTTTTGTTTAAGATTTGTGCAGATGGTATCATTCGTAGGTGTATTCCAGCAGAAGAGGTAAGATCTATACTTTCACACTGTCACACAGGTCCGACTGGAGGTCACTTCGGTGCAAGTCGCACCGCCGCCAAAGTACTTCAGTCGGGGTTTTATTGGCCTTCATTATTTAAGGATGTTTTTGCATATATGATTGCTTGTGATGCGTGTCAGAAGGTGGGTAATTTTTCTAAGAGACATGAGATGCCCCTCAATAATATTCTTGTCTGTGAAGTTTTTGATGTGTGGGGTATCTATTTCATGGGACCATTTCCTGCGTCCGAGGGGAACAAGTATATTTTGGTTGCGGTCGATTATGTGTCTAAGTGGGTTGAAGCATTGGCTTGTAGAACGAATGACTCTAGGGTGGTTATAAAATTTTTGAAAAAATTCATATTTTCTAGATATGGTACCCCCAGAGCCATAATCAGTGATGGAGGAACCCACTTTTGTAACCAACAATTTGAGAATCTTTTGACAAAATATGGGGTTACTCACAAGGTGGCAACACCTTATCACCCCCAAACTAGTGGGCAAGTTGAAATTTCGAATAGGGAGTTGAAAAGAATTTTGGAGAAAACTGTGAATGCAAACAGGAAAAAATGGTCAAATAAATTAGATGATGCGTTATGGGCCTATCGAACTGCTTTTAAAACACTTATAGGAACTTCTCCATTTAGGTTGTTATATGGTAAAGCATGTCATCTTCCTGTAGAACTTGAGCATAAAGCACTATGGGCTACTAAATTTCTGAATTTTGATGTGCAGGCTACAGGTGAAGAACGATTACTGCAATTGAATGAACTTGACGAGCTTAGGTTGGAGGCCTATGAAAATGCCAGGATCTATAAAGAAAAGACCAAGAAGTGGCATGATCAGCGTATTGTTCCACGTGAATTCGAGGTAGGCCAAGAGGTTTTACTATATAACTCACGCTTGAAGCTCATGCCAGGGAAGCTTCGTTCGAGATGGACAGGACCGTACACTATCAAACAAGTGATGCCGTATGGTACAGTAGAAATTTTTAGTCCGGCTACAGGAGCATTCAGAGTTAACGGGCATAGGATAAAAATTTATCGAGGTGGTATTGTGGATCAGACACAAACCGCCGTCGACTTGCAAGACCCGGCAAATTAAAAAGGGAGGTAGAGTCGGGTTATAGACTATAAATTTCGCGCTGGCTGGGAGGCAACCCAGTATTATTTTTATTATATTATATATTTTTTTTTTATTGTATTTTTTATTTCTCATTTTTCTTGTATTGCAGGTAGAATTTCTGCTCAGTTTCACTGCGCGCGCGCGAGCCCCTTGCTCGCTCGCGCGCAGGCGTGCGCTCCAGAAACTTTGAGGATCAATCGCGCGCGTGCGAGCCTCTTGCTCGCGCGCGCGCAGAACGACCATCCATTGTCCGCAATTATAGACTCGCGCGCGCGCGAGGAGCGCAGATTAAAGAAAAATGGGCCCTTCCCCCTCTTTTCTTTCATTCCTTTTCTCCTTCTCTTCTATTTTTTTTCTCTTAAACCCTAAATTCCCAAATTTTTCTACTCCACTTTCTCCATTAATTCTTGACGTTCTCACTCTTAAATTGCAGATTTGTGGAGTTTTCATCGCGCTTGCATTTGGGGCCTTCAATTTTTTGTAGGAATCCTCTTTTTGTGCACTCTTCCGTGCATCACCAACAACCGCCGCCGCCCACCGCCTCTGCTCCGGCCGACCACCACCATGCCTGCCAAGAGAGTCCGTTCATCAGGCCCTATTGTCCCTAGCTCCTCGTCCTCCGCTCAATTCTCCAACAAATTCGTCTCCTTGGAAGCCCAAGAAAGGTACGAGCATGCTCGACTACATCGAAATCTTATTGCTGAGCGTGGGATTACTTTGGATTGTAATGAATCTGTTGCCTTGGGGATTATTCAAAGGAAATGGTCTGTGTTTTGTCGAGCACCCGAACCTGCCATTATTCCGGTGGTTAGGGAATTTTATGCCAATGCCCCTTCCAGGGATGATTCGAAAGCTTTTGTTAGAGGCAAACTCGTATCATATGATGCTGAGACGTTGAATAGATTGTATGATACTCCTATTGTAGATGATAGTCAATTAAGGCTTTTTAAGGCTACTCCAGATTATTCTTTGATGTTAAGCGAGTTGTGTTACACGGGCGTCCATTGGCATGATCCTCTCCGTGTCACTCATTTTCCGGAGAGATTTCTGAAACTTGAGCCGGCGTTGTGGTATGCTTTCATTGCCCGACGATTTCTACCCGTGCTCCATACTGTTGACGTGCAAGCAGATAGGGCTATACTAGTTTACGCTATCACGAAGAGATGGTTGGTTGATGTGGGCAACCTTATCCACGATTCCATTCAGTATTCCATGATGAATCCGACGGTTGGTCTCTATTTTCCCCATACAATCACAGCCCTATGTCGCCAGGCGGGTGTGCCGATTAGTTTCGATGAGGAGTGGCTCCCACCTTTCAAGACCGTCGATGCGAAGCTTGCTATATCTAAACAAGCAAAGCGCAATTTAGAATTTTGTAGCGGTCAGCCTCAAGTGGGGAGTTCTTCTAGAAGTCGACCAACACCTCAAGCATCTCCTCCTCGCCGCACCGCGCAAGACATGGCCATCGAGAGCTCGGCTTTTGATCACTATGCCATGAGTTATTTTCAGGCTACTTCCACTCACTTACATAATGTGGAAGATATTATGCGCAGCATGGCGACGCAATTGGGACTTGATACTTCGGGCTTTCCAGCGGCACCGCTTTACCCACCTCCATTCCCATTCCAGTCCACCGTACCACCTCCATATGCTCCGGTCGCCCCACAGGATCCCTCCATTCCCGACGAGGCAGACGACGACTAGTCACCAAGGGAGTTTCTTTTATGTTTTGTGCATTCTGTTTTCTGTTTTGCATTGCATGTGTTCTTTGTTTATTTGTTGTTCTTGTGTTTGTGTCTTTCTGAAGCATTGAGGGCAATGCTTTTGATAAGTTTGGGGGGGGGGGGGGGTGTTTAGTTATTTAGTTATCATGTTTGGTGTTTAGTTATTTAGTTATCATGTTTTTTGTCATTCTATTTGTGTTCATTATGTCGTAGTTGCATCCAGTTCGTAAACATGGCATTTCATTTTGTTGCTTGTGTACTGAGTCATGATTGCCAATGATGATGAAGTTTTTGTTGAAAAAATGGATTTTTGAAAAATTTTTGCTGTTGACTGGACATGAGAAACTGTAGGTTAAACCGTGAATATTTTATGCACTCATGTCAAACCAGTGGATTGTAGCGAAAGAATTGATGAAATTTCTGACTGTTTGATCATTGCACGGCAATAGGTGGTTTGTTGATCTTGATTGTATTTTTGATTTTCGATGATTTCTAGCACTACATTGATGATCTTGAGCGCACCAGTTTTTTTTGAAACAAAAAAAAATATATATATATATATATATAAAAGAGCCAATTCCATCCGGGTCATAGACGAGGGGATTGATCTTTCAATCCTATCTTAGTTGTGACTAAGTTTAAAAAAAAAAAAAATCAATGGGATTGGATAAATTTTTTGAAAATTAACATCTCCATCCGGGTTGTGGTTTCGGAATTGAAATCCATGGCTAAGTTTGCGGATAAAATGGGAGTGTTTTCCTAAAAATAACCAAATTTTTTTTTTAAAAAAAATTACTAAAAATTCCATCTGGGCTTGGAGAGTGATTGAAATCCTAATTACTGTTCCATAGCTAAGTCTGCGGGTTCAATGGGATTGATGCTCCATCCGGGCTATAGACGAGGGGGTTGAAATTCTAATCCTATCAAGTTATAGCTAAGTTTGCGGGTAATAATGGGGCTTAACAATAGTCGGGTGCAAAATCCGGCGGTGCGTGTTTATTCTCAAGGAAAGTGTGCTTGTGCTAGAGGATTGTTGAGAGGAGGAGACACTTGAAGAGTGAAACTTACACTGATTTGTCATAGGCCGCTAAACAGATTTGAGATGAATTCAGTCTAAGTTGCATGAAACTGGAATGACATTTCACACACACACGTTCAAGTTAAATCGAAGATGTCTTATGAAAAGTTGAGAGCAATTCGGTGATTTTTGTTGGTACTTGAACTTCTCAGAGGCTTTGCACATTCATGACTTGTCCTCACTTATGTTTTTGTTTGCATGTTGTTTTTGCATGTCTTGCTCGAGGGCGAGCAAGGTTTAAGTTTGGGGGTGTTGATAAGTGTATTTAGTATGCATTATTTTATAGCATTTTGTGTTTAGTTTGCATGCATTTAAGTTATTTTTCGTTAGTTTTATTAGTGTTTTATGTTATGTGTTTGCATAGACTCACCTGGTTGAATTTTGTAGGAAATTAATCAAAATTTGGGATTTCTGTGCGTTAAAGCCGCGCGCGCGCGAGCCTCTTGCTCGCGCGTGCGCAGAAGAAGACTCCAGAGGCTGCCAAGGCAAAGCTGCGCGCGCGCGAGCCTCTTTCTCGCGCGTGTGCAGAAGGGATGACCAGAGAGCTTACAGGGAAGCCGCGCGCGCGCGAGCTCCTTCGCGCGCGCGCGCGAGTTGATTGAGAATTCGCTGTTTTTTAACACTACGCGTGCGCGAGACGTCCTAGGCGCGCGCGCGCGTGTCCGCATGACCTAAGTTTCGAGATTTTTAGTTTGAATTGGATTCCAATTGGCGCGGCCCTATAAATAGAATTTTTATGCTCTTTTTCCGGACTTTTGGATCTTTTGAGAGCACAGGCGGCGACTAGGAGCGAGTTCTTCAGATTTTCTGCTATTCTAGTATTTTTATTTTATGTTTTTAATTTTGGATTATTGAATTATGTTTATTAGTGAGTAGTTTCTTTATTTCGATCAAGGCCACGTGATTGGGCCAGACAGTTTATGTAAAAACTTGATTTATTTATTTGAGATTTTCAGACTTAATTGAGTTTATTGATTATCAGATTTATCTTTGCCTTACAAATTTCTTGGCCAGTTATTTGTTTGCTTGTTAATCGATTCCAATTTGTAGAGAGGAGGTTTCGAATTCGATCACTTTGGTTTTCAACATAGTGTAAAACTGACTAGAAATAGAATTCGGTTTCATTATGCGGTTTAGGTGTTTACTGAATTTTCACAGTGTTTATGCATTTGGATTTGATTAGAATTATGAAATATTAATCCGTCAAATTTGAATAGGTTTGATTGTTCTAGAAATAGTCTTTCGAACAATTTAGGAAAATTCCCGTAAATTATAATTAAGTCTGATATCTTAGATAGATTGCTTGTTGTGTGAATTTTCTGGTACCTACGTGTGTCCTTGATCGAAGTTTTTCCCAAATTTTAAGTAATCCAAAATATTCCAGCTTTATTTTAATTAATTTGAGTTTTATTGCAATTTTAGTTATTAGTTTAAAAACCTGAAATCGCTCTTTTTAATTAGCCTAGATTAAGTAGAAATAAATATATTTTGGTAATCATATTTTTACAGTCCCTGTGGGTTCGACATCTGGACCGTTGTCCACTTTATTATAATTTGACCTGGTTCGCTTGCCAGTAGAATTTTATTCATACCGAAATAGCCGGTCACTCACAATACTCTTGTGCCAAGTAATCCACAATATCAACAGCATAAACACAATCATCACTGTTAGAAAATTTCATGGCATCATAAATATTAAACTTCACAACCTATCCATCAAATTCCATAGCGAGTGTGCCACTGTGCACATCAATTTTAGTCATCGATGTTTTCAAGAATGGTCTGCCTAACAGAATAGGACTATTGTGATCACCATTTTCCATGTCGAGCACATAAAAATCTGCAGGAAATACTAAATTATTCACTTGCACTAACACATCTTCCACTATTTTCCTAGGGTATGCATTAGAACTATCAGCTAACTGTATGAAAATTCCAGTTTTATTCAAAGGACCAAGTTTCAAGGACGCATAAATAGAATATGGCATAACATTGATCGATGCTCCTAGATCTAACATGGTCTTTTCCAGTCTAACATTCCTATAGTGAATGGGATAGAAAACATACCTGGATCCTTGCATTTGGCAGGCAATTTTCTTTGGATCACTGCAGATACATTCTCACCTAACTCCACTTTCTAACACCCTTTCAATGTCTGTTTCCTCTTTGCTGTGCACAATTCCTTCAAAAACTTTGCATATCGAGGTACCTGTTTAATAGCATCTAGCAATGTAATGTTTACCTCACATCTACGAAAAGTTTCATAAAGTTCCTTTATCCCTTCATCTTTTCTAGACTCCTTAAGAGCTAAGGGAAAAGGGGCAACCGTCTTATATTCAAAAGAGGAGGAAACTTACCTCTTGGCGCTTCTTCCTTGGTTGCTTCTCCATCATTCACCTTCAGTCCTTCTTTCAGCTCCTCCTTGGGTGAAAAATCAACTTCTTTCTCCTTGACTTTCAACTCCTTCTCATTCCTTAGAGTAATTGCACTTGCCTTCTCTCTTGAGTTTGGAATTGTTTGGGATGGAAAAGCATTGGAATGATGTGCTTCCAGCTTGTTGATTGCGGTGGCGAGCTGTCCCATCTGGTTATTCAAGTTCTGGATACTTTCTTGGGTTTTCTGTTGCAAAGTCAGAGTATTAGTTGCAAAATCCTTAACTATATTTTTCGAGAAACTCACCTGGGGCTGGAATTTGAGGACGCTGCTGTTGTTGAGGGTATGGTGGTCTATAAGCTTGATTGTGCGGTGGTGCCTGAGGTCCAGGTTGATTCGCTTGAGGATTTCCGTATCTAAGATTTGGATGATCCTTCCAACCAGGATTGTATGTGTTGGAATATGGATCATAGTTCCGCTGTGGTGGTCCAGGAAATCCGCCAGTAGCATTCACCTGTTCAACTGATTCTTCTTGAAGTGTGGGACACATGTCAGTAGCATGTCCCACTGCAACACAGATACCACATGCCTTTGCAGCTTGTCCATTCCCTACAGCCATTTGACGCACAAGAGACGTCAGTTCAATCAGTTGTTGCTCAAGGGAAGAGATATTTACCTCATTATTTCTCTTCGGTGCATGATCAATCTTGTTGGTGCCAAATTGCTGAAAATTTGCAGCCATATTCTCAATCAAGTTCCTTGCTTGTACTGCAGTTTTATCCACAAAGACTCCTCCACTGGCCGCATTTAACATACTCCTATCATGAGGTAACAAACTTTCATAGGTGTATTGAATTAACAAGTTTTCACTTATCTGATGTTGCGAGAAACTAGCACACAACTTTTTGAACCGCTCCCAGTATTCATGAAGTGATTCCCCTGTAAATTGCTTGATCCCATATATTTCATTTATGATATTTGCTGCTCTAGAAGCTGAGAAATATTTTTCCAGGAAGATCATCTTCATCTCAGTCCAGGTCGTGATGGATCCAGAGGGTAAGTAATACATCCAATCTTTAGCAGCACTCTTAAAAGAGAAAGGAAAGGCTCTGAGTTGGATTTGCTCCTCTGTCACTCCATGGGGTTTCATGCTCGTGCAGACCACATGGAATTCCATCAAATGCTTGTGAGGATCCTAACCTGTAAGACCATGAAAAGAGGGTAGTAAGTGGATTAATCCAGATTTAAGCTCAAATGTAGCATTATTTTCTAAAGTAGGAAAAGTAATGCATAAAGGCTGTTGGTTTGGATCAGGAGTGCCCAATTGTCTCAGGCTCAGATTTGCGTTTTCCGCCATCTCTTCCTTAGGAATTTCAGTATGAATCTCGTCCTCTTCCTATCTTCTACGACTTTCTCTCCTTCTCCTGTGTAAAGTTCTTTCGATCTCTGAAAGCATGAACGACAGAGAAAAACCAGAAACAAAGAAAATAAAAGAGAGTGAGATTAAACAAAATAAAAAGAACACAATAAATTAAACACCGTTCCCCGGAAACGGCGCCAAAATTTGGCAGCGCTAAGTCGTGTCACGCTTAAATTACCCAACTCAAATCAAATAAACAAAATATGCAGTAGTGTGAGTAGGGATCGTTCCCACGAGAAAAGGGAAATTTAGTGTGTTCTAAAATAAAATAAATGGAGTTTTGAGTTTGGAATTAACTACTAAAAAGTAACAGCAATTAAAAGTAAATATTATCACTATCATGCAAGATTAAATTATAACACAGAAATCAATGAGAAATAAGCCTTGGTATCGGTCGACTACACCCTTGAATTTATTCTTTGGATCATCGATTACCTAAAAATAATTAATCCTATCAAATATTCATCATTGAAAATCAAATTTCTGTTTCACCTTAATCTTAGTTAATTAGACACAAGTATTCTAAGTTAACCCTTACCAATGAATTAACCCAATACAAGCGATTAGATTTAAATCCACGATAGCATGCAAACTAGTGAAACTGACGAATCTAGATAACACATACACAAGCGGATGTATTTAGCCTAGTCAATTGTTGTTCCTACAATTTAATAAATTCACAAGAGGAAAATATCAATCATAGTTGATTCGCAAATTAGTTGATTCAAACAATTACGGATTTGAATTCTAATTTAGCAGTAGATTGTATAGTGAAATCCTAGGGCGATCAATCCAAAAATCTCACACACAAGCATGAAATAAATCAGAACAACTTTTGATACTCAATAATAATTAAACACTAAAAATCAAAATCTCATGAATAAACAAAATCAAGGGCTTGTCTTCCTCAACCAAGTTCTAAAGTCTAGCCACAACGATTCATAAAAAACGAAAGAAAAATCAAAAGAAAAGAAGAAATCTTAAGAGAAGATAGAACAAAACCTAGTCGCCAAGGAAAACTTGGTCTCTAAGCTTCAAAATTCTGATAATAATCCTAACAAAACAGAAAATAAGCCCTAATAAAAGGCTAGAGTCCAAAATAAAAGAGTTTTCAAAAATAAAAATTCTTCCCGAACAGACCCGCTCGCTCGATCGGTAGACTTTTGCGGATCGAGCGAGCTAAAATTCCAACCCCTAATGTTTTCATTCTTCATACGGCCGCTCGATCGGTAGACTCTTGAGGATCGAGCGGCCAAAACTCTGGTTCGAACTCTGCTTTTTCTTCGTATGACCGCTCGATCGGTAGACTTTGACTGATCGATCGGTCAAAGTAATGTTCTTAAAAAATGCCTTGCATCATTTTCCTCGCTCCAAGGTTCTGTCTATATGTCCTCCAAAACGCACAACCTACACAAAAAAATCGGAAAACAAATCATGTAGACACAAAATATGAAATATGAACAAAATACGTAATTAAAACACAGAAATGCATGCAAAACAACAACAAAATGATAAAAATATTCAATACAAACACAACTATCAAATGTATTTTTTTTAGCATATAAAATTTAAATTAAAATTCTTTTTACATACATTAGTTGATTAGGTAAAAGTTTGAAAACTTTACAAAAATTTTAGAATATTTGGAGCCGATGCCAAATTCACGTCTTCAAATCGTAGAATTTTCTTAATAATTTGGCTTGATACGATTCGTTAGTTCAAGCCTGATTGTCGATAAATCTTTAACAACTATACGATATTTAGACTAGCATAAAGAATATTTTTAATTTAAATAAAAATATAATAAAATCATATCTTTTTATACCCCATGACGAGCCAATAATGGAAAATTATTTTAATCGGAAAATTTAATTAATGTAATATATATATATATAATAATATGAAAGGGTCAAATCTACAATTCCATAAAATAGAGTGGAGGAAAATCATATTTCCCGAGAATATATAAGCCAACGGAGCCCTAATCATTAACAAATTGCCATCGTCTCCCTCTTCCCCCTGGAAATAATTATGGGTTTTTCCAATATACGTGCACCGTAAAAATAAATAATACCATCACACCACTCGCTCAAAGGAAAATTAAAAAAGAAATATATATAATTGTTTTCAAATTTGATGGCTTTTCATGTTGCTTGCCCAATTACCTGGTAATCTCTCTCTTAATCTGTGGACTGAGCCCATTATTTTTCGACCCATGTGTAGATTTACGCGCAGTGGAGTGTGTGTGGGGTTTTCAGTTGGGATAAATCTTTGTCTCTGTTGTTTGCAGTCGAAAGATATGTTTTTGCACACTTGGGTTTCCTCGAAGATTGCAGAGCGAGAAGGGCTTGAAGGAGTTTTTGCAGGATGTTGCTGGGGTCGAGCATTTCTTGAACGACCCGTGGTTGATCAAAGGCAGGGAGAATGCCACGATTCAGGTCAAGGTGCCCAAGGTTATTGTTTCCCCGGCTCCGCTTCCGCAAATTCCGGAAACCCTTGCTGGGGAGGGAGTGTCAGCGTCTGATGCTTCCGCAAAGGTGAAGAGGACCGCGCTGCAGAAACAAGCTGCCGCCGCCTCAAGCGTAGCCGAGGATTATGCGAGGAGGTTTGAGTCTGGTGATAAGATGGTGAGGGTTTTTAGTATTCATGCAATGTGTGTGTGTGTGTTTTTTTTTTGCCAAACTAATGTTTCTTTTCAATTCCGCGTATCATACGCCTTAGTGTAGTGCATTTGATATTGCGATGCATTTTGTAGTTTATTGGGTAATATCCACCAGTAAATGTGTTGAGTCAATTGCAAGAATAGGTCTGTGCAAACAAGAATTTAAAGATACAGACCTCGTGCGTGTTTTTCGATCACTGAGGTCTGAATTTTTAAAAACTTGACAGGTCTATTGTCACAAAAAAAAACCCTAAATGTGTTCTCCACATGTTTGCATCAGGTATTGTAATGCATATGTTCTATAGTTTTTGGGGTTGATTACAACGAGATCAAGCAAATGTTTTCTCCGCATTGGAGTTCTTTTCCATGTGAAAAATTTGACCATGCAGTCAGGGCACGGATGCTGAGGTCTCTCGTATAGGCTACTGTTCCGGTTTTATTGACATTTAACGGAATTGTCGTGGACGGCCGTGGAAGTTTTTGGAAGAAAACTAAAAAAGTTCAGAAATTTTAAAATTCACCATCATAACAAAAAAAAATCATCTCAGAATCCCAAGAAATCACCATGATTTGTTAAAAAAGCGCCGCTACAGAGCATAAAAAATGTTTCGTGATGTCCGATACCTTCTATGACGCCAATTTCTGAAATCGACAGTTGTTACAGGACATCATGTGCCTGAAACTTTGATGTGATAAGCGCCATTCCGTTCTTAAATGGCTGTTCCGGGCAAACCATGGTCTCGTGTGCATGGGAAATTTATAATTGCATTAGCAGTTTCTTACCCGCTTTTATGATCCGGATTCCGGCTAACTTGATGGTGTTGCCCTTTAAGGATATCAATTGAATTGGAAATTAAATGTTATTGTGTAACGGCAACAGATATTGTCGCTTGTCGCCGAATTGTTGGTAACGGTATTAATAACTTTTAGTTCATGATTTTATGAACAGTTAAGATTTTCTTTATGGTCACTGACGAATCTAGTTTTAGTAATCGACCCGTTATTAGTGAATTCTTTTGACTTGTAATGTGTAGGGATATGCTAATTACATGCATAGTACTCACACGTGTGACCATGTTGGTTAATGCGAGTTTATTTTTATTCAGGGTACATGCATTTGAATACTTTCCTTTTTAAGGTTTTGTAAATATAATTCTGATTAAAAAAGTCGTCTGTTTCCTTGACCTGCTTACCAAATTATCAGGGTTATGTGAGAGATGTCGCTGGAGAAGAGAGGGGTCAATCAAATACCAAAGTAATGTGCCGGCTATGCTTTTGCGGGGAAAATGACGGAAGTGAAAGGATGGGAAAAATGCTAGCTTGCAATAGTTGTGGCAAGAAGTATCACAGGAGCTGTCTAAAATCTTGGTCTCGAAATAGAGGTACTAATATGTGGTCAACAAATTGTGGAAAGCAAGCTTGTAAGTTGTACCTTTTGTGATGGAATTTTTGGTTCGCAGATCTTTTTCATTGGAGTTCTTGGAGTTGCCCCTCATGCCGAACATGTGAGGTGATTGTTAAAAATCTGAACTATAGATAGTGCTGTATCATTACGGAAAAGCTATTCTGCTGTGATAAATTTCTATAGAAAATTTGTTCTCACGCAAAGTGATGGAGATTGTCATTTTAGCACATAAACAAAAAATTGAGGCATACATGGCACAACTTTTTGCTCTGACCAACCCAGTTACTTAAAAATAACCTTTTTCATTAAAAGTTGATGATTTATATGTTCCAGGGATGAGTGAGGACGCATATTTTTTAACCCTTCAAATATTTTCTTGGACAACTGATTTGAAGGCCCCATATAAATTCTGATTGTTTATGGAAATTAATGAAAATGTAGATACAACTTTTCCTTGCCTTTTCTGCTTTCTCCCTAGGTTTGTCGAAGGACCGGAGATCCCAATAAATTTGTGTTTTGCAAAAGATGTGATGGCGCATACCATTGTTACTGCCAGCAACCTCCTCATAAGGTGGCTCTGCGTATCGCATATTCTTGCAACTATACCAATATTATATACGCTCATGTAGTTCACCTTTTAAACATGCAGAATGTTGGCCACGGTCCTTATTTGTGTCCTAAGCATACAAAGTGTCACAGCTGTGGTTCTTCTGTCCCAGGAAATGGTCTAAGTGTTCGGTATGAATTTCATTTTGATGTTTCCCTTTTTACTCTTGAATTTTTTCTGTCTTTATTTTTTCTTTTATCTTGTGAACTACTGATCTTTGGATCATGCAGATCTAAGCGTTTCATTATCTGGCCTCAGTGTTTTGACCAAATTCATTATCGAATGTGCTTTTGTATGCGTTCTAGGGAAGCTTCTCTGAGCTAGCATCATGATTGGGGGTGGGGGGGTTGTTTTATTTTATTTTTGTAAAGTCTCTCACTTATATGGGTTATATCATGTAGTTTTTACCACTCACCTGGTCCCGATGGAATTACTTTTACATCTTAGATTCTCAATGTTTACAGATAAAAAATTATATAGATTTTAGCTGAAGAATATCCACTTTTTTTTTTTTGAAATATAATATCAACCTCTTTGATATCATGTTCTCTTTCAACATTTGATGAATAAAGTACTAGGTATTCGACGAATTAAATTTTGGATTTTTTAAAAATGGGTTTTAGTATTTGACCACAATAAAATGGTGTGAGAGTTTTTGGATTATTTTCTGAGGGGTCAGGGTGCATCGTGAAACTTGCTGATGTCATTGTATCTCATAGGTTTTGCTTTCTATCGTGATAGTACATTTGCAATATAGCTGAACGTGAAGGTGTTAAATCTGTTGCAATTCAGGAGAAAAGCAATCCCCGGATATTCTTCATATTTTTTATTCAGAAGAAAAGCAATCCCTTAATATTTTCTAATTGACAATTTATAATGACACTGAAGCTTAATTGAATCAATCGACTCGAACTTACATATACAAAACAATTTAATTTCTTAATTATATTTAATGCCTTAGTTGAGATTTTTAACAAGTCTTTAATTAATTAACGACTACCTAGGATAATTATTTTGAAATTTATGAAAAATATATTGAATATATAGTGTGCATTTATTTATATGTATAAATGTTTGCCCCATAAATTTTATCTTAGGGTTTATCACTTTTCTGCTCCAGAAAACATGGAAATTTTGTAACATAAGTTCTCTTCTCATGATTCTGTGTTGGAATTGCTGCAGGTGGTTTCTGGGGTATACTTGTTGTGATGCTTGTGGAAGATTATTTGTCAAGGGAAACTACTGCCCTGTTTGTTTGAAGGTACGACATAGTGCCTATGATATTCCTGTGGATTTATGTGCATCCTCAGTATTCATTCGCCAAATGTGAGTCATGTGACCTACATACCTGATATGAACAAGGTGACATATTGACTTGATTTAATGCAAAACAAGGTGATTGCTTATTTTTCTAAAAATTGCAGGTCTACAGAGATTCCGAGTCAACACCAATGGTTTGCTGTGATATCTGCCAACGCTGGGTACATTGTCCCTGTGATGGGATCAGGTTTTTCTCTAAAACTTGTTCCTCAACCCTTTTCAGTTGCCCTTTTCCTTTCATTTTTGGCGTTGTCATATTTTCAATTGCCAAATTAGTTATTTTAAAACGTAATTTAAACAAATTATTACCTATTTTACCTATCACATCACAAAATATATATAAGCCAAATACTATATCAAAATTTCACTTTTCGCCATTCTAAAAAATGTTCACAAATTTTTGTGTGAAAAAAGTGAACAGAAAACCCAAAAAACACAGCTTTGTGGCCGTGAAATATCTTCTTTCTTTTTCCTCTTCAGTCTTCACTACTTAGTCAGAAACATTTTTTTATTTCCCTTTCGTCACTGGAAATATTAGAACATCTGGGCGGATTCAATTACGTATTATACTGCATTGCCTTGCTGTTTGGCTCCTGAATTAGCACCCCAATCACAGGATTTGGCATGAATGCGTGGCTTGAGTTGTAGGCATGTGAAATATCAGTTTGGCCATATTTTCCAAATTGGTCAACAGTAATTGACATAACGATAGGATGGATCCATGACTTTCTCAAGGAAGTTGGTATTTCCATCTCCTAACAGAATGGTTAATGACTAGTTGGAATTTGTTAGTTGTTTTCTCAAGTTGCTTTGTTTTTATCTGGCACAACATCAAATTTGTGTTCTAGTGTAGAGAACTTGCTGGTTGTTTAGTAGTCGCTATCTAATTGCATCGTACTTTGATTTTCTTGCCTCAACCTTTCTGGTCACCATTGTAGTGATGCCAAGTACCTTCAATTTCAAGTTGATGGAAATCTCCAATATGTGTGCCCTACTTGTCGCGGAGAATGCTGCCAGGTTAGATTTTCTGGTTTAACTGGTTTTTAGATATGTGTGCCATGTAAACTCTCCCTTTCTCATATTTTCCCTTAATATCTCTCACATTATCAGGTTAGGAATCTTGACGAGGCTGTTCAGGAGCTTTGGAAAAGAAGAGACGAAGCCGATAAGGATTTGATTGCTAGCTTGAGGGCAGCTGCTGGTTTGCCAACTCAAGAAGAAATATTTGACATTTCACCCTTTTCAGATGATGAAGAGAGTGGATCTCTGTTGCCAAAGAATGAACACAGCAGTTCATTGAAGTTCTCTCTAAAAGGGATAGGTGATAACTCACCAAGAAAGAACAAAGAAAATGGAAAAAAGACCTCGAACAAGAAGTATGTAAAGAAAAAGGGGAATGAAACATCTTTTACGCATGGAACTGATGGTCCCCAGAGTTTTGAAGATCACATGGGTGGACCGTTGTCTGGATATAGACCAGGTGATGAAAAGAAAGAAAAAATTTCTGATCCTGTGACTGGAAATTTAATAGAAGGCATTTTTTCAGTTGATGAATCTGGTGTCTCTAAACACAAATATGTAGACGAGGTTACAGCAACAAATGGAAATAAGACATCGAGAACAATCAAAATAAGAAGTAATAAACCTCATGATTTGTCTAACAAGGAGGACATTGGCAACGATGGTAATGTGGCGAAGGGTGCTCAAGGACCAAAGCTAGTTATACATTTGGGTGGACGAAGCAGAAATATCTCCAGTACTCCTAGATCTGACGCAACAAATGTTAGAAAGGGACAAGATTTGACTTCATCAAATGGTAAGTTCTATGTGATGTTTGTGTATACGTTTTCCTATTGAATTGGTCAGCTTTGCTGGGCACACAATTAGATGTTTATTCTGCCAAAACATCATATTCTGTAGAAATTGCACAATTTAAGTAGTTATTTACTGACTGACAACTGAATCTTGTTGGGTATTCAAGTCTTGCATGCTCGTGATATGTTGGGTATCAAGTTTCTGCTAAAGGTCATTTTCTGTAGAAATTACACATTATCAATTGTTATTTACCAGTAACTGAATCTTTTTGGGAATTCTGTATTCATTATTTGGCTATTTGCACGCTAGTGATATCTACGAGCATGTAGCCACACATCTTAAATATTCTTTCTCTTGAATTCAATTTAACAGAAATTGGGAAAAAAAACTCTTTCGGTGAATGTTCTGAAAACTTAAAATCCTTGATTTTCATTTGATGAAGGTTCATCAGTCAATGCAATGTAAATGTGACCGTAGTCTGCACAAATCATTTTACGTATCTGCACTCTGCAGGCTATGATTTTCCAAATTTACAAGATGAGGATAGATGTCTATTGTCTCATGTTGGAGAAACAGAGTTACAAAATTATTTTTTTTATTGTTTTTAGCTGTGATACAAACTTATTACTCATAGATCTGTTTGAGCCAGTGATAAGAAGGTTTCTTTTTCCATCTTGCAGTAGTTTGCCCCTTTATAGTTTTGCTGAAAAAAAATCATCTATCTTTCGAGTTGCAGGGCATTACCATGCCGACCCGGTGAAAGCTTCCATGTTACGTGGGGGTAACTTGATTAACATCAAGAATGATAATTCAGAACCCTCTGACATTAATGATGGGTATGAGTCTGTTTCTCCAAAGAATAAGCATTCAGAACTTGGCAAAAGGGCCACCGAAGATATTGAATCTGCAAGGAGTGGATCTGATATCCTAGTTAGCAGGAGGAACAAAGAATCTTCTACGATGTATGCAGAAGACGAGCCTGAAGTTAGCATTCCATCGATTCCACAAGCATCAGAGAAAGATCATAAGCCTTACTTAAAGTTCAAAATTCCCAACAATTCAAAGTACGGAAGCCAGACTGCCCTGAAGGAAGAGATAACATATACCAGGGGTCAAAGATCAAAACGTAGGAGACCAGCACAAGCAGATGAAGATGCATCTCAATGGCAAGAAGACAACACAATGAAGGAGTTCACTGATGCTAACTGGGTATTACAAAAATTAGGAAAAAACGCTGCTGGGAAAAGGGTGGAAATTCATCAGCCTTCCACAAACGCCTGGTGAGTGAGTCTCTTGAAATGAAGTGTTATAGGATACCTTAGATTTCAAGGGTTTTAGTTGAGTTTGGTACCAAGGATGGGCCATGTGCGATCCAAAATTAAATTGTAAATAATTAATTTTTTTTTCTAAATATTTAATTGGTTTTTCCTGAAATCTGATTCCAAGACAATGTTCCCTCTTGCCCAAACATAGAATTGGTGATTTGATAAAGTATTGCCAATCCAACTTGACAGTTTCCGGTTGTGTTGGTGTTTTGTTCCTCTTCAAATGATCAACCTTTTTCAATTACTTGGTGCATAGGTATTTAACTTCTCGTTTTATCTCTTTCAGGCACAGGGGAACAGTAATAGAAGTCTTTGAGGGTACATCAACTGTCTGCATAGATCTTGATGAGGGAAAGGCCAAGAATTTTGAACTGGGGAAGCAAGGAATCCGTTTTGTGTCTCAGAAGCAAAAACGTTGATTTTGATCGTCGCTTGGTTTAGTAGGTCCTGTCTTCTCGAGAGATAGTCGTCTAATTTAGTCAATTGCATTATAGGTCCAAGAAGCTGCCAGAAAGTGGAGCCTCACTTTACTGATTCCATTTCATCATCTTGTTGATAATCCTTACTGCACTAGAATCCGTTCGTAGAATAGGGGATCACTTGGAGATCCTTCTGTTACTCCTTCATGAAATCTGATGAAGTCATGATTCTGTTACTTCAGAAGTTAATTTGTTAGTTATTTCTGGGAAACTTTTTTTTTTTTGGGGGTCATTGCTACTACATTAGTTTGTCTGTTTTCACCTTTGAACTGGGTCAGGAACGCCTGAGTTGAATTCAGCTCAGGTGCTGTTTATGTTATATCTGTAAATGAACGGAAAACTTCGTGTATCTGTTAGGCAAACCAATATTTGAAATCTTAATCCTTTAAGGGGCTGCTTGGTACATGTGATGAGATTATTAATAAAAAGATAATATGATGGATAAGTAATTTTTATACAAGGATTTTTAATATTGAGATAAAATGATTTTGTGTTTGGTTGATTTTTTGTTTGCAGGATTAAAACTTGAGAAATATTTTCTATACCCAATTTACCCCTGCCCATTAACAAATTTTCTATCCACCTCGTTCAACATCAATTTCAGTTCCTTTGGCATGTGAGGCTTTGCCCGGAGACGGCTGAGCAAGGACTCGCTCCTTCTTGATAACTCTGATCCCTGTCCCTATCGATCATCTCAAAAGCTTGTTTAAGCTCGAAGAAGCTTGTTTAAGCTCGAAGCAAACATCGGGTGACTAGTCAAAAGGCTGCATGCTCTTTGTGGGGATGCTGCCAATTCAAGATCATGAATTGGATATCTGACTTCATGTGGTTTCAGTTGTCAAAAGGCATAAGCAACCACATGTCCTTTCTGCATCAAAATACATCCCAAACCTCGGTGAGAAGTGATAAGTGTATTTTATACACTTAATTTATATATGATTTTAATTATTAATTGTTTGTTTCGAACGAATTTATGTGGGTATTTTGTTATATTTGTGTTTACCGTGAACTATGGAATTTTGTGGAGAAAAAAAAAATTATTGAATTTATTTGGAATTTAGAAGAGGAAAGAATAAAAGAAAGGAAAAAGAAAAGAAGGAAAGAAACGTACAGAGAAGAGAAGAAAAGAAGAGGAATAGTGTTGGGCTTTTGTTTAAATGGGCCAAAAAGTCAGCGCTTAATTTAGCGCTAATGAGGAGAAGAGGAAAGCTATCGCGCTGTGCCTTGAAGATTGAGAAAGCGAAACTAAGGCGCGACCGCGCCGTCTATTGAGCGCCCGTCCCGTTGCTGTTTGGAAAGTTTTATTATTTCGGGAAATTAATTCTATGGGCTTTTTGACTGGGCTTTTGAAGACGGTATAAAAAGGATTCTTTTATCAGATAATAGAGGAGCCGCCACACACATTACGCACAGATATCAGAGAGATTTGTGATTTTGATCGTGATTTCTGAAGATTTATGGAGCTTAATTGAAGAACGAAGACGGAGATCGATAGACCGGACACGGCATCGACGACGGATTTGTTTCTTTTATCTTTTATTTATTTTAATTCTGAATTTATGTTTGGATTAATGAATTATTGTTTTATTCAGAATTTTATTATGAACTAAATGTTTAGAGTCTAGAGGTCGGATGGAACCTGGTGTAGACACTTTCATGAATTTTTGATTTTATTGAATTGAATTTCTTCTAGATTAATTGTTTTTTCTAGAATTGATTGTCTTTTCAATTATCTGATCAACAATTGATTTGTTATATTTATTTGAAATCATTGCTCGGGAGAGGGGATTTTGAATAGGACCATTGGAAAATACACTGTTAATTATTTATACAGCTCGGAAGAGTGTATAATTTTAATAGAGCTTTTAAAAAGAACATTGTTTTGTGATAGATCACTGCGATAAATTCTTAATAGGGATATTGAAATTGAATTGTAGTTGATAAACATTATTTGTTGCTCGGGAGAGGGAAATAATAAACTTGAGTGTTCTTGGCTATTAATTGACTGAAATTCATGAAGATTAATTAATTAGGATTGATTGTTGTTGAAACCAGGTGAAATCTAAACCTCTAGACCATTTTTTTTTTCTGATTGATTTTATCTGAAAGTTGTGTGCGTGCTTATCAAAACTCATTGATTATTTATTTTATGCGAAATTCTGAAATTTTGATTTTTTAGATAAAGTTTAGACTATTTTAATTACAAGTACTGATTATTTTCATTTTACTCCCTGTGGGATCGATATCTGAATTATTCACTATATTAAAAATTGACACTCGTACGCTTGCGAGGAATTTTCACAAGTTTTTGGCGCCGTTGCCGGGGAGTAAATTTTGATTATTTTTTAGTCTTGTTATCAATTAGTCTAGATTTTAATTTAGAGTTTTTATTTTATTTTATTTTAAGTTACTAATTAATTTCTTCTTATTTTTAATTGCAGTCTATGCGGCGATCTCAAAGTGCGAATTCTCTACTCTTTGATCCGGAGATCGAGCGCACTGCACGTGCTTTAAGAAGAGCTAGAAGAGAAGAAATTGAGAGAATGGCTGAACAAGAAGCACAACAAGCTCCCCTGGTGCCAATTAGAGATCACTTAAAGCTAGTAATCCAAGCTCACTATTCTGGAATAGCTCGTGGAACTATCAACGCAAACAATTTTGAGCTGAAGCCGGCCTTGATCAATATGGTTCAACAGAACCAATTTAATGGGAGCACCACTGCTGATCCTCACCTACACCTACGTACTTTCTTGGAGATAACCGATATGGTAAAAATTAATGGTGTATCTGAGGATATTATTCGCTTACGCTTGTCTCCTTTTTCTCTCAGGATCAAGCCAGAAGTTGGTTGCAATAACTGCCGCTAGGAAGCATCACTACTTGGGAGAGAATGACAGAAAAATTTTTTGCGAAATATTTTCCACCTGCCAAATCCACCCAACTGAAGATAGAGATCAACACATTCCGGCAGTTGGACACTGAACAGTTATACGAGGCGTGGGAAAGGTACAAAGAATTACTTAGACGTTGTTCTAACCACAATTTTGCAGATTGGGAACAGATCGAGTGGTTTTACAACGGACTGAATGCGCCTACAAGGATGAACGTGGATTCTGCTTCTGGAGGAACTATTTTTGCAAAGGACCCCATACAGGCCTACGATATGCTGGAACAGATGACGGTTAATAGTTTTCAATGGCCATCTGAGCGTATGAGAGTCAAGAAGCCAGCTGGAATGTATGCAGTGGATCCTCTCACATCCATCACCGCTCAATTATCTGCACTGACTACACAGATAGCTTCATTGAATAAGATTAATGTTGCAGATTCAACTGGAGTTGAAGGATCACATGCCCTAGAGGAAGTTAATTATATCACTCCTAATGGCTACCGAGGTTATGGAGCTTACAGAGGTAACCCTGTCCCTAATACTTACCATCCTAGCTTGCGAAATCATTAAAATTTTTCTTATGCTAACAATAATAATGTGTTGAATCCTTCGGGGTTCATGACAAATAAGAGTGAGGGTAAGCCGTCTTTGGAGGATGTGGTTAGTACTTTTGTGCAGGAATCAGGTAAGAGGATGGCCAGAACTGAGTCTCGTCTTGACAGCTTGGAGACGCACATGGCCAACATGGGCGCGGTATTGCAATCCATGGAGACTAGCATTGGGCAGTTGGCAAATGCACTGAAAGACAACAACCGCGGCCAGTTCCCTAGCAATACTGAGGTGAATCCTAAGGAACAGTGCAATGCCATAGAGTTGAGAAGTGGAAAAGAAGTTGGAGTCCAAGAACTTGCTGTTGAAGAGGAGAAATCTGAGAAAAAAGTCGAAGAGAAGGAGTCTAAACCTGAGCCAAAACCGATGTACAAGCCTCCACTTCCCTACCCACAGAGGTTCAAGAAGTAAGCATTGGATGAGCAGTTCTCCAAATTTTTGAAGATTTTCAAGAAAATTCACATCAACATCCCCTTTGCTGATGCTTTGGAGCAAATGCCAAATTATGCAAAATTCATCAAGGAGATGATGTCCAAGAAAAGGAGACTGCTAGAGAACGAGGTGGTGAATTTGAATGAAGAGTGCAATGCGGTGCTTCAAAAGAAGATGCCACAAAAGCTTAAAGATTCTCATTTTAATAATACACTTTGTGATTTAGGGGCCAGTATTAACTTAATGCCATTATCTATTTACAGGGCCTTGGAGTTGGGAGATATGAAATCGACTAAGATTTTATTGCAATTGGCGGATCGGAGCATTACATATCCACTAGGAATTGTTGAAGATGTTCTAGTCAAGGTGGATAAATTTATCTTCCCAGCGGATTTTGTGATCTTGGATATTGAAGCGGATCATGGTGCTCCGCTGATTTTTGGACGCCCATTTTTGGCTACTGCTGATGCCAAAATAGATGTCAAGAAGGGTGAATTATCGATGGGTGTGGAGTACGACCGAGTGGTCTTCAACTTATTCACGAAAGCACCCACTCTACCCATTGAAGAATTGTGCTTAATTGAACCGGTTGTGAAGTTGGAGAGCTGTCCAAGAGCTAATGTTGAGGTTGAATCAAAGAGTAAAGCGCCAAATTTATCGACGAAGAAAACCGCGAAGAATAAGAAAGCAAAATTTAAAAGGCGGTTCTTGGAATTGATTTGGCGAGTTAAAGAGAAAGGGAAGATCTAACACAAGTGAAAGTCGGGCTGACGACTCTAAACCAAACGCTACTTGGGAGGCAACCCAAGCATTTTTTTTCTTTTATTTTATTTGATTTTATTTTTAGTTTATTTAATTTTTGTTATTTAATTGTTTTAAGTATTTTTTATTTTAAATTTTTGAGTTTTTTTTCTTAATTTTCAATTTTTTTCAGGCTCCAGAAATATCAAATTCGAGAAAGCGGCGCGCCGCCCCATTTATCGGAGCGCCCGCGCCATACCCTGAAGAAATTTGCGAGCAATAGGCGCGCCCGCGCATCTCCATTCAAGCGCCCGCGCCTACCCTTCGTTTCACTGATTTAAGAACAGCGCAACAACAAGCGCTATCGCGCATCACATCCGCGCAACCAACAGCGCTATCGCGCAAGCCCAAGAGCTGCTACCTTAGCGCCATCGCGCACCACCTCCATGCGCTAACGAGCTCCAATTGCGCATCCCATAAGCGCTATCGCGCTCCAGCCTTCTCTAGCTAGCGCTATCGCGCGTTCCACCCCCCTCCATCCTGCGCTATCGCGCTCCAAGCCCTTCTCTCGCTAGCACTATCGCGCATCCCAACTCCCCTTCAGTGCATGCTCCCAGCTGCTACATCATCTGCGCTTCATCATGCCAAAAGCTCCTACCAGCTGCTACTCCTCCATGCCCTCCAATTCCCTATCAGCGCTCCATCTCAAGTGCAATCACGCAGCCATAAAGCCCCAGCAGCGTTTCCATCAATTCCCGAGCTGCAGCACCTATCCATGCGTCTCCAAGGGCTCTTTTTCCTTGCGAATTCACATATGAAGCTCGCCATGACGTTACTATGCATGTTCATGTTCCCCGAGGGTTTATTTTATGGTTTATTACATGCTGGAATTTTTTCTCATGGAGGATGATAACACCGAGTACTGATGCTCGGTGTCGAAGGTATAAGTCCCTTGTTCTTTTTCTTGTTTTTAATCGACAATGATTATATTAAGTTTGGGGGATGATTTAGTGTTTGATTAAGTTAGTTGGTTGATAGTTGAGTTTGTTGAGTTTGTTGAGCTTTATTGTGTGCTTCATAGATTAGAGTTTTGTTGAGTTGAGTTGAAAAGAAGTCAAGAAATAAATGGATGCATGGCTGATGAAATTTTTTTTTGTGCTATAACTGAAATCCATGATTGTCTACCTATCTGACAAATATTTTTGAAAAAAATGGAACCAAGTGAATAAATAATTTCCTATATACTCTATGATTAATACTTGAATCTGATTTTTGAGACATACAGACATAGATATGATTGAGGCATTGTTTGGATTTTTTGGGCCTAATTTCATTGAAATAATTTATCCTTAGTTGCCCATTTGAGCTACACGTTTATTAGTACAGTGAGGTACGAGAAAATCTGAAGTTGTTGAAAATCATCGTTTACTGCTGATGATTATTCTTTTCTGCACTGATTGAGATTTGTATGATTTAATTGTGGATTGATACTTGTCTAGAACTAGTTCAAACACTCTTCGAGGTGAAATACGGGCAAAACTGTGATTAGGGATGATTTAGGCAATTTTTTCTGAATTCGTTTGAGCCTTTCAAGCTACCCAGTAATGCATGAATCCCTAGTACCTTGTTTGAGCTTTATTGAAAATCGAATGGCATGCGTGTAAACTTGTGATTAAACCCCATTCGTCATTATTTCAAGGTCCTACATTGACTACCTGAATAGCCTAAACTGTTATTGAATGCTAAAATTTTATATGCTCCTAGTTTTATTTGTGAAAAAAGGAATGGTGTGGTGGATGAACTGAAAATGATGAAAAGAGGTAGTAGAAAAAAAAAGAGTTGAAAAATGTGGTTGAAAAAGTTGTGAAAAAAAGAAAAAAAGTTGTGAAAGAAGTGTGAAAAGTTGAAAAAATCAATGAAGTGAAAAAGAGCGTGAAATTGTGAATGAAAAGGAGTCGTAATTTGAGCATAAATAAATTACTCTATATTTGAATTCTTATCCTTCATTTGTAGCCATAAGCCAAGCTTTATGTTATAAGCTAATTATGTCCTATTGATCGAGTCTCATTTGCCCAATATACTAGTGGAGAAGAGTTGCGAGAATTTAGCCTATGTGTAGTGGCCCATATCCAGAATTAACGATAATGAGTAATTATTGTGTTATCATGTTAGATTTAGTAAAACGTGATTAAGGAGACTTCTAAATGGATTAACGGAGCCCGGAAATAGACCCAAAATGATCAGAAATGGTCCGGAGGGTCAGAGAGATCGGAAGCTCCGAAGTTAGGATCGGATGCTCCGAATGTGATCGAAAGCTCCGATGAACGATCGAAAGCTCCGATCGAATTACGTCATCCATGACGTGTGGTTAATCGGAAGCTACGAACAGGATCGGAAGCTCTGATCACCCCTATCCAAAGTCAACCAGTGAGATTTTGACACGTGGTAGATGAGGATGTTCGGAAGCTCTGATGGCAGGATCGAACGTTCCGATCAAGGATCGGAAGTTTCGATCGAGGATCGGAGGTTCCGATCGATGCCTATAAATATAAGGTCCGAGGCATTCATTTCTTACCAATTCCGAATTCCCTCCTTTGCCCTCGTGGTCCTATTTTAGGGCTTTGGGTACTCTTATGTTAGAGTTGGAGTAGGATATTTGTTTTAGTATAGTCAGACAGTGTCTGAAATAGTAGCGGAGCAGTGCTCGTGTTGTAGAGCCGTGTTTGAGGCTGTGGATTCGCAGCAGGGGAGTGCCCTAGTTGCGGGATAGTCGCCATCAGTGGGCTGACGACGGACGCATGTATAGCTATGGTCTCCTTAAATTATTTAGGAGTATGCAATAGCTTAGTTAAGGCTTTTAGAGCTTATTGAATGATGCATGGGTATTTGTATTGTAGACTTGATGATAGGCTTGGAACCTAGAGTGGGACTACTAGGACTGCCTTAGAAAGGTACGTAAGTACTGACTGAGATTGCCAGCGGATATGCATGCTTATATGTTGCATTTATGTGTTTGCATGTTATTATTGTTATGCGGCATGTGAATATCATCTTGTGCCTGTACATCTGTATATCTTTCGAGATTAGCCAGTTAGGGTTGCTCAGCTCTGTTAGGACGTTTGATATCGAGTACCCTTAGGTACTGATACCTGAAGGACTCCGTGGTCCGCATCCGTGATTCGAGAATGAGTGGTCGCACACAGTGGTTAGCTACCCAGATGTGACGAGCTTATATCCCAAGCGCCAGTCTGAGCAGTTCGTATACAGTTATCTTAGATATGGATACCCGGTCATTTGCATGCATCATATTTGTATGTTTATCCGTGCTTTCGTATTGAGCTTAGAGCTCACGTCCAGTATTTTTTACGTATCTGGATACCCTATTTCGACGGGGCAGGTGTAGGTGCAGGATTGAGCACCAGGAGCCTGGAGGAGCCAGCGACCTTGAAGACAGCATTATTTAGCTGTAGGTTTTTATCTAAGTAATTCGATTGGGTTGTATAAATTGAGTTTGTTAGCCGGTTGTATTCTACCGGTCTGCTTGTATTTAAGTCTTTCGCAGTGATTTTATTTAATGCATGCTTAATTATGCTCTTAACTCTGATTAGGTAGTGGATCCGGGTCGGGTCGCTACATTTATGGTATCAGAGCTGCATGCAAGGGACTTAGTAAATTGATAATAAGACTTCTTGATTATCCTTGTAGGATTTATTGAGGCCTAGCGAAAGAAGATTTGTTCTTCATTGCCAAGGTTTGCGGCATAAGTTTTTACAATAAGGAATGCAGCAGTGATGAGAACACCAGTAGTAGCATATCGATAGATAGACTGACTGCTGTGGACAGTTCATCATTCGATGCATTGGAATGCTGATCGAAGAATATATGGATTCCAGCCCAAGAAGACTGGAAGAGAAGATTGGGTATATCGCGCCAAATATCTCTGAGGGCTTTTTGGAACGAATGATCTATAATAACCCATGTGGTTTCAGTCCAAAGTGATTCTCCACTCGTAGCTGGAGAGATTGTCAGATAGACCTTCACAGGAGATACCTTGAGTGCCTAAGGCATGACAGGTTTCAAGCGTAAGGTCTGTAAACTCGTGCAAAACATGGTTTTGCCGGTATGCTTGTATCGATGCTTTTGGTAGGCATACGGGAAACTTCATGTTCAAAAGCATGATTTGGGTACAAGAAGAACGCTGATGGTAGATCGTGAGCAGAAGAAGTTGACTGACATGCAATGACGCAGAGCATAGCTGGTTAGCTATCACGTGCCATTTCTCCGGAGTTCTTCGCTGGAGGACATGTAGAGAGACTTGGACGGAAGTATGCTTGTATCGATGCGTGTGTCGATTGGAAGCTTCATGCTCAAGGAGCGAAGACAAGTCCGATGATTTTAAATACTGTATTGATGTATTTGTAAATAGTATTTCAGTTGTAATATATCATCAGAATTTGGTTGTATCATATCAAGTTATTGGATGTACATGTTGTTGTATTTTCGGAATACTGTAATGATATTACATGGAATTGTAATAAAGAAATTGTACAAACTTGAAGTAATGATACATGTGTTACTTATTCAGCAATTCGTGATTGATTGCAAGTAATTTTATAAAGTTTGGCTTGGAATTAGTTGACTAATCAACTAGGATAGCTCATGGATTTTGAGTAAGCCAGCGGTAACGGATTGACATGGGGTTAGTCTAGGTGTTTTCCTAGGATTGACCTAATTAGTCATTCGACTGGGTTAGTGCCAGTGATGAGGTGATTCATCTGGGGGCATGGGAATTTTGATCTTGTTTGAAATTTTGAGTTTCGTTCTAGGTTGTTTCGGTAGAACAGTAGCCTCATTGATGGTCGAGCAAATACTACCATTGAAAATCAACCTAAATATATATATCAATTAAGCTCGAATATATCGCAATTGCACGAGTCAAGTAATAATATAGTGTACAAAGTACGAGTATCATCCCACAGAGATTGATGTCTGACAAAATTACTCAAGTATTATTCTTTAGTTAATTAAGATAACATGATAATAAATTAATAAACTAAAATAAAAGATGGAAAAAAACAAAATAATAAAATTAAATTCAGAAAATAAATAAACGATTGTTAGGATCTCGGTTCACCTACCCCTTTTTCTTCTCTAATGATTGAAATTCAGTTCTCAAGTCATGCTTTTGACGGAATTCCCTAATCTATCAATATACTCTGTCGAGTTATATTAATCTAATTAACAAATTGCAATAACCAAGTGTCCTTGTGTTATTTAACAATTGCAATTGCATTACGATTTGTGGAATCCTCTAGCTTTCGACCTATTGGACTATGACTATCAACATGTATCCAACCTCATATGTCTATGTAAGTTGTAGATCCATGGACTATATTACCCTATCATGTTATAAAATCTCCTTTCAGTATCAATTATAACACATAAAATCAATTCGAAGTTGATCAATCTCCAAATAATCAATAAAAACAGTAATATAATCAAGAATGCATAAAAACCAAATTCAATCTTCAAGAAGAAATCAAAACAAAGTTTTGGGGGTAGGATCCCCTAAATCCCAACAAATATAAAAGAAAGAAGAGAAAACTAGTGTTGCGATTCTTGAGTTCTTCAAGTTTCCTCCCTCTTCACGTTCTTCTCCTTGGATGGCCGCCTCCTCCTTTGCGTTTCTGATGTGTGGAACTTCGGAACCCTAAATTCTCCAGCCCTTCTCATGTTCTAACTCTCTCCCTTAAATATGGGTTCAAAAAGCCCATAAAATAAAGCCCCAAAAAAATCGCAACTTTTAATGTTAGAAAATTAATATTTTTTCAGTTCGCGTCACGCCATGGCGCAGAAAAGTCACGCCATAGCGTGAAAAGTTCTGTCTCGATTCTCAAATTTTTACCAGTTCACGCCATGGCACAGTAAAAATCACGTCATAGCCTGAAAAGTTCTGCCTCCAGTTTTCAGCGCGCAGTTATCCTGAAAAATTCATATCTTAAGTTTTAGCCGTCGGATTGACCTGAAATTTGGACAGAAGCTTCAAAACATCTTGAAATTTATTCTGAACGGTATAGATTGGATTTGGATCTATCTAAAATTAAATATGATTTTTCTACCAAAGCTGCTCCATAATTCACACTTCAAAAATCCACTTTCCTACAAAATCAACACGAGGAGTGAAATACACACACATGCACTTAAAACACATAAAAATACATAAAATAAAATGAATGCACACAAAATAAACATAAAAATAACAAGAAATAATGCACACAAAATGCACTTATAAATTGACCTTCATAGGTTGGGAATTCGTGATGATGGGATTTCATCAGGAACCAGTTGAGTACATATCGAGAGTTGTGGACTATGATTATGACTAGAAATGATGGAGCGCGACCCTATGCCAGTGTTACTCTAGGAGTTTTTTGTACTTCGGAGAATACCTGGAAGCCTTCGTGCTTCAGAATTGGCGGTGGGAAGGCTACCTAGTCTAGAGTTTTGGTAACAGTCACGACGGGGGTATGACATTGGATTAGATGCCTGGTTAGGTATCAGCGGTTTAGATATCGACTGACTGTCGTCAGAGGTATTGGTTTGTAGTTTTGTCATAAGGACCAGTCTTGGAGGGATTTCCTTGACAAGTGCATACTCTGAGCCGATAGTTTTAGCCTATTGGATACTGCTAGACTAGTGGATCTAGTCGGTGTTTGGATGCTCTTGTGATAGGGGCTATCCAGGAGATGGTTTGTGAACTTCCTGTAACATTTGACTCGGGGATGAGTATTTTCCGGCAAAGATAGTTTTCTTCAGTGATAGATTATATCTGATGCTAAGGATTGTACATGACTATTTGAGGTGTGAGGAAAGCGTGACTTATGCCAGTGTACACTTGGTGGTGATTTCAAGTGGGACATCGTGGCAAGTTACCTTAGTCTCGATTTGTTGCAGTCTTAGCAAGAGATATAGTTATCAGGAACATGTTCAGCGATAGCTGGAATCTTTCGGACTTGTATTGCGGCTTGGGTTGAACAAGTCCTTATGATCATCTTGAATGAATATAGACAGTGGATAGTATGTATAGACTGGTGCAGGTTTAGCACTAGTGATTACTTGTAACTGTTGTCTGACTCTGTCAAAGATGAGTGATTGAATCAGCTGTGATTCTTTTGATTCCAAGTATTTGGGATCTGCGGACGTGTGGCAGTGAGATCATCGATATTGATCGGCCATGAGAGTTTCATTGATCTGTGATTGTCTGATTAGGGTTGATATCGTCAGGCAGAGCGAGAGCTATAGTAGATCAACTTGATCGATCAGATTATTCCAATCGGTACTGATTGGGATGTAGTGAATCAAGAAGTACTGGGAATAGTACTATAAGTATGGTATGCTTTGATATAGCGATTCAAGTGCATTTAGGGAATTCTTTAGTTGTTAAGAAATCTCCAGGGATGTGAGAATCGGGGCTTTTTGGATTCTGCAGATCATGAGAATAGTCATAGGTTGGATCTTGTGATCATTTTCTAGTTAATAGCATTACTGAGATTACCATTGACGGATTTTGATCTGAACATTGCTTGGTTTTAGCAATGATTTATCCAGTTTTCGGAAATAGGATTCAGTGATTGTCCCAGGATTGTCAGTGGACAAATTTTGGGGACTATTAGTCAGAATGTTTAGCTTGAGGGCTTCCAGCAGATTTCTCGAGATTTGTTCTTGAGAGGCGATTCGACAAGTGCTCATGGATTTCAATGAACATTAGCAGGTTAGCATTAGTTGTTTCATGGGACGAGACAGCAGCTGAGACTTGTGTTTCTGAGTCTGGCAGGATTGTTGTCACTGATATCCCAGTGCGTTTTGATATGTTGTGTCATTGAAAGGATTAGATAACGTAATTGCCACTAGTATTGATAGATTCTGTGCGGGATCAAGGTGAATCAGTTTGGTTATCCCCGCTAGTGAGCCACGGGTTTGGTTATCTGGAACAGGATAACCGGAATCGTTTTCGTCGATACTATCTCTAGTTCCGAGATAGAAGTAAGCATTCGATATAGGCTACTAATGCTGAGGGTGGTGTTGGTCCATCTGAGGGTTTCATCAGGATGGTAGTGAATTTCGAGGCGACGACCTCGAAGGATGCATTTAGCCAAGAAATTGTGTATAAAGATTTTGTCATCTGTTTACTTAGTTGGTGTTCTTTGGGAAACATTCATCGGGCAGAGTGAGTACTGAAAGTACGTACTATGACGCTAGGAATTGTCAGGATTTTGTTGTTATCCATGGAAGGATGACTAATGCGATCGAGTAGATGCTATCTACGATAGCGGGATTCGGATCAAGGTTTATCGCAATCAATCTGAGGATTTCAGATGGCTAGAGTGGTGGCAGTGATGCGATTGCTTTGCGAACTGGTTGTCGGTAGTTGCCATTTCTGTTGGAACACGGTCGTTATCCGGATTAAAAAAATGATACCCGGTGCAGCGGAAGTTTTAAAATTTTATATGGAACGATTCCATATGGGTATCAAATTCCTACGATTAAAATTGATAATATAAAATTTAAACAATATAAATTTTACCTTAAAATCTCGAAACGAGATTATGGACACCAACAGATTAAACTGCTCTTGTTGTATATCCCAGGAACTGATGAACGAACAATTCTTCAATCAGGTCCACGAACAGAATTTTAATCCCTCTGATAGACTGCACTAGAAAGTCTATCAGAAGTTTCTGCAAAGAGATAGAACAGATATGATCTGCTAATTCAGACTGAAAATTCGAAATTCGCAGACTGAAAATTCTCTAAGACAGAGAGAGGGGGGCGGCCGAAATTCCTAGACTGGAGGCTAGGGTTTTCGAAAATCTGAGTGTAAGTTGTGTATAATTTCTGTACTGCAATAACTTATTTATAATGTGGGCTGCTAACAGCTTAGGGCCCATTAGTCCTAAGTTCAAGCATGAAAAGCAAAGCCCGCATGTTCAGAAATTAATATAAAATTCATTGTGACTCAGATTGATAAACCAATTTCACCAATGTGAACAGAAACCATTTCTGCATCTTTTAAAGTCAAGATAAATTTTCTGAATCCGAATTCAGTGGTTTCCAAAAATGTCCATCACTATGTCATTTTAGGAAATCTTACTCCCTCTACTCTTAAATAAGAAGTCCCACTTCTTTATTCACTAAATTTAACTCTTTAAATTTAATTATCTCAACGGGGATTAAAAATCCATTACTTGTGTGACCCTCAATGGTTCAGGGATACAGCTAGCCGTGGGCTCACAACTCCTTGTGACTCAGAACAACAATTTCCGACTTGCCCATCGAATCATGGTAAGAGCGCCTAGCAACATCGCCCCATGATTCCCTAGGTATCACTGATAGTGCCTGCAAGAACCAATAGATTTTGGTTAGCGTACAGTACGGTCCCTTCATCCATATATCCCGATCGAATCAACAACCATTGGTAAATCGAGAGTCGTTCGAGATTCGATAACTATGCAATACATCTTGAAGATCAAATAGTGACATCGCATGTGCTACTAGGAAATCAAGTAACCTAAAACACATCATGTACTCTGGCCAGAGATTCGTCACACTAATATCTCCTCAGATTGCATAGGATATCCACACTCGCAAGTATGTGGTGAATCCTTGACAACAAAGCATCGAATCCTATATGTGTCATAACTGTACCCAATCCCGACACCTGATGACCCCAATAGAGTCGGTAAACGAGTCAAAGTAAAGAACTAGCATATAGAGTCTCAATGATGTTTCAAGTAGTAAGGACTAATGGAGTACAACCAAAACCGCGGACTTTATCCACTCGATAAGTGATAACCACTTGGAAAGTCCGGATAGGGTAGTTTGATCATTCATCGTATGAATATCCATTTGCATGCTTTGAACATCTCTATGTTCCATACCAATGAAACGTGGTACTCGGCATCGCAAATGCTAGTCTCAATTTCGAGCGATCCTTATCCTTATTAACGGACGGCTCAATCGACTAGGAACTGTTTAGAATATACAGTGTCTATAAGATGTGTTTCATGATAGCCATCCCCATGTGCCACCACATCTTACATACACTATAGTATATTCAAGGTCTTCATCTAAACATCTTATAGTATGTCACAACATAATAATATGATAAAAGATAAAGTAAATGCCATTATAAAAGTGTAAATTATATTAAACAAAAGATTGTTTATACATAGAGTCATAAAAGCCCTTAGCCACAAGTTGGCTCACCGGGCACCCACTCTTTCGATCTCCCACTTGCCCTAAAGCCAACTAGTCATACTACGTAATCCCATTGCTTCGCGATGTTTGTCAAATAATGGTCCTGGAAAGGGCTTAGTAAGTGGATCAGCGATATTATCTGCAGAGGCCACTCTCTCGACAGTGATGTCTCCTCTTTCCACGATCTCCCGGATGATGTGGTATTTCCTCAGTACGTGTTTGGATCTTTGATGAGACCTTGGTTCCTTTGCTTGAGCAACGGCACCCGTGTTGTCACAGTACACCGGGACTGGACCAACAGCTTCAGGAATAACGCCCAACTCTTGGACAAAATTCCTCATCCAAACGGCCTCTTTAGCAGCAGCTGATGCCGCAATGTATTCTGCCTCAGTGGTGGAATCCGCTGTGGTGTCCTGCTTGGAACTCTTCCATGAGACAGCACCGCCATTGAGCATGAACACAAATCCAGAGGTTGACTTCGAGTCATCCACGTCACTTTGGAAGCTAGAGTCGGTATAGCCTTCCAATTTCAGTTCTCTTCCTCCATAAACCATGAATACATTCTTAGTTCTTCTCAAGTACTTAAGAATATCCTTCACGGCTTTCCAATGCATTTGACCGGGATTGGCTTGATATCTGCTCGTGACACTCAGAGCAAATGCCACATCCGGTCTGGTGGATATCATCCCATACATGATACTCCCTATGGCTGACGCATATGGTATGTGCGTCATTTTCTCTATCTCTTCGTCAGTCTTGGGACACATAGACTTGGATAGAGAGACTCCATGACACATAGGTAGATGTCCTCTCTTGGACTCATCCATTGAAAACCTTTTCAATATAGTGTCGATGTAGGTAGCTTGAGTAAGTCCTATCATTCTCTTAGATCTATCTCTATAGATCTGTATCCCTAGAATATAGGACGCCTCACCCAAATCCTTCATCGAGAATCTACCTGATAACCATATCTTTGTTGACTGCAACATCCCTACATCATTTCCAATGAGTAAGATGTCATCAACATAAAGTACTAAGAATGTCACAGCATCCTTAACTACTTTCTTGTACACGCACGGTTCCTTCGAGTTCTTGATGAAACCAAAATCCTTTATTGTTTCATCAAATTTCTGGTTCCAACTTCTTGATGCTTGTTTGAAACCATAGATCGATCTCTGAAGCTTGCATACCTTATGCTCGCTTCCCATGGATGTGAATCCCTCGGGCTGCATCATATAGATTTCTTCCTTAATGTTTCCATTAAGAAATGCAGTCTTCACATCCATTTGCCATATTTCATAGTCATACCATGCTGCTATAGCAATAAGAATTCTTATGGACTTGAACATTGCGACTGGTGAAAAAGTTTCATCATAGTCAACTCCTTGTCTTTGAGTATAACCTTTTTCCACCAATCGTGCCTTGTAGGTCAGTACCTTTCCATCAGGCCCAAGTTTTCTCTTATAGATCCATTTACACCCTATTGGAACAATTCCATCGGGAGGATCTACTAAAGTCCAAACTTGGTTTGTATGCATCGAATCTATTTCCGACTGCATAGCTTCAAGCCATAAATTCGAATATGCATCAGAAATTGCTTCCTTGAAGTTTCTTGGATCACATCCAATGTCGGGTTCACTTTGATCCCCTTCAAGAAGAAAACCATATCTAATAGGAGGCCTAGAAGTCCTCTCGAATCTTCTAGTAAAAGGCGTGTCAATCAATGGTTCCTGAGGTGTAGGATCATTATTTTGTATCTTGTGTTCTTCTCGAATTTCTTCGAGTTCCATCATCTTGCCTTTCTTATCCAATAAGAACTCCTTCTCCAAGAAGGTGACATTCCTTGAAACAAACACTTTTGTTTCAGTAGGATGATAGAAATAATATCCGATTGAATTCTTCGGATACCCTACAAAATAACATAAGGTGGATCGACTATCCAACTTATCTCCCACTGTCTGCTTCATGTAAGCAGGACATCCCCAAATCCTCAAGTACGAATACTTAGGAGCTTTGTCATTCCATAACTCGTATGGTGTTTTGTTCACTGCTTTAGTGTGAACGTTGTTCAACAACAATACCGCCGTTTCAAGAGCATAGCCCCAAAACGAAGGTAGGAGCTCAGTGAAGCTCATCATGGATCGAACCATGTCCAACAAAGTTCGATTGCGACGCTCCGAAACACCATTAAGCTGAGGTGTCATAGGAGGAGTCCACTGAGAGAGAATCCCATTCTCTTTTACATAGCTCAAAAACTCGATACTCAAGTATTCTCCACCTCGATCTGATCGAAGTGCTTTAATCCTCTTACCTAGTTTGTTTTCTACTTCAGCCTTGAATTCTTTGAACTTTTCAAATGATTCAGACTTATATTTCATCAAATATAAGTACCCATACCTAGAATAATCATCAGTAAAGGTAATGAAGTAGGTGTGACCAAATTTTGTACCAATACTAAATGGTCCCCAAACATCCGTATGGATCAAATCCAATAGATTTTGACTACGCTTAGGTTTTCCTTTGAAAGGAGATTTAGTCATTTTTCCTTTCAGGCAGGACTCACAAGTAGCTAGAGAGTTAATATCAGACATATCAAACATGCCCTCTCCCACTAGCTTGTTCATCCTCCTTGATGAAATATGACCTAGCCTAGCATGCCAAAGGTTTGCCGGGTTTTGACTATCGATTTTCCTTTTGTTCGTTGTTACCGGTTTATCAACATAATTTATTAGAACGTCTTTTAATTTTAAGTTATATAGATCGTTTTCAAGTTGTCCATTTCCAATCAAACATTCATTCTTGTAAATATTGCAAATCCCATTTACAAAATTGCAAGAAAAACCATCTCTATCAAGCATAGAAACAGAAATAATGTTTTTAATCAAGTCTGGAACAAATAAAACATCTCTCAAAAGTAACTTAAAATCGTTCTACAAAATTAAATAAACGTCTCCCACAGCTTTGGCTTCAACTCTAGAACCATTTCCGAGCCTCAGCTGGGTCTCACCCATTCTAAGCTTGCGACTTCTTGTCATCACCTGCAAATCATTGCAAATGTGAGATCTACATCCGGTATCCAATACCCAAGAAGTAGTATTAAGTGAAACATTTATTTCAATATAAAACATACCCTTCGCAGTTCGTAACTGCTCTAGATATTCCTTGCAGTTACGTTTCCAATGACCGGGTTTCTTGCAGTGATGGCAAACATCCTTGGACTTTTCCATGTTTGAAACCTTTGTCTTGTTCTTCTTCTCGGGTCCGGTTTTCTTGGATGGGGCAGAACGTTTCTTACCCTTTGTACTTGGCCCCTTCTTAGCAGAAGAAGAGGAGCCCACCAAGAGAACCGGTTTATCCTTCTTTAAAGTGGCTTCATAAGTTACAAGCATATTGACCATCTGTTCAAGAGAGGCCTCTATCTTGTTCATATTGAAATTCACCACAAAATCGTCAAACGATGAAGGAAGAGAGAGAAGTAATAAGTCCATATTGAGTTCATGCTCCAATACCAATTCAAGCGTTACCAACTTCTGAATGAGCCAAATCTCGCGTACCCCATGATCACGGACCGAAGTCCCTTCACGCATGCGACACGTCATTAACTCTTTTACAGTAGCGAACCTTTCAGCTCTCGATTGAGCCCCAAAAAGTTCCTTGAGTTGTACGTGAATGTCAGCAGCATTCACGGTATCCTCAAATCGCCTCTGGAGTTCATCAGACATCGAAGCTTGCATATAGCATTTGGCCTTGATATCATGGTCCCACCATTTATCAAGTTTGGCCAACTCTTCCGGGCTTATATCAGCTGGTGCTTCCTTCGGAGGAGATTTTTCTAACACGTAGAACATCTTCTCCGAGGGCAAGACAATCTTCAACTTACAGAACCATTCCGTATAGTTTGCGCCAGTCAGTTTATTTTGTTCGAGAATAGAGAATAGTGGATTGCGCAAATTCATCTTAATGAAATACTGAAAAGAAACAGACAATAATCAGTGATTGTTTAATTAATTTACTAAGACATAAAATAGGCGAAATTTATTTTATGAATCTCACTCCCACTATTTTAACGATTCCACTACCCTCTAGTGAAAACGAGAAACATTTTCTTTAGTGGGAACATGGAGTCCAATTGACAAACTATAGTCCCGAATAATATCAGCCAACCATAATTTTCAAAAGGTAGAGCCCAATTACTTCCAAAGCAACCTCCATGTTTTTACCTCATGTCCAATAAGGGCCCAATAATATGACGCCGTTTATTGTGACATGTCAAGATGACCCATCAATATTAAGTTGTGATGGACGGTCGCCATGTGGATCCCCAATAATATGAGCCAATCCCATGGGAGTTCCATCCAACTTACAACATGTGTCGATCCAATGTACAGCTTTCCGACGGACGGGCCCCCCCAATAATATGAGCCAGACCGTATCCGCGGGTAGCATCTCATATATTGATCGTTGATGGAATGTAGGAACATTTAAACAATATTTAAATTTCCTTTATTTATCTTGATATCAATTTTAAATCATATTTAAAATGAGGGATTTTAATTTTTGAAAATTTGTCTTATCATTTAAAATTTGCATGCTTGCGGGATTCATACAATTTAGTCTAAACATGCATACAACGATAATATCATATATTATATTTTAGGATGATCGATTCCATTACTAATCGACCCGTGGTTGCCAATCACGAGTCTAAGTCCAATCCTAGGTGATATGCAAGTATGCAATGCAATCCTATTACATTGTGCTTTCAATTTACATTTCTTCAGTCTTTATCATTGCTTGCTGGTCCCACCTCCATCTTCAAAAACTCCCACTATTTCTAGTGAATTTACAATAAATTACTATGACAAATAAAGGGATACATTGTAGGGGTGGGAACGGGCCATAAACCAGGCCCACTTTTATTACAAATGATAAAATCAAATTTGGGCCATAAACCAGGCCCATTAATAAAACTCAACAATCAATAATAAAGTCAAATGTAAACAACCTAACATACACCTATAATATTGGTTCATGGCAATCGATCATCCTTATCCAATAATATTTAATTCAAAAATTAATTTATTGGATATCATGCAATGGCAATAAATATAAATAGATAAAATCATATTTCATACATAAAATCTTATTTTATATATAAAATCATATTTTATCTAGTTTATCCATAAAATCATATTTTACATATAAAATCCAATTTTATACATAAAATCATATTTTATTATCAATTGTACCAAAATTAATAATTAAAGATTTAATTTATGGGATTAAATTTATAAATTTCCAAAATTCAAAATTTATCCAAAAATTAATTTTCTTAAAAATTTTGGGCTCAAACAATTTTGACCCATTGCCTCGTGGACCAACTGAAACAATTTTTTTATCGGGCCAAAAACTGGGCCCAAAACCATTTTGGGCTAGAATTCATAATTCACAAAAAAATTTAATTTTTAATAAAAAAAAAAAAAATTCTGGGCAGCCCGGGACAATCCCGGGCTGCCCGCCCGTCGCTGGGCTGCTCCATGCGGCCCAGCTGCGCGGGCTAGGGCAACGCTTGCCCTAGCTCGCGCAGGGCTGCTGCGTGCAGCCCATCTGCGCGCAGGGCTGCACCCGGCGCTGCTCGCTGCCTTCGGGCAGCGGGCAGCCCCGAAAATATATATTTTTTCTTTTCCGTTTTATTTTTCTGAAAAATCGAGGCTTTGTACAATCGATAAAATTTTAATCGTAAAATCCGAGAACAGCCTGGCTCTGATACCACTGTTGGAACATGGTCGTTCTCCGGATTAAAAAAATGATACCCAGTGCAGCGGAAGTTTTAAAATTTTATATGGAACGATTCCATATGGGTATCAAATTCCTACGATTAAAATTGATAATATAAAATTTAAACAATATAAATTTTACCTTAAAATCTCGAAACGAGATTATGGACACCAACAGATTAAACTGCTCTTGTTGTATATCCCAGGAACTGATGAACGAACAATTCTTCAATCAGGTCCACGAACAAAAGTTTAATCCCTCTGATAGACTGCACTAGAAAGTCTATCAGAAGTTTCTGCGAAGAGATAGAACAGATATGATCTGCTAATTCAGACTGCAAATTCGAAATTCGCAGACTGAAAATTCTCTAAGACAGAGAGAGGGGGGCGGCCGAAATTCCTAGACTGGAGGCTAGGGTTTTTGAAAATCTGAGTGTAAGTTGTGTATAATTTCTGTACTGCAATAACTTATTTATAATGTGGGCTGCTAACAGCTTAGGGCCCATTAGTCCTAAGTTCAAGCCTGACAAGCAAAGCCCGCATGTTCAGAAATTAATATAAAATTCATTGTGACTCAGATTGATAAACCAATTTCACCAATGTGCACAAAAACCATTTCTGCATCTTTTAAAGTCAAGATAAATTTTCTGAATCCGAATTCAGTGGTTTCCAAAAATGTCCATCACTATGTCATTTTAGGAAATTTTACTCCCTTTACTCTTAAATAAGAAGTCCCACTTCTTTATTCACTAAATTTAACTCTTTAAATTTAATTATCTCAACGGGGATTAAAAATCCATTACTTGTGTGACCCTCAATGGTTCAGAGATACAGCTAGCCGTGGGCTCACAACTCCTTGTGACTCGGAACAACAATTTCCGATTTTCCCATCGAATCATGGTAAGAGCGCCTAGCAACATCGCCCCATGATTTTCTAGGTATCACTGATAGTGCCTGCAAGAACCAATAGATTTTGGTTAGCGTACAGTACGGTCCCTTCATCCATATATTTTGATCAAATCAACAATCATTGGTAAATCGAGAGTCGTTCGAGATTCGATAACTATGCAATACATCTTGAAGATCAAATAGTGACATCGCATGTGCTACTAGGAAACCAAGTAACCTAAAACACATCATGTACTCTGGCCAGAGATTCGTCACACTAATATCTCCTCAGATTGCATAGGATATCCACACTCGCAAGTATGTGGTGAATCCTTGACAACAAAGCATCGACTCCTATATGTGTCGTAACTGTACCCAATCCCGATACCTGATGACCCCAATAGAGTCGATAAACGAGTCAAAGTAAAGCACTAGCATATAGAGTCTCAATGATGTTTCAAGTAGTAAGGACTAATGGTGTACAACCAAAACCGCGGACTTTATCCACTCGATAAGTGATAACCACTTGGAAAGTCCGGATAGGGTAGTTCGATCATTCATCGTATGAATATCCATTTGCATGCTTTGAACATCTCTATGTTCCATACCAATGAAACGTGGTACTCGGCATCGCAAATGCTAGTCTCAATCTCGAGCGATCCTTATCCTTATTAACGGACGGCTCAATCGACTAGGAACTGTTTAGAATATACAGTGACTATAAGATGTGTTTCATGATAGCCATCCCCATGTGCCACCACATCTTACATACACTATAGTATATTCGAGGTCTTCATCTAAACATCTTATAGTATGTCACAACATAATAATATGATAAAAGATAAAGTAAATGCCATTATAAAAGTGTAAATTATATTAAACAAAAGATTGTTTATACATAGAGTCATAAAAACCCTTAGCCACAAGTTGGCTCATCGGGCACCCACTCTTTCAATTTCTATTCGCATAAGGTACTGTTTTGGGAAGAAATATTTTATCCTTAGTGATAAAGAGTTACTCACATGAGTTCTTGGAAGAAGGATATCTAGGATTTGACCGAAAATCAAATCTAGATCAATTTGTTTAGAAATTTGCGATAACGTCAAGGGATGCGATGTTAATGTTAGACCAGTGAAATACAATGTGTTGTATCTGGTTTTATCGTGGGCAGCGATGGAGTTCGTGCATGTCTAGAGAATAACTAATGGCTAGTTATGATCTTAGCAGGAGTGTCATCACTAAGATTTGTAGGCAGTGTGGCTGATACAGTTGGCAATTTGGATCGAAGGTACCGTGTTGTTGCGGTTATCGATGGATAACTGACGATAGTCAGTAGTGTTAATCGATTCTCGCAGGATTGCTGATAAGAAGGCAGTGATTTCCATAGTGATCGTTAAAAGCGTGCGAGTTTGAAATCAGTGCGAATTATAAATCGAGTTTATGTTCTGATGTGGTTCTGTGAATGAACAGACCCTGCAGGTTTAGCGAGGTTTGGTGTTGTCGAAGGTTATTTGACTAGATGTTTTGAACCGGAACTACTAATGAATTGGACGAATGGTTTATACTATAGTCCCGAGGTTTACCTTAGATTTCGAGGACGAAATCCTTTTAAGGTGGTGGGAATGTAGTGGCCCATATCCAGAATTAACGATAATGAGTAATTATCGTGTGATCATGTTAGATTTAGTAAAACGTGATTAAGGAGACTTCTAAATGGATTAACGGAGCCCGGAAATAGACCCAAAATGATCAGAAATAGTCCGGAGGGTCAGAGAGATCGGAAGCTCCGAAGTTAGGATCGGATGCTCCGAAGGTGATCGGAAGCTCCGATGAACGATCGGAAGCTCCGATCAAATTACGTCATCCATGACGTGTGGTTAATCGGAAGCTCCGAACAGGATCGAAAGCTCCGATCACCCTTATCCAAATTCAACCAGTGAAATTTTGACACTTGGCATATGAGGATGTTCGGAAGCTTCGATGGCAGGATCAGAGGTTCCAATCGATGCCTATAAATATAAGGTCCGAGGCATTCATTTCTTACCAATTTCGAATTCCCTCCTTCGCCCTCGTGGTCCTATTTTAGGGCTTTGGGTACTCTTATGTTAGAGTTGGAGTAGGATATTTGTTTTAGTATAGTCAGAAAGTGTCTGACATAGTAGCGGTGCAGTGATCGTGTTGTAGAGCCGTGTTCGTGGCTGTGGATTCGCAGCAGGGGAGTGCCCTAGTTGCGGGATAGTCGCCATCAGTGGGCTGACGATGGACACAGGTATAGCTATGGTCTTCTTAAATTATTTAGGAGTATGCAATAGCTTAGTTAAGGCTTTTAGAGCTTATTGAATGATGCATGGGTATTTGCATTGTAGACTTGATGATAGGCTTGGAACCTAGAGTGGGACTACTAGGACTGCCTTAGAAAGGTACGTAAGTACTGACTGAGATTGCCAGCGGATATGCATGCTTATATGTTGCATTTATGTGTTTGCATGTTATTATTGTTATGCGGCATATGCATATCATCTTGTGCCTATACATCTGTATATCTTTCGAGATGAGCCAGTTAGGGTTGCTCAACCCTGTTAGGACTTTTGATATCGAGTACCCTTAGGTACTGATACCTAAAGGACTCCGTGGTCCGCGTCCGTGATTCGGGAATGAGTGGTCGCACACAGTGGTTAGCTACCCCGATGTGACGAGCTTATATCCTAGGCGCCAGTCTGAGCAGTTCGTATACAGTTATCCCAGATATGGATTCCCGGTCATTTGCATGCATCATATTTGTATGTTTATCCGTGCTTTCGTATTGAGCTTAGAGCTCACGTCCAGTATTTTCTGTGTATCTGGATACCCTATTTCGACGGGGCAGGTGTAGGTGCAGGATTGAGCACCAGGAGCCTGGAGGAGCCAGCGACCTTGAAGACAGCAGTATTTAGCTGTAGGTTTTTATCTAAGTAATTCGATTGGGTTGTATAAATCGAGTTTGTTAGCCGGTTGTATTCTGCCGGTCTGCTTGTATTTAAGTCTTCCGCAGCGATTTTATTTAATGCATGCTTAATTATGCTCTTAACTCTGATTAGGTAGTGGATCTGGGTCGGGTCGCTACACTATGGACTGTTGATTGATGCTTTTAATGATTATGAATTTTGATCAAAACACGCACACACTATTATTCTTTGCATTTACCTATTTGTGATTGTTTTTGATTAATATCCTATATTTGATCCTATGCTACCTTGAAAATTTCTCATGATCTATGAATGTTTGAACTGAATTTGGATAAGCGTCTTTTGAACGTGAGTTGCGGAGATTGTGAGTTTACGCGGTTATTTTTTTATGATTGAAACTTTCAAGTGTTAGTTGGATGTGATATGATTGGATTTGAAAATTCTTTGAAATTATTGCTGATGTCATTGCTCCATAATATTTCTTGACTATTGTTGTTGGTTTTAAAGATTGAGTTTTTGGAATTTATTGGTTTTAATAGTTTTGCTCGGGACTAGCAAAAGTCTAAGTTTGGGGGTATTTGATAAGTGTATTTTATACTCTTAATTTATATATGATTTTAATTATTAATTGTTTGTTTCGAGCGAATTTATGTGAGTATTTTGTTGTATTTGTATTTACAGTGAATTATGGAATTTTGTGGAGAAAAGAAGAATTATTGAATTTATTTGAAATTTAGAAGAGGAAAGAATAAAAGAAAGGATAAAGAAAAGAAGGAAAGAAACGTACAGAGAAGAGAAGAAAAGAAGAGGAATAGTGTTGGGCTTTTGTTTAAATGGGCCAAAAAGTCCGCGCTTAATTTAGCGCTAACGAGGAGAAGAGGAAAGCTATCGCGCTGTGCCTTGAAGATTGAGAAAGCGAAACTAAGGCGCGATCGCGCCGTCTATTGAGCGCCCGCCCCGTTTGTAATACCACACTGTATCAAGACGGGTCTTTTTAGCGTGCTTATGTCCTCACTCACACGCACCCTGGAAAACTTCCCAGGGGGTCACCCATCCTATAATTGCCCCAAGTAAAGCACGCTTAACTTTGAAGTTCTTATGTGATGAACTTCCGAAAAGAAGATGCACCTTCTTTATATGAATATTACATATGAAATCTTTTAAGCCCTCCTCAACCATGTAGTCCCATACCTACACAGTCTCAGAATCCCTCTCATTCCGGCACGGGATCGGTTCATTCATGTCTCCCTATGCCTAGAAGCCTACCAGGAGCCGCTCATTGTCCCTGCAACCTCTTGGCACCGGCGATCACTCCCTGCCTCTTCAGCCCCGGGTGTCACATGCCCACCAGCTTCCGCTTGGTTCGTTTCCGAACCATACCGTACTAAGAGAGGTCGGCTTTGATACCATTTTGTAATACCCCACTGTATGAAGACGGGTGACCGGCTAAATCGGTCTGATATAAATCTACTGGTAAGCGCACCAGGTCAAGTAATAGTAAAGTGGACTGAGAGTCCAAGTATCGATCCCACAGGGAATGTTGTCAATTCTCAAGAATTAATTATTTTACTTAATCTAGACAAAATAATAGAAGGATTTTGAATTAAATAAAATAAGAATATAAAATAAAAACTGATTAAGAAATAAGAATAAAAATAACTGAAGATAAAAATAATTAAGACAAAGACAACCAAGACACACGTAGGTACCGAACAAATTTTGTAACATGTAGTCGATTCAGGACTCAGATTTAATCTTAATTCACGGGAATTCTCCTAATTTGTTCAAAGGTCTATTTTTAGAACAATCAAACCTATTCAAATATTGATGAACTAATCTTTCGTAATTTTAATCAAATTTGAATGCATTAAATATTTGTGAAAATTCAGTTTACACCTAAACCGCACACTGAAACCGAATTCTATTTCTAGTCGGTTTTACAATATGTTAATTATCAGAGTGATCAAAATCAAAACCTCCTCTGTCGATTTGGAATTGATTAACATGCAAGCAAACAGTTGATCAGACTATTCACAAGATAAATATAAATCTGACAATCAATAAAATAAAATCAACTCTAAAAAATCCCAAACAAACATCCAAGTTTTCTACATAAATTTGTTCGGCCCAATCACGCCGTCTTGGTTGAAAATAAACTACTCAATAATTAAAAACAATAATTCAAAAATAAAAATAAAAAGAAGAAAAGAAAGAAGAAATCTTCTCTCCCAAGCCTTGTAGCCACCTCCTCTTGCGTTGTCTGCGCTCTGGAGCTTCCGAAACCCTAAAAAATATGTTATATCTTGTATATATATGGTCCGGAACGCCTATCAGTTAATTTCCTCCCAAAACAAGGATTTTTCGGAACACATATGACCCCCGAACACGCGCGCGCGCGCGCGCAGCACATAAAAACAGAGGCCTGTACGTCGGACTCGCGCGCGCGCGAGCTTGATTCTCGCGCGCGCGCAGTACAAAAAATCTGCGCCGAGCGATAATTTTCAAAAATTCATATCTCGAGATCTAGCCGTCGGATTGAGCTGAAATTTGGACAGAAGCTTCAAAACATCTTTAAATTTAATCTGAACGGTGGAGATTGGATTTCAATGTCTCTAAAATTAAATATGATTTTTCGATCAAGGCTGCTCCGTAATTCACTCTTCAAAAATCCATTTTCCTACAAAATTAACCCAAGGAGTGAAATACACACACATGCACTAAAACACATAAAAACACATAAAAATAATATGAATGCACACAAAATAGACATAAAAATAACATGAAATAATGCATACAAAATGCACTTATCAATGGGTCTTTTTAGCTTGCTTATGTCCTCACTCACACGCACCCAGGAAAACTTCCCAGGGGGTCACCCATCCTATAATTGCCCCAAGTCAAGCACGCTTAACTTTGGAGTTCTTATGTGATGAGCTTCCGAAAAGAAGATGCACCTTCTTTATATGAATTGTACATATGAAATCTTTTAAGCCTTCCTCAACCATGTAGTCCCATACCTACACAGTCTCAGAATCCCTCTCATTCCGGCACGGGATCGGTTCATTCATGTCTCCCTCTGCCTAGAAGCCTACCAGGAGCCGCTCATTGTCCATGCAACCTCTTGGCACCGGCGATCCCCTGCCTTTTCAGCCCCGGGCGTCACACCGTTGCTGTTTGGAAAGTTTTATTATTTCTGGAAATTAATTCTATGGGCTTTTTGACTGGGCTTTTGAAGACGGTATAAAAAGGATTCTTTTGATCGTGATTTCTAAAGATTTATGGAGCTTAATTGAAGAATGAAGACGGAGATCGATAGACCGGACACGACGTCGACGACGAATTTGTTTCTTTTATCTTTTATTTATTTTAATTCTGAATTTATGTTTGGATTTATGAATTATTGTTTTATTCAGAATTTTATTATGAACTAAATTTTTAGAGTCTAGAGGTCGGATGGAACCTGATGTAGACACTTTCATGAATTTTTGATTTTATTGAATTGAATTTCTTCTAGATTAATTGTTTTTTCTAGAATTGATTGTCTTTTCAATTATCTGATCAATAATTGATTTGTTATATTTATTTGAAATCATTGCTCGGGAGAGGGGATTTTGAATAGGACCATTGGAAAATACACTGTTAATTATTTATACAGCTCGGGAGAGTGTATAATTTTAACAGAGCTTGTAAAAAGAACATTATTTTGTGATAAATCACTGCGATAAATTCTTAATAGGGATATTAAAATTGAATTGTAGTTGATAAACATTATTTGTTGCTCGGAAGAGGGAAATAATAAACTTAAGTGTTCTTGGCTATTAATTGACTGAAATTCATGAAGATTAATTAATTAGGATTGATTGTTATTGAAACCAGGTGAAATCTATGTTGGAAAACTGGCGGTCAGATCAATCACGATTGATACCCGGTGCAGCGGAAGTTTAAAATTTTTATTATGGAACAATTCCATAGTGTGGGTATCAACCGTTCAACGATTAAATTATTAGTGTGTGTAAAATTAAATAACAATTATTAAATTTTACCTTCAATCTCGAAGCGAGATTATTGGACACCACACAGATTTCTCTGCGCTTCTTGTATCTCCCAGGAACTGATGAACTCCTTCAATCAGGTCCACGAATGGGGTTTAAATCCCTCTGACAGATTGCACTAGAAAATCTATCAGAAGTTTTTCTGCGAAGAGATTAAACGAATCTGATTCGTTATTCCTGACTGCAATTAAAAATCACAGACCGGAATTTCTCAGACAGAGGGGGAGGGTTCGGCCGATTTCTTTTGAGAGGAGGCTAGGGTTTCGAAAATCCTGTCTCAAAAAATTATGACATGTTGTCTGTAATTTCTGTACTGCAATAACTTATTTATAATGCAGGCCACTAACACCTTAGGGCCCATTAGTCATAAGCTAGGGCCCGACAAGCAAAGCCCGCACGTTCAGAAATTAATATTAAATTCATCGTGACTCCGATTGATGAACCGATTTCACCAATGTGCACAGAAACCATTTCTGCACATTTTAAAGTCAAAATAAATTTTCCTGAATCCGAATTCAGTGGTTTCCAAAAATGTCCATCCCTATGTCATTTTAGGAAATCCTACTCCCTTACTCTTATTTAAGAAGTCCAACTCCTTAGTTCATTAAATTTAACTCTTTAAATTTAACTATCTCAACGGGGATTAAAACTCCATTACACTGTGTGACCCTCAATGGTTCAGGGATACAGCTAGCCGTGGGCTCACAACTCCTTGTGACTCGGAACAACACTTTCCGACTTGCCCAACGAATCAAGGTAAAGCGCCTAGCAACATCGCCCCATGATTCCCTAGGTATCACTGATAGTGCCTACAAGAACCAGTAGATTTTGGTTAGCGTACAGTACGGTCCCTTCATCCATATATCCCGATCGAATCAACAACCATTGGTATATCGAGAGTCGCTCAAGATTCGATAACTATGCAATACATCTTGAAGATCAAATTAGTGACATCGCATGTGCTACTAAGAAACCATTTCTTAAATCACATCAAGTACTCTGGCCAGAGATTTGTCACACTAATATCTCCTCAGATCGCATAGGATATCCACACTCGCAAGTATGTGGTGAATCCTTGACAACAATGCATTGACTCCTATATGTGTCGTAACTGTACCCAATCTCGACACCTGATGACCCCCATAGAGTCGGTAAACGAGTCAAAGCACAGCACTAGCATATAGAGTCTCCATGATGTTTCAAGTCGTAAGGACTAATGGTGTACAACCAAAACCGCGGACTTTATCCACTCGATAAGTGATAACCACTTGGAAAGTCCGGATAGGGTAGTTCGATTATTCATCCTATGAATATCCATTTGCATGCTTCGAACATCTCCATGTTCCCTACCAATGAAACGTGGTACTCCGCATCGCAAATGCTAGTCTCAAACTCGAGCGATCCTTATCCTTATTATCGGACGGCTCAATCGACTAGGAACGGTTTTAGAATATACAGTGACTATAAGATGTATTTCATGATAGACATCCCCATGTTCTACCACATCTTACATACACTATAGTATATTCAAGGTCTTTATCAAAACAACAATAGTATATCACAATATAACAATATGAAGTAATATAAAGTCATTGCCATTAATAAAAGTGTAAATAATATTAAACAAAAGATTGTTTATACAAAGAGTCATCAAAGCCCATAGCCACACAGTTGGCTCACTGGGCACCTACTCTTACAATCTCCCACTTGCCCTATAGCCAACTAGTCATACTACGTAGACCCATTGCTTCGCGATGTTTGTCAAACAATGGTCCTGGCTAGGGCTTAGTAAGCGGATCAGCGATATTGTCTGCAGAGGCCACTCGTTCGACAATGATGTCTCCTCTTTCCACAATCTCCCGGATTATGTGGTATTTCCTCAGTACGTGTTTGGATCTTTGATGAGACCTTGGTTCCTTTGCTTGAGCAACGGCACCCGTGTTGTCACAGTACACCGGGACTGGACCAACAAATTCAAGAATAACGCCCAACTCTTGGACGAACTTCCTCATCCAAACGGCCTCTTTAGCAGCAGCTGATGCTGCAATGTATTCAGCCTCAGTGGTGGAATCCGCTGTGGTGTCCTGCTTGGAACTCTTCCAAGAGACAGCACCGCCATTGAGCATGAACACAAATCCAGAGGTTGACTTCGAGTCATCCACATCACTTTGGAAGCTAGAGTCGGTATAGCCTTCCAATTTGAGTTCTCGTCCTCCATAAACCATGAACATATTCTTAGTCCTTCGTAAGTACTTAAGAATGTCCTTCACGGCTTTCCAATGCATTTGACCAGGATTAGACTGATATCTGCTCGTGACACTCAGAGCAAATGCTACATCCGGTCTGGTAGATATCATCCCATACATGATACTACCTATAGCTGACGCATATGGTACATGTGTCATATTCTCTATCTCTGCATCAGTCTTGGAACACATAGACTTGGATAGAGAAACTCCATGACACATGGGTAGATGTCCTCTTTTGGACCCATCCATTGAAAACCGTTTCAATATGGTATCGATGTAGGTTGATTGAGTGAGTCCTATCATTCTCTTAGACCTATCTCTATAGATCTGTATCCCAAGAATGTAGGATGCCTCTCCCAAATCCTTCATCGAAAATCTACCTGATAACCATATCTTTGTTGACTGCAACATCCCTACGTCATTCCCAATGAGTAGGATGTCATCAACATAAAGTACTAAGAATGTCACCGCATCCTTAACTACTTTCTTGTACACGCAAGGTTCCTCCGGGTTCTTGATGAAACCAAAATCTTTTATTGTTTCATCAAATTTCTGGTTCCAACTTCTTGATGCTTGTTTTAGACCATAAATTGATCTTTGAAGCTTGCATACCTTATGCTCGCTTCCCATGGATGTGTACCCCTCAGGCTGCTTCATATAGATTTCCTCCTTAATGTCTCCATTAAGAAAAGCAGTCTTCACATCCATTTGCCATATCTCATAGTCATACCATGCAGCTATGGCAATTAGGATTCTTATGGACTTGAACATTGCAACTGGTGAAAAGGTTTCGTCATAGTCAACTCCTTGCCTTTGAGTATAACCTTTAGCCACCAATCGCGCCTTGTAGGTCAATACCTTACCATCAGGCCCAAGCTTTCTTTTGTAGATCCATTTACACCCTATCGGAACAATTCCATCGGGAGGATCTACTAAAGACCAAACTTGGTTTGTATGCATCGAATCCAATTCTGACTGCATAGCTTCAAGCCATAAATTCGAATCCGCATCAGAAATTGCTTCCTTGAAGTTTCTTGGATCACATCCAATGTCGGGTTCATCTTGATCCCCTTCAAGAAGAAGACCATATCGAACTGGAGGTCTAGAAGTCCTTTCGGATCTTCTAGGTGCAGGCGTGTCCAGCAATGGTTCCTGAGGTGTAGGATCGTTATTTTGTATTTCGGGTTCTTCTCGAACTTCTTCGAGTTCCATCATCTCGCCTTTCTTATCCAATAAGAACTCCTTCTCCAAGAAGGTGGCATTCCTAGAAACAAACACCTTTGTTTCAGCAGGATAATAGAAATAATATCCGATTGAATTCTTCGGATACCCTACAAAATAACATAAGCTGGATCGACTATCCAACTTATCTCCCACTGTCCGCTTCACGTAAGCAGGACATCCCCAAATCCTCAAGTACGAATACTTAGGAGCTTTGCCATTCCATAACTCGTATGGTGTTTTGTCCACTGCTTTAGTGTGGACGTTGTTCAACAACAATACCGCCGTTTCAAGCGCATAGCCCCAAAACGAAGGTGGAAGCTCAGTGAAGCTCATCATAGATCGAACCATGTCCAACAAGGTTCGATTACGACGCTCCGATACACCATTAAGCTGTGGTGTCATAGGAGGAGTCCACTGAGAGAGAATCCCATTCTCTTTCAGATAGTCCAAAAACTCGGTACTCAAGTATTCTCCACCTCGATCCGATCGAAGTGCTTTAATACTTTTACCTAACTTGTTTTCTACTTCAGCCCTGAATTCTTTGAACTTTTCAAATGCTTCAGACTTATATTTCATTAAATATAAATACCCATACCTTGAATAATCATCAGTAAAGGTAATGAAGTAGGTGTGGCCATGTTGAGTCCCTACTCTAAATGGACCACAAACATCTGTATGGATCAAATCCAACAGATTCTGACTACGCTCAGGTTTCCCCTTAAAAGGAGATTTAGTCATTTTTCCTTTTAGGCAGGATTCACAAGTAGGTAGAGAGTTAATATCAGACACATCAAACATGCCCTCTCCCACTAGCTTGTTCATCCTCCTTGAGGAAATATGACCTAGCCTGGCATGCCAAAGGTTCGCCGGGTTTTGACTATCGATTTTCCTTTTGTTTGTTGTCGCCGGTTTATCAATATAATTTATTGGAACGTCTTTTAGTTTTAAGTTGTATAGATCGTTTTCAAGTTGTCCATTTCCAATTAAACATTCATTCTTGTAAATATTGCAAATCCCATTCACAAAATTGCAAGAATAACCATCTCTATCAAGCATAGAAATAGAAATAATGTTTTTAATTAAATCTGGCACAAATAAAACATCTCTTAACAATAATTTAAAACCGTTCTGCAAAGTCAAACAAACATCTCCAATGGCCGTAGCTTCAACTCTGGAACCATTCCCGAGCCTCAGCTGGGTCTCACCCATTCTAAGCCTGCGACTTCTTGTCATCACCTGAAAATCATTGCAAATGTGAGATCCACATCCGGTATCCAATACCCAAGAAGTTGTATTAAGTGAAATGTTTATTTCAATATAGAACATACCCTCTGCAGTTCCCAACTGCTCAAGATATTCCTTGCAGTTGCGCTTCCAATGACCCGGCTTCTTGCAGTAATGGCAAACATCCTTGGATTTTCCATTGTTTGAAGCCTTTGTCTTTTGCTTCTTCTCGGGCTCGACTTTCTTGGGTGGGGTAGAACGTTTCTTGCCCTTCATACTTGGCCCCTTCTTAGCAGAAGATGAGGAGCCCACCAAGAAAGCTGGCTTATCCTTCTTAAGTGTGGATTCATATGTAACGAGCATATTGACCATCTCTTCTAGGGTGGCCTCTATCTTGTTCATATTAAAATTTATCACAAATCCATCAAATGAAGAAGGAAGAGACAGAAGCAATAAATCCACATTGAGTTCATGCTCCAACACCAAATCTAGGGTCGCCAACTTCTGTATGAGCCAAATCACTCGTACCCCATGATCACGGACCGAAGTCCCTTCACGCATGCGGCACGTCATCAACTCCTTAACAGTAGTGAACCTTTCAGCCCTCGACTGAGCCCCAAAAAGTTCCTTGAGTTGCGCGTGAATGTCAGCAGCATTCACCGTGTCCTCAAATCGCCTCTGGAGTTCATCAGACATCGAGGCTTGCATATAGCATTTGGTCTTGATGTCATGGTCACACCATGCATCAAGTTTGGCCAATTCCTCCGGACTTATGTCAGCTGGTGCTTCCTTCGGAGGTGCTTTCTCTAACACGTAGAGCATTTTCTCCGAAGTTAAGACAATCTTCAACTTCCGGAACCATTCCGTATAGTTGGCGCCAGTCAACTTGTTTTGTTCGAGGATCGAGAATAATGGATTTCGCGAATTCATTGTATGAAATACTGAAAAGAAAAACAGACATATATCAATGATTGTTTAACAATTTACTAAGACATAAAATAGGCGAATTTAATTTTATGAATCTCACTCCCACTATTTTAACGATTTCACCACCCTCTTTCGAAAACGGGAAACTTTTTCCTTTGTGAGAACATGGAGTCCAATTGACAAACTTATGGTCCCGAATAATATCAGCCAACCATAATTCTCAAAAGGTAGAGCCCAATTGCTTCCAAAGCAACCCCCATGTGTTTACCTCATGTCCAATAAGGGCCCAATAATATGACGCCGTTTAAAGTGACATGTCAAGATGACCCATCAATATTAAGTTGTGATGGACGGTCGCCATGTGGATCCCCCAATAATATGAGCCGATCCCATGGGAGTTCCACCCAACTTACAACATTTGTCGATCCAATGTACAGCTTTCCGACGGACGGGCCCCCCCAATAATATGAGCCGGACCGTATCCGCGGGTAGCATCACATACATTGACCGTTGATGGAAGGTGGGAACATTTAAACAAATTTAAATTTCCTTTATTTATCTTGATATAAATTTTAAATCATATTTAAAATGAGGGATTTTTAATTATAAAAATATTTGTCTCATCATATTCATTTTATTGCATGCTTGCCGGATTCACGCAATTTATGTCTAAACATGCATACAATCATAATATCAAATATTATATAGGATGATCGATTCCATTTCTAATTGACCCGTGGTTGCCAATCACGGGTCTTAGTCCAATCCTAGGTAATATGCAGTATGCAATGCAATCCTATTACATGTGCTTCCAATTTACATTTCTTCAGTCTTTATTGTCTGCTGGGCCCACCATCTTCAAATCTTGATCTCCCACTAAATCTAATGCATTTACTACAATAAATAACAATGACAAGTAGGGGATACATTTTTAGGGGTGGGAACGGGCTATAAACCAAGCCCACTTTTATTACATATGACATTCATATCGGGCCATAAACCAGGCCCATTAATAAAACCAACAACAATAAAAACAAAATGTAAATTCCTAACATACACCTACAAAATTGGTCATGGCAATCGATCATCCTTATCCAATAACATTTAATTCAAAATTAATTTATTGGATAACATGCAGTGGCAATTCAAATTTAAACAAGATAAAATCATATTTTATATATAAAATCTCATTTCACATATAAAATCATATTTTATCTCTATATCAAATAAAATCATATTTTATCTATAAAATCCAATTTTACAAATAAAATCATATTTTACTCAATATATCATAAGATCATATCTTATCATCAATTGTACCAAAATAATTGATTTCAAAATTCAATTTACGGATAAAACATTAAAATTTTCCAAAAATTCAAATTTATCCAAAAATCAATTTTAAAATTTACGGACTCGAACAATTCGATCCGAAATCTCGTGAACCAATCAAAAACAATTTTTGACCGGACCAAAATTAAAATTTTATCACATTAAAATTAATTTTAAATAAAAATTTAATTTTTCCCGCGGGCCGCCCGGGAAACTCCCGGGCCGGCCCGCACCCGGGGCGCGGGCCGGGGGCAGCCCGGCTGCCCCCTTAGGGCAGCAACAATTGCTGCCCTGGCGGCGCCTGGTGCCGCCGCTGGGGCGCCCGTGCGTCGCCCTGGGCGGCGCTGTGCGCCGCCCTGGGCAGCGCCGAGCGCTGCCCTGCGCAGCGCCCAGCGCTGCGCTGGGCAGCGCACAGCGCTGCCCTGGGCGGCGCCGTGCGCCCCCTTTGGGCGGCGACGGTCTCCGCCCTGGGCGGCGCCGTGCGCCTCCCCCGGGGGCAGCGACCATCGCCGCCCCCTCCGGGCAGCGATCCAATCGCTGCCCGGGTTTTGCCCCGAAAAAAAAAATTTTTATTTAAAAATATTTATTTTGTTTCAAAAACCGAGACTCGAAAATTTTGTACAATTGATTAATTTAATCGTTTGATCTGAGCAACCTGGCTCTGATACCACTGTTGGAAAACTGGCGGTCAGATCAATCACGATTGATACCCGGTGCAGCGGAAGTTTAAAAATTTTATTATGGAACAATTCCATAGTGTGGGTATCAACCGTTCAACGATTAAATTATTAGTGTGTGTAAAATTAAATAACAATTATTAAATTTTACCTTCAATCTCGAAGCGAGATTATTGGACACCACACAGATTTCTCTGCGCTTCTTGTATCTCCCAGGAACTGATGAACTCCTTCAATCAGGTCCACGAATGGGGTTTAAATCCCTCTGACAGATTGCACTAGAAAATCTATCAGAAGTTTTTCTGCGAAGAGATTAAACGAATCTGATTCGTTATTCCTGACTGCAATTAAAAATCACAGACCGGAATTTCTCAGACAGAGGGGGAGGGTTCGGCCGATTTCTTTTGAGAGGAGGCTAGGGTTTCGAAAATCCTGTCTCAAAAAATTATGACCTGTTGTCTGTAATTTCTGTACTGCAATAACTTATTTATAATGCAGGCCACTAACACCTTAGGGCCCATTAGTCATAAGCTAGGGCCCGACAAGCAAAGCCCGCACGTTCAGAAATTAATATTAAATTCATCGTGACTCCGATTGATGAACCGATTTCACCAATGTGCACAGAAACCATTTCTGCACATTTTAAAGTCAAAATAAATTTTCCTGAATCCGAATTCAGTGGTTTCCAAAAATGTCCATCCCTATGTCATTTTAGGAAATCCTACTCCCTTACTCTTATTTAAGAAGTCCAACTCCTTAGTTCATTAAATTTAACTCTTTAAATTTAACTATCTCAACGGGGATTAAAACTCCATTACACTGTGTGACCCTCAATGGTTCAGGGATACAGCTAGCCGTGGGCTCACAACTCCTTGTGACTCGGAACAACACTTTCCGACTTGCCCAACGAATCAAGGTAAAGCGCCTAGCAACATCGCCCCATGATTCCCTAGGTATCACTGATAGTGCCTACAAGAACCAGTAGATTTTGGTTAGCGTACAGTACGGTCCCTTCATCCATATATCCCGATCGAATCAACAACCATTGGTATATCGAGAATCGCTCAAGATTCGATAACTATGCAATACATCTTGAAGATCAAATTAGTGACATCGCATGTGCTACTAAGAAACCATTTCTTAAATCACATCAAGTACTCTGGCCAGAGATTTGTCACACTAATATCTCCTCAGATCGCATAGGATATCCACACTCGCAAGTATGTGGTGAATCCTTGACAACAATGCATTGACTCCTATATGTGTCGTAACTGTACCCAATCTCGACACCTGATGACCCCCATAGAGTCGGTAAACGAGTCAAAGCACAGCACTAGCATATAGAGTCTCCATGATGTTTCAAGTCGTAAGGACTAATGGTGTACAACCAAAACCGCGGACTTTATCCACTCGATAAGTGATAACCACTTGGAAAGTCCGGATAGGGTAGTTCGATTATTCATCCTATGAATATCCATTTGCATGCTTCGAACATCTCCATGTTCCCTACCAATGAAACGTGGTACTCCGCATCGCAAATGCTAGTCTCAAACTCGAGCGATCCTTATCCTTATTATCGGACGGCTCAATCGACTAGGAACGGTTTTAGAATATACAGTGACTATAAGATGTATTTCATGATAGACATCCCCATGTTCTACCACATCTTACATACACTATAGTATATTCAAGGTCTTTATCAAAACAACAATAGTATATCACAATATAACAATATGAAGTAATATAAAGTCATTGCCATTAATAAAAGTGTAAATAATATTAAACAAAAGATTGTTTATACAAAGAGTCATCAAAGCCCATAGCCACACAGTTGGCTCACTGGGCACCTACTCTTACAATCTATACCTCTAGACCATTTTTCTCTGATTGATTTTATCTGAAAGTTGTGTGCGTGCTTATCAAAACTCATTGATTATTTATTTTATGCGAAATTCTGAAATTTTGATTTTCTAGATAAAGTTTAGACTATTTTAATTACAAGTACTGATTATTTTCATTTTACTCCCTGTGGGATCAATATCTGAATTATTCACTACATTAAAACTTGACACTCGTACGCTTGCGAGGAATTTTCACAACAAGAAGCATCACAATAAACAACAAAATCACCAGTACCTGAAGGGATTGTCAAAACTGGTGCTGTAGTCAACCTCTTCTTCAGCTCAAGAAAATTGGTTTCACGTGCTTCAGACCACACAAACGGTGCATTCTTTTGTGTAAGCTGTGTAATAGGCTTTGCAATAGACGAGAAGTCTCGGATAAATCGACGATAATATCCTGCCAAACCCATAAAACTTTGGATTTTCGGCATAGATGTCGGTCTCTGCCAACTAATCACAGCTTCAATTTTTCTTGGATCAACTGAAATACCATCTCCTGATATAATATGACCCAGAAAAACCACCTGTTTCAACCTAAACTCACATTTGGATAGCTTCGCATACAGTTTTTCTTCTCTCAACGTCTTCAAAACTGTTCTCAAGACGTCAGCATGATCACATAAATTCTTCGTGTAAATCAAAATATCATCGATAAATATGATCACGAAATCATCTAGATACTTTTGAAATACTCTATTCATCAGTCCCATAAATACTGCTGGTGCATTCGTTAAACCAAAAGGCATGACTATAAATTCGTAATGGCCATACCTGGTTCTAAAGGCAGTCTTAGGGACATCTTCCTCTCTTACTCTCAATTGATGATAGCCGGATCGTAAATCAATCTTCGAGTATACTGATGAACCCTGCAATTGATCAAATAAATAATCTATACGAGATAAAGGATAGCGATTCTTTACCGTTGCTTTGTTCAATTGCCGGTAGTCAATACATAGCCTCATCGATCCATCCTTCTTTCTCACAAATAATACCGGAGTTCCCCAGGGCGAAACACTCGGTCTGATATATCCCTTGGCCAACAATTCTTCAAGTTGGTCCTTCAACTCTTTCAACTCTATCGGTGCCATACGATAAGGTTCTTTCAATATCGGTTGTGAAAGAGTGGGTGCCCAGTGAGCCAACTTGTGGCTATGGGCTTTGATGACTCTTTGTACAAACGATCTTTTGTTTAATATAATTTACACTTTTATTAATGGCAATGACTTTATCTTTCTTCATATTGTTATATTGTGATATACTATTGTTGTTTTGATAAAGACCTTGAATATACTATAGTGTATGTAAGATGTGGTAGAACATGGGGATGTCTATCATGAAATACATCTTATAGTCACTGTATATTCTAAACTGTTCCTAGTCGATTGAGCCGTCCGATAATAAGGATAAGGATCGCTCGAGTTTGAGACTAGCATTTGCGATGCGGAGTACCACGTTTCATTGGTAGGGAACATGGAGATGTTCTAAGCATGCAAATGGATATTCATAGGATGAATAATCGAACTACCCTATCCGGACTTTCCAAGTGGTTATCACTTATCGAGTGGATAAAGTCCGCGTTTTGGTTGTACACCATTAGTCCTTACTACTTGAAACATCATGGAGACTCTATATGCTAGTACTGTGCTTTGACTCGTTTACCGACTCTATGGGGGTCATCAGGTGTCGGGATTGGGTACAGTTACAACACATATAGGAGTCGATGCATTGTTGTCAAGGATTCACCACATACTTGCGAGTGTGGATATCCTATGCGATCCGAGGAGATATTAGTGTGACGAATCTCTGGCCAGAGTACTTGATGTGATTTAAGAAATGGTTTCTTAGTAGCACATGCGATGTCACTAATTTGATCTTCAAGATGTATTGCATAGTTATCGAATCTTGAGCGACTCTCGATATACCAATGGTTGTTGATTCGATCGGGATATATGGATGAAGGGACCGTACTGTACGCTAACCAAAATCTACTGGTTCTTGTAGGCACTATCAGTGATACCTAGGGAATCATGGGGCGATGTTGCTAGGCGCTTTACCATGATTCGTTGGGCAAGTCGGAAATCGTTGTTCCGAGTCACAAGGAGTTGTGAGCCCACGGCTAGCTGTATCCCTGAACCATTGAGGGTCACACAGTGTAATGGAGTTTTAATCCCCGTTGAGATAGTTAAATTTAAAGAGTTAAATTTAATGAATAAAGAAGTTGGACTTCTTAAATAAGAGTAAGGGAGTAGGATTTCCTAAAATGACATAGGGATGTACATTTTTGGAAACCACTGAATTCGGATTCAGGAAAATTTATCTTGACTTTAAAATGTGCAGAAATGGTTTCTGTGCACATTGGTAAAATCGGTTTATCAATCGGAGTCACGATGAATTTTATATTAATTTCTGAACATGCGGGCTTTGCTTGTCGGGCCTCAACTTATGACTAATGGGCCCTAAGGTGTTAGTGGCCTGCATTATAAATAAGTTATTGCAGTACAGAAATTACACACAACTGGTCATAATTGAGACAGGATTTTTCGAAAAAAACCCTAGCCTCCCCTCTCAATTCGGCCGCCCCCCTCCCTTCTCTGCGTGAGAAATTCCGGTCTGTGATTTTGAATTGCAGTCTAGAATAGCGAATCAAATTCGTTTATTCTCTTCGTAGAAAACTTCTGATAGATTTTCTAGTGCAATCTATCAGAGGGATTAAACCTCTATTCGTGGACCTGATTGAAGGAAAGCTTGTTCATCAGTTCCAGGGAGATACAAGAAGCGCAGAGAAATCTGTGTGGTGTCCAATAATCTCGCTTCGAGATTGAAGGTAAAATTTAATAATTGTTATTTAATTTTACACACACTTATAATTTAATCGTTAAACGGTTGATACCCACACTATGGAATTGTTCCATAATAAAATTTTTAAACTTTCGCTGCACCGGGTATCAATCGTGATTGATCTGAGAGCCGCGTTTTCCAACAGTGGTATCAGAGCCAGGTTGCTCAGATCAAACGATTAAATTAATCGATTGTACAAAAATTTTTGAGTCTTGGTTTTTTAAAACAAAATAAATATTTTAAATAAAAAAATTTTTTTTTCGGGCAAAACCCGGGCAGCGATTGGATCGCTGCCCGGTGGGGCAGCGACGGTCGCTGCCCCGGGCGGCGCACGGCGCCGCCCAAAGGGGGCGCACAGCGCCGCCCACGGCGGCGCACGTCGCCGCCAGGGCAGCGCTCGGCGCTGCCCAGGGCGGCGCACGGCGCCGCTGTGCGCCGCCAAGGGCAGCGCACGGCGCCGCCAGGGCAGCGATTGTCGCTGCCCTAAAGGGGCAGCCGGGCTGCCCCGGCCCGCGCCCACGGGTGCGGGCCGGCCCGGGAATGTCGCGGGCGGCCCGCGGGAAAAATTATTTTTTATTTAAATTAATTTTTAATGTGTTAAAATTTTATTTTTGGTCCGGTCAAAAATTGTTTTTGATTGGTTCACGAGGCATCGGATCGAATTGTTCGAGTCCGAAAATTTTAAAATTGATTTTTGGATAAATTTGAATGTTTGGAAAATTTTAATATTTTATCCTTAAATTGAATTTTGAAATCAATTATTTTTGGTACAATTGATGATAAGATTTGATCTTATGTATATATTAAGTAAAATATGATTTTATCTATAAAATTAGATTCTGTAGATAAAATATGATTTTATTTAATAAAAGGTAAAATATGATTTTATATGTAAAATATGATTTTATATATAAAATATGATTTTATCCTGTTTAAATTTAAATTGCCATATGCATGATATCCAATAAATTAATTTTGAATTAAAAGTTATTGGATAAGGATGATCGATTGCCATGACCAATTTTGTAGGTGTATGTTAGGAATTTACATTTGTTTTATTGTTGTTGGTTTTATTAATGGGCCTGGTTTATGGCCCAATATGAATGTCATATGTAATAAAAGTGGGCTTGGTTTATGGCCCGTTCCAACCCCTAAAATGTATCCCCTACTTGTCATTGCTATTTATTGTAAATACATTAGATTTAGTGGGAGATCAAGATTTGAAGATGGTGGGCCCAGCAGACAATAAAGACGAAGAAATGTAAATTGGAAGCTAATGTAATAGGATTGCATTGCATACTGCATATTACCTAGGATTGGACTAAGACCCGTGATTGGCAACCACGAGTCAATTAGAAATGGAATCGATCATCCTATATATAATATATGATATTATGATTGTATGCATGTTTTAGACATAATTGTATGAATCCGGCAATCATACAATAAATTGAAAAATGATGAGACAAATTTTCATAATTAAAATCCCTCATTTTAAATATGATTTAAAATTGATATCAAGATAAATAAAGGAAATTTAAATTTGTTTAAATGTTCCTACCTTCCATCAACGGTCAATGTATGTGATGCTACCCGCGGATACGGTCCGGCTCATATTATTGGGGGGGCCCGTCCATCGGAAAGCTGTACATTGGATCGACACATGTTGTAAGTTGGGTGGAACTCCCATGGGATCGGCTCATATTATTGGGGGATCCACATGGCGACCGTCCATCACAACTTAATATTGATGGGTCATCTTGACATGTCACTATAAACGGCGTCATATTATTGGGCCCTTATTGGACATGAGGTAAATACATGGGGGTTGCTTTGGAAGCAATTGGGCTCTACCTTTTGAGAATTATGGTTGGCTGATATTATTCGGGACCATAAGTTTGTCAATTGGACTCCATGTTCTCACTAAGGAAAAAGTTTCCCGTTTTCACTAGAGGGTAGTGAAATCGTTAAAATAGTGGGAGTGAGATTCATAAAATTAAATTCGCCTATTTTATGTCTTAGTAAATTGCTTAAACAATCATTGATATATGTCTGTTTTTCTTTTCAGTATTTCATACAATGAATTCGCGTAATCCATTATTCTCGATCCTCGAACAAAACAAGTTGACTGGCGCAAACTATACTGAATGGTTCCGGAAGTTGAAGATTGTCTTGACTTCGGAGAAGATGCTCTACGTGTTAGAGAAATCACCTCCGAAGGAAGCACCAGCTGACGTAAGTCCGGAGGAATTGGCCAAACTTGATGCATGGTGGGACCATGACATCAAGACCAAATGCTATATGCAAGCCTCGATGTCTGATGAACTCCAGAGGCGATTTGAGGACACCGTGAATGCTGCTGACATTCACGCTCAACTCAAGGAACTTTTTGGGGCTCAATCGAGGGCTGAAAGGTTCGCTACTGTTAAGGAGCTGATGACGTGTCGCATGCGTGAAGGGACTTCGGTCCGTGATCATGGGGTACGAGTGATTTGGCTCATACAAAAGTTAGCGACCCTTGATTTGGTGTTGGAGCATGAACTCAACGTGGATTTACTGCTTCTGTCTCTTCCTTCTTCGTTTGACGGATTTGTGGTAAATTTTAATATGAACAAGATAGAGGCCACCCTTGAAGAGATGGTCAATATGCTTGTGACATATGAATCCACACTTAAGAAGGATAAGCCAGCTTTCTTGGTGGGCTCCTCATCTTCTGCTAAGAAGGGGCCAAGTATGAAGGGCAAGAAACGTTCTGCCCCACCCAAGAAAGTCGAGCCCGAGAAGAAGCACAAGACAAAGGCTTCAAACAATGGAAAATCCAAGGATGTTTGCCATTACTGCAAGAAGCCCGGTCATTGGAAGCGCAACTGCAAGGAATATCTAGAGCAGTTGGGAACTGCAAAGGGTATGTTATATATTGAAATAAACATTTCACTTAATACTACTTCTTGGGTATTGGATACCGGATGTGGATCTCACATTTGCAATGATTTGCAGGTGATGACAAGAAGTCGCAGGCTTAGAATGGGTGAGACCCAGCTGAGGCTCGGGAATGGTTCCAGAGTTGAAGCTACAGCCATTGGAGATGTTTGTTTAATTTTGCAGAACGGTTTTAAGTTATTTTTAAGAGATGTTTTATTTGTTCCGGATTTAATTAAAAACATTATTTCTGTTTCTATGTTAGATAGAGATGGTTATTCTTGCAATTTTGTGAATGGGATTTGCAATATTTACAAGAATGAATGTTTGATTGGAAATGGACAACTTGAAAACGATCTATACAACTTAAAACTGAAAGACGTTCCAATAAATTATATTGATAAACCGGCAACAACAAACAAAAGGAAAATCGATAGTCAAAACCCGGCGAACCTTTGGCATGCTAGGCTAGGTCATATTTCCTCAAGGAGGATGAACAAGCTAGTGGGAGAGGGCATGTTTGATATGTCTGATATTAACTCTCTACCTACTTGTGAATCCTGTCTAAAAGGGAAAATGACTAAATCTCCTTTTAAGGGGAAGCCTGAGCGTAGTCAAAATCTGTTGGATTTGATCCATACAGATGTTTGTGGACCATTTAGAGTTGGGACTCAATATGGCCACACCTACTTCATTACCTTTACTGACGATTATTCAAGGTATGGGTATTTATATTTAATGAAATATAAGTCTGAAGCATTTGAAAAGTTCAAAGAATTCAAGGCTGAAGTAGAAAACAAGCTAGGTAAAAGTATTAAAGCACTTCGATCGGATCGAGGTGGAGAATACTTAAGTACCGAGTTTTTGGACTATCTAAAAGAGAATGAGATTCTCTCTCAGTGGACTCCTCCTATGACACCACAGCTGAATGGTGTATCGGAGCGTCGTAATCGAACTTTGTTGGACATGGTTCGATCCATGATGAGCTTCACTGAGCTTCCACCTTCGTTTTGGGGCTATGCGCTTGAAACGGCGGTATTGTTGTTGAACAACGTCCACACTAAAGCAGTGAACAAAACACCATACGAGTTATGGAATGGCAAAGCTCCTAAGTATTCGTACTTGAGGATTTGGGGATGTCCAGCTTACGTGAAGCGGACAGTGGGAGATAAGTTGGATAGTCGATCCAGCTTATGTTATTTTGTAGGGTATCCGAAGAATTCAATCGGATATTATTTCTATTATCCTGCTGAAACAAAGGTGTTTGTTTCTAGGAATGCCACCTTCTTGGAGAAGGAGTTCTTATTGGATAAGAAAGGCGAGATGATGGAACTCGAAGAAGTTCGAGAAGAACCCGAAATACAAAATAACGATCCTACGCCTCAGGAACCATTACTGGACACGCCTGAACCTAGAAGATCCGAGAGGACTTCTAGACCTCCTGTTCGATATGGTCTTCTTCTTGAAGGGGATCAAGATGAACCCGACATTGGATGTGATCCAAGAAACTTCAAGGAAGCAATTTCTGATGCGGATTCAAATTTATGGCTTGAAGCTATGCAGTCTGAATTGGATTCAATGCATACAAACCAAGTTTGGTCTTTAGTAGATCCTCCTGATGGAATTGTTCCAATAGGGTGTAAATGGATCTACAAGAGAAAGCTTGGGCCTGATGGTAAGGTATTGACCTACAAGGCGCGATTGGTGGCGAAAGGTTACACTCAAAGACAAGGAGTTGACTATGATGAAACCTTTTCACCAGTTGCAATGTTCAAGTACATAAGAATCCTTATTGCCATAGCTGCATGGTATGACTATGAGATATGGCAAATGGATGTGAAGACTGCTTTTCTTAATGGAGACATTAAGGAAGAAATCTATATGAAGCAGCCAGAGGGGTTCACATCCATGGGAAGCGAGCATAAGGTATGCAAGCTTCAGAGATCAATTTATGGTCTAAAACAAGCATCAAGAAGTTGGAACCAGAAATTTGATGAAACAATAAAAGATTTTGGTTTCATCAAGAACCCGGAGGAACCGTGCGTGTACAAGAAAGTAGTTAAGGATGCTGTGACATTCTTAGTACTTTATGTTGATGACATCCTACTCATTGGGAATGATGTAGGGATGTTGCAGTCAACAAAGATATGGTTATCAGGTAGATTCACGATGAAGGATTTGGGTGAGGCATCCTACATTCTTGGGATACAGATCTATAGAGATAGATCTAAGAGAATGATAGGACTCACTCAATCAACCTACATCGACACCATATTGAAACGGTTTTCAATGGATGGGTCCAAGAGAGGACATCTACCCATGTGTCATGGAGTTTCTTTATCCAAGTCTATGTGTCCCAAGACTGATGCAGAGATAGAGAATATGACACATGTACCATATGCGTCAGCTATAGGTAGTATCATGTATGGGATGATATCTACCAGACCGGATGTAGCATTTGCTCTGAGTGTCACGAGCAGATATCAGGCTAATCCTGGTCAAATGCATTGGAAAGCCGTGAAGGACATTCTTAAGTACTTACGAAGGACTAAGAATATGTTCATGGTATATGGAGGACGAGATCTGAAATTGGAAGGCTATACCGACTCTAGCTTCCAAAGTGACGTGGATGACTCGAAGTCAACCTCTGGATTTGTGTTCATGCTCAATGGCGGTGCTGTCTCTTGGAAGAGTTCCAAGCAGGACACCACAGCGGATTCCACCACTGAGGCTGAATACATTGCAGCATCAGCTGCTGCTAAAGAGGCCGTTTGGATGAGGAAGTTCGTCCAAGAGTTGGGCGTCATTCCTGAATTTGTTGGTCCAGTCCCGGTGTACTGTGACAACACGGGTGCCGTTGCTCAAGCAAAGGAACCAAGGTCTCATCAAAGATCCAAACACGTACTGAGGAAATACCACATCATCCGGGAGATTGTGGAAAGAGGAGACATCACTGTCGAACGAGTGGCCTCTGCAGACAATATCGCTGATCCGCTTACTAAGCCCTTGCCAGGACCATTGTTTGACAAACATCGCGAAGCAATGGGTCTACGTAGTATGACTAGTTGGCTATAGGGCAAGTGGGAGATTGAAAGAGTGGGTGCCCAGTGAGCCAACTTGTGGCTATGGGCTTTGATGACTCTTTGTACAAACGATCTTTTGTTTAATATAATTTACACTTTTATTAATGGCAATGACTTTATCTTTCTTCATATTGTTATATTGTGATATACTATTGTTGTTTTGATAAAGACCTTGAATATACTATAGTGTATGTAAGATGTGGTAGAACATGGGGATGTCTATCATGAAATACATCTTATAGTCATTGTATATTCTAAACTGTTCCTAGTCGATTGAGCCGTTCGATAATAAGGATAAGGATCGCTCGAGTTTGAGACTAGCATTTGTGATGCGGAGTACCACGTTTCATTGGTAGGGAACATGGAGATGTTCTAAGCATGCAAATGGATATTCATAGGATGAATAATCGAACTACCCTATCCGGACTTTCCAAGTGGTTGTCACTTATCGAGTGGATAAAGTCCGCGGTTTTGGTTGTACACCATTAGTCCTTACTACTTGAAACATCATGGAGACTCTATATGCTAGTACTGTGCTTTGACTCGTTTACCGACTCTATGGGGGTCATCAGGTGTCGGGATTGGGTACAGTTACAACACATATAGGAGTCGATGCATTGTTGTCAAGGATTCACCACATACTTGCGAGTGTGGATATCCTATGCGATCTGAGGAGATATTAGTGTGACGAATCTCTGGCCAGAGTACTTGATGTGATTTAAGAAATGGTTTCTTAGTAGCACATGCGATGTCACTAATTTGATCTTCAAGATGTATTGCATAGTTATCGAATCTTGAGCGACTCTCGATATACCAATGGTTGTTGATTCGATCGGGATATATGGATGAAGGGACCGTACTGTACGCTAACCAAAATCTACTGGTTCTTGTAGGCACTATCAGTGATACCTAGGGAATCATGGGGCGATGTTGCTAGGCGCTTTACCATGATTCGTTGGGCAAGTCGGAAATCGTTGTTCCGAGTCACAAGGAGTTGTGAGCCCACGGCTAGCTGTATCCCTGAACCATTGAGGGTCACACAGTGTAATGGAGTTTTAATCCCCGTTGAGATAGTTAAATTTAAAGAGTTAAATTTAATGAATAAAGAAGTTGGACTTCTTAAATAAGAGTAAGGGAGTAGGATTTCCTAAAATGACATAGGGATGTACATTTTTGGAAACCACTGAATTCGGATTCAAGAAAATTTATCTTGACTTTAAAATGTGCAGAAATGGTTTCTGTGCACATTGGTAAAATCGGTTTATCAATCGGAGTCACGATGAATTTTATATTAATTTCTGAACATGCGGGCTTTGCTTGTCGGGCCTCAACTTATGACTAATGGGCCCTAAGGTGTTAGTGGCCTGCATTATAAATAAGTTATTGCAGTACAGAAATTACACACAACTGGTCATAATTGAGACAGGATTTTTCGAAAAAAACCCTAGCCTCCCCTCTCAATTCGGCCGCCCCCCTCCCTTCTCTGCGTGAGAAATTCCGGTCTGTGATTTTGAATTGCAGTCTAGAATAGCGAATCAAATTCGTTTATTCTCTTCGTAGAAAACTTCTGATAGATTTTCTAGTGCAATCTATCAGAGGGATTAAACCTCTATTCATGGACCTGATTGAAGGAAAGCTTGTTCATCAGTTCCAGGGAGATACAAGAAGCGCAGAGAAATCTGTGTGGTGTCCAATAATCTCGCTTCGAGATTGAAGGTAAAATTTAATAATTGTTATTTAATTTTACACACACTTATAATTTAATCGTTAAACGGTTGATACCCACACTATGGAATTGTTCCATAATAAAATTTTTAAACTTCCGCTGCACCGGGTATCAATCGTGATTGATCTGAGAGCCGCGTTTTCCAACAGGTTGTGTACCTGACATCAACTCAATGCAGAAATCTACCTCTCGATATGGTGGCAATCCCGGAATCTCGTCAGGGAAAACATCAGCGAATTCGCTAACCACTGGCAAGTCAGCCAATTGTGGGCTAGTCTTCAATATATCGACTGCATAAATAAGAAATCCCTCTGCCCCTTTCTGTAATAAATCAGTCATAGAAAGAACATATATCAAAGGAATTCTGGCTCGTGATCCATTACCGTAGAATTTCCATTCATCAGCCATATCAGGTCTGAATCTTACAATTTTCTGAAAACAGTCAACTGTAGCTCTGTACTTGGTTAACATATCAATACCGATTATACAATCAAAATCAGACAAACCGAGTACAACACAATCAACCTCAATCTCATGACCCTCAGACTGTAATATACAATTTCGTACAGACTTCACTGATATGATACCTCTTCCCAACGGAGAAGGAATAGATACTACAGTAGCTAAAGGTTCAACAGGCAACTCGTGTAATGCAACAAATTGCTCAGAAATAAATGTGTGTGATGCACCAGTATCAAATAATACATAGGCAGGATAACCATAAAGGAAACAGTTACCTGCAATCACATCATCTGGTGCAGCTTGTGCTTGCTCTTCAGTCAGTGCAAACACTCGAGCTTGTTGCCTCTGTTGCTGGCTCCCAGCTTGATTTCCTCCAGTATGGCTCTGTGCTGATGGCTGAGGTTGGAATGAATGCACTGAGGATGCTTGCCTCTCTAGCTGTGTCACTGTTCAAGATCCACTTGCACCCTGTGCACCTCCAGAACCTCGCTGTGGGAATACTCTCGCAAAATGACCCGGTTGTTGGCAAATGTGACAACTGCCAAACACTCATTTTCATTGCTCATTGGTATGACGTCCTCCACACTTGGAACAATAAACATCAGAAGTACCCGATTTCTGTCCACCTCTGAACTGTCTAGTTCCACTTGAACTCGAAGAGCTACCACCGGGACGCTTAAACTATTTGCTTTAGCCTTTAAAGAAATTTTTCTTACCACTACTACTACTACTACCTCCCGCATCAAATCGAGGTGGTGGTGGAATTTGTGGCTGCTCTTGCGGTTGTCTCATCGGCTGTGGTACAAACTGTGCTCCTCGTTGCCTCAGTATTCCTACTTCAGCCCCCTTTGAATGATTCAGAGCATCGGCAAAGATATTTGGTCTTCCCGAATTTGTTGGAAAACTGGCGAGTTCCCAGACCAATTACGATTGATACCCGGTGCAGCGGAAGTTTAAAAATTTTTCATGGAACGTTTCCATGGTATGGGTATCAACCGTTCATCGATTGAATTATGTGTGTGTAAAATTTAAATAACAATTAAATAAATTTTACCTCAAATCTCGCAACGAGATTAATGGACACCAACAGAACAATTCTGCTCTTGTTGTCTCTCCCTGGAACCGATGAACGCCTTCAATCAGGTCCACGAACAGAGGTTTAATCCCTCTGATAGATTGCACTAGAAAATCTATCAGAAGTTTTCTGCGAAGAGAATACACGAATTTGATTCGTTATTCCTTACTGCGATTCAAAATCACAGACCGGAATTTTCTCTGACAGAGTAGGGAGGGGGCGGCCAAAAACGTTTTTGAGAGGCTAGGGTTTTCGAAAAATTGCTCTCAAAATAATGACCTGTTGTGTGTAATTTCTGTACTGAAATAACTTATTTATAATGCAGGCCACTAACACCTTAGGGCCCATTAGTCATAAGCTGGGGCCCGACAAGCAAAGCCCGCTCGTTCAGAAATTAATATAAAATTCATCGTGACTCCGATTGATGAACTGATTTCACCAATGTGCACAGAAACCATTTCTGCACATTTTAAAGTCAAAATAAATTTTCCTGAATCCGAATTCAGTGGTTTCCAAAAATGTCCATCCCTATGTCATTTTAGGAAATCCTACTCCCTTACTCTTATTTAAGAAGTCCAACTCCTTAGTTCATTAAATTTAACTCTTTAAATTTAACTATCTCAACGGGGATTAAAACTCCATTACACTGTGTGACCCTCAATGGTTCAGGGATACAGCTAGCCGTGGGCTCACAACTCCTTGTGACTCGGAACAACACTTTCCGACTTGCCCAACGAATCATGGTAAAGCGCCTAGCAACATCGCCCCATGATTCCCTAGGTATCACTGATAGTGCCTACAAGAACCAGTAGATTTTGGTTAGCGTACAGTACGGTCCCTTCATCCATATATCCCGATCGAATCAACAACCATTGGTATATCGAGAGTCGCTCAAGATTCGATAACTATGCAATACATCTTGAAGATCAAATTAGTGACATCGCATGTGCTACTAAGAAACCATTTCTTAAATCACATCAAGTACTCTGGCCAGAGATTTGTCACACTAATATCTCCTCAGATCGTATAGGATATCCACACTCGCAAGTATGTGGTGAATCCTTGACAACAATGCATTGACTCCTATATGTGTCGTAACTGTACCCAATCTCGACACCTGATGACCCCCATAGAGTCGGTAAACGAGTCAAAGCACAGCACTAGCATATAGAGTCTCCATGATGTTTCAAGTCGTAAGGACTAATGGTGTACAACCAAAACCGCGGACTTTATCCACTCGATAAGTGATAACCACTTGGAAAGTCCGGATAGGGTAGTTCGATTATTCATCCTATGAATATCCATTTGCATGCTTCGAACATCTCTATGTTCCCTACCAATGAAACGTGGTACTCCGCATCGCAAATGCTAGTCTCAAACTCGAGCGATCCTTATCCTTATTATCGGACGGCTCAATCGACTAGGAACAGTTTAGAATATACAGTGACTATAAGATGTATTTCATGATAGACATCTCCATGTTCTACCACATCTTACATACACTATGGTATATTCAAGGTCTTTATCAAAACAACAATAGTATATCACAATATAACAATATGAAGTAATATAAAGTCATTGCCATAAAAGTGTAAATAATATTAAACAAAAGATTGTTTATACAAAGAGTCATCAAAGCCCATAGCCACACAGTTGGCTCACTGGGCACCCACTCTTACAATCTCCCACTTGCCCTATAGCCAACTAGTCATACTACGTAGACCCATTGCTTCGCGATGTTTGTCAAACAATGGTCCTGGCAAAGGCTTAGTAAGCGGATCAGCGATATTGTCTGCAGAGGCCACTCGTTCGACAGTGATGTCTCCTCTTTCCACAATCTCCCGGATGATGTGGTATTTCCTCAGTACGTGTTTGGATCTTTGATGAGACCTTGGTTCCTTTGCTTGAGCAACGGCACCCGTGTTGTCGCAGTACACCGGGACTGGACCAACAAATTCAGGAATGACGCCCAACTCTTGGACGAAATTCCTCATCCAAACGGCCTCTTTAGCAGCAGCTGATGCTGCAATGTATTCAGCCTCAGTGGTGGAATCCGCTGTGGTGTCCTGCTTGGAACTCTTCCAAGAGACAGCACCGCCATTGAGCATGAACACAAATCCAGAGGTTGACTTCGAGTCATCCACGTCACTTTGGAAGCTAGAGTCGGTATAGCCTTCCAATTTGAGTTCTCGTCCTCCATAAACCATGAACATATTCTTAGTCCTTCGCAAGTACTTAAGAATGTCCTTCACGGCTTTCCAATGCATTTGACCAGGATTAGACTGATATCTGCTCGTGACACTCAGAGCAAATGCTACATCCGGTCTAGTAGATATCATCCCATACATGATACTACCTATAGCTGACGCATATGGTACATGTGTCATATTCTCTATCTCTTCATCAGTCTTGGGACACATAGACTTGGATAGAGAAACTCCATGACACATGGGTAGATGTCCTCTTTTGGACCCATCCATTGAAAACCTTTTCAATATGGTATCGATGTAGGTTGATTGAGTGAGTCCTATCATTCTCTTAGACCTATCTCTATAGATCTGTATCCCAAGAATGTAGGATGCCTCTCCCAAATCCTTCATCGAAAATCTACCTGATAACCATATCTTTGTTGACTGCAACATCCCTACATCATTCCCAATGAGTAGGATGTCATCAACATAAAGTACTAAGAATGTCACCGCATCCTTAACTACTTTCTTGTACACGCAAGGTTCCTCCGGGTTCTTGATGAAACCAAAATCTTTTATTGTTTCATCAAATTTCTGGTTCCAACTTCTTGATGCTTGTTTTAGACCATAAATTGATCTCTGAAGCTTGCATACCTTATGCTCGCTTCCCATGGATGTGAACCCCTCAGGCTGCCTCATATAGATTTCTTCCTTAATGTCTCCATTAAGAAAAGCAGTCTTCACATCCATCTGCCATATCTCATAGTCATACCATGCAGCTATGGCAATAAGGATTCTTATGGACTTGAACATAGCAACTGGTGAAAAGGTTTCATCATAGTCAAATCCTTGCCTTTGAGTATAACCTTTCGCCACCAATCGCGCCTTGTAGGTCAATACCTTACCATCAGGCCCAAGCTTTCTCTTGTAGATCCATTTACACCCTATTGGAACAATTCCATCGGGAGGATCTACTAAAGACCAGACTTGGTTCGTATGCATCGAATCCAATTCAGACTGCATAGCTTCAAGCCATAAATTCGAATCCGCATCAGAAATTGCTTCCTTGAAGTTTCTTGGATCACATCCAATGTCGGGTTCATCTTGATCCCCTTCAAGAAGAAGACCATATCGAACTGGAGGTCTAGAAGTCCTCTCGGATCTTCTAGGTGCAGGCGTGTCCAGCAATGGTTCCTGAGGTGTAGGATCGTTATTTTGTATTTTGGGTTCTTCTCGAACTTCTTCGAGTTCCATCATCTCGCCTTTCTTATCCAATAAGAACTCCTTCTCCAAGAAGGTGGCATTCCTAGAAACAAACACCTTTGTTTCAGCAGGATAATAGAAATAATATCCGATTGAATTCTTCGGATACCCTACAAAATAACATAAGCTGGATCGACTATCCAACTTATCTCCCACTGTCCGCTTCACGTAAGCAGGACATCCCCAAATCCTCAAGTACGAATACTTAGGAGCTTTGCCATTCCATAACTCGTATGGTGTTTTGTCCACTGCTTTAGTGTGGACGTTGTTCAACAACAATACCGCCGTTTCAAGCGCATAGCCCCAAAACGAAGGTGGAAGCTCAGTGAAGCTCATCATAGATCGAACCATGTCCAACAAAGTTCGATTACGACGCTCCGATACACCATTAAGCTGTGGTGTCATAGGAGGAGTCCACTGAGAGAGAATCCCATTCTCTTTCAGATAGTCCAAAAACTCGGTACTCAAGTATTCTCCACCTCGATCCGATCGAAGTGCTTTAATACTTTTACCTAGCTTGTTTTCTACTTCAGCCCTGAATTCTTTGAACTTTTCAAATGCTTCAGACTTATATTTCATTAAATATAAATACCCATACCTTGAATAATCATCAGTAAAGGTAATGAAGTAGGTGTGGCCATGTTGAGTCCCTACTCTAAATGGACCACAAACATCTGTATGGATCAAATCCAACAGATTTTGACTACGCTCAGGTTTCCCCTTAAAAGGAGATTTAGTCATTTTTCCTTTTAGGCAGGATTCACAAGTAGGTAGAGAGTTAATATTAGACATATCAAACATGCCCTCTCCCACTAGCTTGTTCATCCTCCTTGAGGAAATATGACCTAGTCTAGCGTGCCAAAGGTTTGCCGGGTTTTGACTATCGATTTTCCTTTTGTTTGTTGTCGCCGGTTTGTCAATACAATTCACTGGAACGTCTTTTAGTTTTAAATTGTATAGATCGTTTTCAAGTTGTCCATTTCCAATTAAACATTCATTCTTGTAAATATTGCAAATCCCATTCACAAAATTGCAAGAATAACCATCTCTATCAAGCATAGAAATAGAAATAATGTTTTTAATTAAATCTGGCACAAATAAAACATCTCTCAACAATAATTTAAAACCATTCTGCAAAATCAAACAAACATCTCCAATGGCCGTAGCTTCAACTCTGGAACCATTTCCGAGCCTCAGCTGGGTCTCACCCATTCTAAGCCTGCGACTTCTTGTCATCACCTGCAAATCATTGCAAATGTGAGATCCACATCCGGTATCCAATACCCAAGAAGTTGTATTAAGTGACATGTTTATTTCGATATAGAACATACCCTTTGCAGTTCCTAACTGCTCAAGATACTCCTTGCAGTTGCGCTTCCAATGACCCGGCTTCTTGCAGTAATGGCAAACATCCTTGGATTTTCCATTGTTTGAAGCCTTTGTCTTTTGCTTCTTCTCGGGTTCCACTTTCTTGGGTGGGGCAGAACGTTTCTTGCCCTTCATACTTGGCCCCTTCTTAGCAGAAGATGAGGAGCCCACCAAGAAAGCTGGCTTATCCTTCTTAAGTGTGGATTCATATGTAACGAGCATATTGACCATCTCTTCAAGGGTGGCCTCTATCTTGTTCATATTAAAATTTATCACAAATCCATCAAATGAAGAAGGAAGAGATAGAAGCAGCAAGTCCACATTGAGTTCATGCTCCAACACCAAATCAAGGGTCGCTAACTTCTGTATGAGCCAAATCACTCGTACCCCATGATCACGGACCGAAGTCCCTTCACGCATGCGGCACGTCATCAACTCCTTAACAGTAGAGAACCTTTCAGCCCTCGACTGAGCCCCAAAAAGTTCCTTGAGTTGCGTGTGAATGTCAGCAGCATTCACCGTGTCCTCAAATCGCCTCTGGAGTTCATCAGACATCGAGGCTTGCATATAGCATTTGGTCTTGATGTCATGGTCACACCATGCATCAAGTTTGGCCAATTCCTCCGGACTTATGTCAGCTGGTGCTTCCTTCGGAGGTGCTTTCTCTAACACGTAGAGCATTTTCTCCGAAGTTAAGACAATCTTCAACTTCCGGAACCATTCCGTATAGTTGGCGCCAGTCAGCTTGTTTTGTTCGAGGATCGAGAATAAAGGATTTCGCGAATTCATTGTATGAAATACTGAAAAGGAAAAACAGACATATATCAATGATTGTTTAACAATTTACTAAGACATAAAATAGGCGAATTTAATTTTATGAATCTCACTCCCACTATTTTAACGATTTCACCACCCTCTAGTGAAAACGGGAAACTTTTTCCTTAGTGAGAACATGGAGTCCAATTGACAAACTTATGGTCCCGAATAATATCAGCCAACCATAATTCTCAAAAGGTAGAGCCCAATTGCTTCCAAAGCAACCCCCATATATTTACCTCATGTCCAATAAGGGCCCAATAATATGACGCCGTTTAAAGTGACATGTCAAGATGACCCATCAATATTAAGTTGTGATGGACGGTCGCCATGTGGATCCCCCAATAATATGAGCCGATCCCATGGGAGTTCCACCCAACTTACAACATTTGTCGATCCAATGTACAGCTTTCCGACGAACGGGCCCCCCCAATAATATGAGCCGGACCGTATCCGCGGGTAGCATCACATACATTGACCGTTGATGGAAGGTAGGAATATTTAAACAATATTTAAATTTCCTTTATTTATCTTGATATAAATTTTAAATCATATTTAAAATGAGGGATTTTATTTATAAAAATATTTGTCTCATCATTTTTAATTTATTGCATGCATTGCCGGATTCACGCAATTTATGTCTAAACATGCATACAATCATAATATCACATATTATATAGGATGATCGATTCCATTTCTAATTGACCCGTGGTTGCCAATCACGGGTCTTAGTCCAATCCTAGGTAATATGCAGTATGCAAATGCAATCCTATTACATATGCTTCCAATTTACATTTCTTCAGTCTTCATTGTCTGCTGGGCCCACCATCTTCAAATCTTGATCTCCCACTAAATCTAATGTATTTACAATTAAATAACAATGACAAGTAGGGGATACATTTTTAGGGGGTGGGAACGGGCTATAAACCAAGCCCACTTTTATTACATATGACATTCATATCGGGCCATAAACCAGGCCCATTAATAAAACCAACAACAATAAAGACAAAATGTAAATTCCTAACATACACCTACAAAATTGGTCATGGCAATCGATCATCCTTATCCAATAACATTTAATTCAAAATTAATTTATTGGATAACATGCTGTGGCAATTCAAATTTAAACAAGATAAAATATTTTTTATATAAAATCACATTTCACATATAAAATCATATTTTATCTCCATATCAAATAAAATCATATTTTATCTATAAAATCCAATTTTACAAATAAAATCATAGTTTATCTAATATCTCATAAGATCATATCTTATATCAATTGTACCAAAATAATTGATTTCAAAATTCAATTTACGGATAAAATATTAAAATTTTCCAAAAATTCAAATTTATCCAAAATCAATTTTAAAATTTACGGACTCGAACAATTCGATCCGAAATCTCGTGAACCAATCAAAAACAATTTTTGACCGGACCAAAAATAAAATTTTAAATATTAAAATTAATAAAAAATTAAAAATTAATTTTTCCCGCGGGCCACCCGGGACACTCCCGGGTCGGCCCGCACCCGGGGCGCGGGCCGGGGGCAGCCCGGCTGCCCCCTTAGGGCAGCGCCGTGCGCTGCCCTGGGCGGCGCCGAGCGCCGCCCTGCGCAGCGCCCAGCGCTGCGCTGGGCAGCGCCGAGCGCCGCCCCTGGGCAGCGCCGAGCGCTGCCCTGCGCAGCGCCACTGTTGGAAAACTGGCGAGTTCCCAGACCAATTACGATTGATACCCGGTGCAGCGGAAGTTTAAAAATTTTTTCATGGAACGTTTCCATGGTATGGGTATCAACCGTTCATCGATTGAATTACGTGTGTGTAAAATTTAAATAACAATTAAATAAATTTTACCTCAAATCTCGCAACGAGATTAATGGACACCAACAGAACAATTCTGCTCTTGTTGTCTCTCCCTGGAACCGATGAACGCCTTCAATCAGGTCCACGAACAGAGGTTTAATCCCTCTGATAGATTGCACTAGAAAATCTATCAGAAGTTTTCTGCGAAGAGAATACACGAATTTGATTCGTTATTCCTTACTGCGATTCAAAATCACAGACCGGAATTTTCTCTGACAGAGTAGGGAGGGGGCGGCCAAAAAACGTTTTGAGAGGCTAGGGTTTTCGAAAATTGCTCTCAAAATAATGACCTGTTGTATTTTAATTTCTGTACTGAAATAACTTATTTATAATGCAGGCCACTAACACCTTAGGGCCCATTAGTCATAAGCTGGGGCCCGACAAGCAAAGCCCGCTCGTTCAGAAATTAATATAAAATTCATCGTGACTCCGATTGATGAAACGATTTCACCAATGTGCACAGAAACCATTTCTGCACGTTTTAAAGTCAAAATAAATTTTCCTGAATCCGAATTCAGTGGTTTCCAAAAATGTCCATCCCTATGTCATTTTAGGAAATCCTACTCCCTTACTCTTATTTAAGAAGTCCAACTCCTTAGTTCATTAAATTTAACTCTTTAAATTTAACTATCTCAACGGGGATTAAAACTCCATTACACTGTGTGACCCTCAATGGTTCAGGGATACAGCTAGCCGTGGGCTCACAACTCCTTGTGACTCGGAACAACAATTTCCGACTTGCCCAACGAATCATGGTAAAGCGCCTAGCAACATCGCCCCATGATTCCCTAGGTATCACTGATAGTGCCTACAAGAACCAGTAGATTTTGGTTAACGTACAGTACGGTCCCTTCATCCATATATCCCGATCGAATCAACAACCATTGGTATATCGAGAGTCGCTCAAGATTCGATAACTATGCAATACATCTTGAAGATCAAATTAGTGACATCGCATGTGCTACTAAGAAACCATTTCTTAAATCACATCAATTACTCTGGCCAGAGATTTATCACACTAATATCTCCTCAGATCGCATAGGATATCCACACTCGCAAGTATGTGGTGAATCCTTGACAACAATGCATTGACTCCTATATGTGTCGTAACTGTACCCAATCTCGACACCTGATGACCCCCTCAGAGTCGGTAAACGAGTCAAAGCACAGTACTAGCATATAGAGTCTCCATGATGTTTCAAGTCGTAAGGACTAATGGTGTACAACCAAAACCGCGGACTTTATCCACTCGATAAGTGATAACCACTTGGAAAGTCCGGATAGGGTAGTTCGATTATTCATCCTATGAATATCCATTTGCATGCTTCGAACATCTCCATGTTCCCTACCAATGAAACGTGGTACTCCGCATCGCAAATGCTAGTCTCAAACTCGAGCGATCCTTATCCTTATTATCGGACGGCTCAATCGACTAGGAACGGTTTTAGAATATACAGTGACTATAAGATGTACAGCTAGCCGTGGGCTCACAACTCCTTGTGACTCGGAACAACACTTTCCGACTTGCCCAACGAATCATGGTAAAGCGCCTAGCAACATCGCCCCATGATTCCCTAGGTATCACTGATAGTGCCTACAAGAACCAGTAGATTTTGGTTAGCGTACAGTACGGTCCCTTCATCCATATATCCCGATCGAATCAACAACCATTGGTATATCGAGAGTCGCTCAAGATTCGATAACTATGCAATACATCTTGAAGATCAAATTAGTGACATCGCATGTGCTACTAAGAAACCATTTCTTAAATCACATCAAGTACTCTGGCCAGAGATTTGTCACACTAATATCTCCTCAGATCGTATAGGATATCCACACTCGCAAGTATGTGGTGAATCCTTGACAACAATGCATTGACTCCTATATGTGTCGTAACTGTACCCAATCTCGACACCTGATGACCCCCATAGAGTCGGTAAACGAGTCAAAGCACAGCACTAGCATATAGAGTCTCCATGATGTTTCAAGTCGTAAGGACTAATGGTGTACAACCAAAACCGCGGACTTTATCCACTCGATAAGTGATAACCACTTGGAAAGTCCGGATAGGGTAGTTCGATTATTCATCCTATGAATATCCATTTGCATGCTTCGAACATCTCTATGTTCCCTACCAATGAAACGTGGTACTCCGCATCGCAAATGCTAGTCTCAAACTCGAGCGATCCTTATCCTTATTATCGGACGGCTCAATCGACTAGGAACAGTTTAGAATATACAGTGACTATAAGATGTATTTCATGATAGACATCTCCATGTTCTACCACATCTTACATACACTATGGTATATTCAAGGTCTTTATCAAAACAACAATAGTATATCACAATATAACAATATGAAGTAATATAAAGTCATTGCCATAAAAGTGTAAATAATATTAAACAAAAGATTGTTTATACAAAGAGTCATCAAAGCCCATAGCCACACAGTTGGCTCACTGGGCACCCACTCTTACAGAATTAACAAGAGTGAATACATCGGGATTCAAGCCATTGATGAATTGATCGGCTTGAGCTTCATCACTAATAGAAATATGTGGAGCAAACTTCAACAAGCTAGTGAACTTTGCAACATATTCTTCGATATTTAACTGTCCCTGGTGCAAACTTGCAAACTCTGCTCCTTTGTCCTTTCGATAAGAAACAGGAAAGAACCGTTGATAGAAAGCAGTTCAAAATACTAACCAGGTAATAACAGTACCTTGATTTTCAAACGCTCTCTTCGTCGCTATCCACCAACTCTTTGCAAGGCCATGTAGTTGATGAATCACCAGTCTCACACGACGATCATCTGTATAGTCGAGGGATTCAAATAACTGCTCGATATCCTCAAGTCAATACTCACAATCAACAGAATTTTCAATTCCTTGCAACGTTGGTGGTTTGAATGACTGGAATCGTTTAAAAAGTTTCTCCATCGGATTAGCATCACCAAACACATCAGCAGAAGTACTACTCTGTCCATGTTCAGGTGCTGTCACTAGTATCTGTGCAGCATTAGTCTGCTCTGGCTGATTCATTGCCAAAGTCTGTCTAGTAGTCGGTGCTGATCGGGGAGGCATATCTGATAATCAAATAGATTAGTGTACAATTCATCATCACATCATAACACAATTCTGTTTCAGTCCCTCCTCTGATAAGCACACAATGCCTTCTCAAGAGATTGAGTTCTGATTCAATTGCAGTCTAACATGCTTCCAATCACATCAGATACATAGATAGCATGCAATTCTTAAAGCTGTAAATCAATTCAGATAATAAACATGCTTCACGAATATATAAATCAGAACAAAAGACTCGATCTACCCCGCTCATCTATTCTCAGTCCGAGAAACTTGACGCTTTGATACCACCTGTTGTGGGGACCTCGGGTTGCTAATCTCATCTTAGGGAAATTAACGATTAATAAACAATTAATAAATTAGTTAAAAGAATACTCAAACCAAATAAAAACAATTTTTTTTAAAAAAAACTTGCAACTCGATCGATCGGTAAAATCCTACCGATCGAGCGGGCAAGGGATCTCATCCATCGGGTCTGAGCAAATCTTGGCCTCGCTCGATCGGTCAAATCTTACCAATCGAGCGAGCAAGAAAAATAAAGTTTCTGTTCAAGAAAAACAGGCCTCGCTCGATCGGCCAAATCCTACCGATCGAGCGACCTCTCTGCCCAAAAAACAGCAGAATTTTGTTTTGTTGTCAAAGCATGAATATTCAATCCAAATCACCTCCAATCAATACAAAACATGGTTGAATATATTAAGGAACATGCATATAATGATAGTACCAAACATCAAGCATAAATCCATGCCTTTATTACATCAAACTAATAGTATCAAAGGCATTAAAACCATACACTCATAAAGTGTACTTCAAGTTATCAATCCTCTACAAGTTTGACGCTTGTTCAACTATCATACATCACCTAAAACCCGAGTCCTCACTTGCTAATTCTCGTTCCCAAGCTATCAATGTCATCGTTGACTAGATCCTGCCCCCTCTGTTGCCATGCACACATACAAAACAAAGCAACAGCCGGATAAACTCCGGTGAGAAATCATTCCCAGTATAATCGACATATATAAAGCGTTAAGTAAATCATATCGACTCTATTCATAACCGACTCAACAATAGAGTAAATAACGCATATATCGATTAAGAATTGATTCATATTACGTCATTGCCATCAAGATTCGTAAACGATCTTGACATGAATATCCATCTATCGAAATCATTCCGGATTCGAAAATAAGGTCAACCTCCGACCTCGGCATAGAACCAATTCAATAACATCTCGTATCATAATCATATCGACTCAAATCAAAGATCCACTACCTGGGATGGATCGACAACATCAAAATCAAATCAAAACATAAATAAGTATGTGGTTTTGGTGGGACAACTCAAGAATAATCGATCTTGAGTTTCAAACTCCCTAACTCGTGATGTCGTCATTATACCTTCGTATATATTGGTTCTGAAAACTTCCAATCTGAAATATAACAATCAGAACAATCATATCAAACTTCATTCAAGATGATCAATCCAAAATCGGATCAAACTCATCAATATAACGTCAATACAATCACTTCAAACCTCCAGCAAACTTCCTCGGTTCAAAGTCGGACTTTCTGAGTTGATCGAGCTTGAAACTAATCTGAAATGTAATGATTATGATCAAGAAGTGTAGTGACCCTTACCCGGATCACCTACTAAACAGAACTTATGCATGCAATTAACTTAATAAAACAGATATCAGAATAAAACTGCGGAAACCATTAACATTATACAATCCCAAGAAAAGGAATCTGTAATTATCCAAAATATACAACCAAATCGAATAGCTGTATAAACCCAAACAACAGTAATAAAGACTAGACAAAGCTTCAGCTGGCCAACCACTGACTAGCCCCTCCTGGATCCACCCTCCTCGTCCAATCGCAAACCTGCCCCATGGAATAGGGTGTCCAGAAAATACAGAGTACGAGGCGTGAGCATAAAACGCTCAGTGCGAGAGTATGAGTATACATGCATGCAAAGTGAACTCCCTATAGACTCGAGGTCAAGGATCAGATAACAGAGACAGACCGGGCCCTGGTATGTAGCACGCTGTGCCGTCGCTTCAGGAGGTGGCTCCCATACCGAGATAACCGTGGAAACACCGGACCCAAATCGATGGAAGTCCATCCACTAACAGGATAGGGTACAACCCTACTAACAGACATCTCGAAGGAGATACAACAAGATGCAAATGAATGCAGCATAATATCATGGCATATAAATCATGCAGTCATATAATACATGCATACTCAGTCAGGATATCTCGAACAGTACTTTCGTACCTCAAATACCAGGTAGGCACTACCAGCTCTAAGTCCAAGCCTAAAGTCCGCCTACACAGCGAAATGATACCACTATCATTACAGTGCTCTAAAAGCCTTAACTAAGCTATTGCATACTCCTAAATATTTATAGGAAGCAAAAGCTATACCTTCGTCCGTCGTTAGCCCTTTGATGTCGATGCCTCCAGAACTTGGGCACAACTCCGCTACGACTATCGAACGCCTCTCCGACCTCCGGAACAAGCCTAAGAAGACTAGAACAGCTCGAATATGACTAGAAATAGAGAGGAAATCCGGAATTGGCAAGGAGAAATGAAGTCTCGGCCTTCTATTTATAGACAACGATCGGAGCCTCCGATCCTCGATCGGAACGTCCGAACCTGGATCGGAACGTCCGATCCTGCCATCGGAGCTTCCGAAGATCCTGATCTGCCACGTGTCAAAATATCACTTGTTGACTCCGGATAGGGGTGATCGGAGCCTCCGGTCCTGATCGGAGCTTCCGATCCAGCCACACGTCATGGATGACGTAATATCATCGGTGCCTCCGATCCTCATCGGAGCTTCCGATCCCGATCGGAGCTTCCAATCGTCCCTTCGGAGCTTCCGATCCGTCCAATCCCCAATTTATTTAATTAGCATTAATCCTTTAATTACTCAATTAGGGTTCGGGCTACTACATTCTCCCCCACTTAAGATATTTCGTCCTCGAAATCAGAGCTTAAGTACCGAATGCAAATACAGAAATCAGAAACATTCTTTATTCAAATCAAACGTTTACAGAGTTTGAAACTGAATACAACTTAAAGAATGAAATCAAAACAACTCAGGATGGTCTTTACGCATCCTGTCCTCAAGCTCCCAAGTAGCTTCCTCAGTGCCTCGGCGCTGCCACTGAACTAAAACCAAAGGAATGACTTTGTTCCGTAAAACCTTATCCTTAAAATCAAGGATGCGAAGAGGTTTCTCAACATAAGTCAAATCCTTGTCTACCTGAACCTCAGACCGCTGCAGAATATGAGATTCATCCGCCACATACCGTCGCAACAGAGATACGTGGAACACGTCGTGAATACTGGATAGATGCGGTGGCAATGCTAGTCGATAAGCCAAATCGCCAATGCTCTCCAAGACCTCAAACGGACCGATAAATCTGGGAGACAACTTGCCCTTAAGGCCAAATCTGAGAATCTTGCGGAAAGGTGACACTCTCAGAAACACTTTCTCCCCGACCTCGAACTGCAAAGGCCTACGCTTGATATTAGCATAGCTGGCCTGACGATCCTGTGCAGTCTTAATCCGTTTCTTGATTTGATCAACAATATCTATCGCCTGCTGGATAAACTCCGGTCCCTCAGCCTGTCTCTCCCCCACTTCTTCCCAGAAGAGTGGAGTACGACAACGTCGCCCATACAACGCCTCAAAAGGTGCCATCCCAATACTAGTGTGATAGCTGTTGTTGTAAGCGAACTCGATCAACGGCAAATGATCCTGCCAGGCTGAACCAAAATCCATGACGCACGCTCTAAGCATATCCTCTAACGTACGGATAGTGTGCTCTGACTGACCATCAGTCTCTGGATGATAGGCTGTACTCAAACTGAGAGTAGTACCCATCGCATGCTGAACACTCCCCCAGAATCTAGAAGTAAACCTGGGGTCCCGATCGCTGACAATGCTCACAGGCACTCCATGAAGTCGAACGATCTCCTGAATGTACATCCGTGCCATGCGATCCACAGAGTACTCTCGGCTATAGACAATGAAATGTGTTGACTTGGTGAGTCGGTCCACCACAACCCAGATAGCATCACAGTTCCTCGGGGATACCGGCAAATGGGTCACAAAGTCCATAGTGATAAACTCCCATTTCCATTCAGGAATAGGCAGACTGTGAAGCAATCCTCCAGGTCGTCGGTGCTCTGCCTTGACCTGTTGACACACCAAACATCTGGAAACAAACTGATAAACACTGCGTTTCATTCCCTTCCACCAGAAACGAGTACGTAGATCCTTGTACATCTTGTTGCTCCCAAGATGAATACTCAACTTAGTGCGATGTGCCTGAGATAAAATCTCCTCTCGCAACTCTTCATCCTGTGGAATCACAAGCCTACCAGACAAACACAGAAAGCCATCTGACTGATAATGAAATCCAGACGAGCTACCCTCGTCAGCTAGACGAGCTAAACGTTGGGTCTTCGAATCAGACATCTGAGCATCTCGGATCCGCGAGTACAAGGCTGGCTCAGATAATATCGCAAACATCTGGATACTCTGCATACCTTTCTTATGCTTGAAGGTATAACCTGAAGTACAACAGTCACTGATCGCACTAGACATCGAACAAGTCTGAAGTGCGGATAGTCGCACCTTGCGACTCAAGGCATCAGCGGTGAGATTAGCAGCTCCCGGATGGTACTTAATCTCGCAATCATAGTCCTTAAGCAAGTCCATCCAACGTCTCTGCCTCATGTTCAACTCCGCCTGAGTGAACAAATACTTGAGACTCTTATGGTCGGTGAAGATCTCAAATTTCTCGCCATACAGATAATGACGCCAGATCTTCAAAGCGAACACAATGGCTGCCAATTCCAAATCATGGACTGGGTAGTTGTCCTCGTGAAGTTTCAGCTGTCTAGAAGCGTATGCGATTACATGCCCATTCTGAGTCAGGACACAACCTAACCCCTGAAGAGAAGCATCCGTGTAAACTACATACCCTCCAGATCCTGACGGTAATGCTAACACCGGCGCAGAAGTCAACCGCCGTCGAAGCTCACGGAAATTCTCCTCACACTCGGAGGACCACTCGAAATCCACACCCTTGCGGGTAAGCTGCGTCAACGGTCGAGCTAACTGAGAGAAGTTCAGAATGAAGCGATGATAATACCCTGCTAGACCCAGAAAACTACGGATCTCAGCAACCGTCGTCGGACGCGACCAATTAAGTACCGCTTCAATCTTGCTTGGATCAACAGAAATACCCTCCCTGGATATGATATGGCCAAGAAAAACCACTCTATCCATCCAGAACTCACACTTGCTCAGCTTGGCGTACAATTGCTCATCTCGAAGAGTCTGTAGTACCAACCGCAAGTGAGAAACATGCTCTTCCGTATTACGCGAATACACCAAGATGTCGTCAATGAAGACCACGACAAACTTGTCCAAATACTCCCTGAAGACACGGTTCATCAAATCCATGAATATAGCCGGCACATTAGTCAAACCAAATGGCATCACTAGGAACTCGTAATGCCCATAGCGAGTACGGAATGCAGTCTTGGCTACGTCCTGATCACGGACTCTCAACTGATGATACCCAGATCTCAAGTCAATCTTGGAGTAAATAGAAGTACCCTGCAGCTGATCAAACAAGTCATCAATACGAGGCAACGGATACTTGTTCTTCACAGTGACTCGATTCAGCTGCCGATAGTCAATGCACAGCCGCATCGACCCATCCTTCTTCTTCACGAAGAGAACAAGAGCTCCCCAAGGAGATACACTAGGACGAATGTACCCCTTGTCCAAAAGATCCTGTAGCTGATTTTTCAACTCACGCATCTCTGACGGAGCCAGACGATACGGTGCTCTAGAAATAGGCGAAGTACCCGGCATCAACTCTATGCCAAACTCGACTTCCCTAGCAGGAGGAAAACCCGGAATCTCATCAGGAAACACATCTGGAAATTCATCCACAACAGGAATGCTCTCTATCCCAATACTCTCAGCGGACAAATCAACTGCATAGATAAGGTAGCCTTCCCCGCCAGACTCCAGAGCTCGACAGGCTCTCAAAGCTGATACCAAAGGCATCGGGGGTCGCGCTCCCTCACCATAGAAAAACCAACTCTCACTCCCTTCCGGATGAAAGCGTACTAATCTCTGATAGCAGTCCACTGAAGCTCGATAGGTAGTCAGCACATCTATTCCCAGAATGCAATCAAAATCGTCCATCGCCAGGACCATGAGATTCGCTAACAGAATGTTCCCTTCGAACTCTAAAAGGCAACCCATCACTAGACGCTTAGCCAAAGCAGATTGGCCCGTCGGAGTAGAAACAGACATCACTACGTCTAGTGCAATGCATGGTAATTTATGCCTCTTAACAAAACGTGCA